>NC_059072.1:206787090-207090840 GCF_020497125.1 Mauremys mutica | reverse complement strand
CGCCGGCGGGAAATCTGTTCGCGTCCTTCTCTGGTCGGTTACAGCTCGGACGCCACAGCACTGCGAGCATGGAGCCCGCTGCGATCATCGCTGCACTTATGGCCGTTGTCAACTCCTCGCACCTTATCGTCCACCTCTTCCACAGTCAGCTGCTGAGAAATCGCGCGAGGAGGCTCCGGCAGCGCGGTGAGGACAGGAAGTCACAGAGTGGCGCAGACCTCTCACAAAGCAGGGTACGCCGCGCAGTGGAGATCATGGTGGCAATGGGTCAAGTTCATGGTGTGGAACGGCGATTCTGGGCCCGGGAAACAAGCACGGACTGGTGGGACCGCATAGTGCTGCAGGTCTGGGATGAATCACAGTGGCTGCGGAACTTCAGGATGCGTAAGGGCACTTTCCTTGAACTCTGTGACTTGCTGTCCCCTGCCCTGAAGCGCCAGGACACCCGGATGCGAGCAGCCCTGACTGTGCAGAAGCGAGTGGCCATAGCCCTCTGGAAACTTGCAACGCCAGACAGCTACCGGTCAGTAGCGAACCACTTTGGCGTGGGCAAATCTACCGTAGGGCTTGCTGTGATTCAAGTAGCCCACGCAATCGTTGAGCAACTGTTCTCAAAGGTAGTGACCCTGGGAAACGTCCAGGTCGTCATAGATGGCTTCGGCGCAATGGGATTCCCAAACTGCGGTGGGGCTATAGATGGCACTCACATCCCTATCCTGGGACCGGCCCACCAGGCCAGCGAGTACATTAACCGAAAGGGCTACTTTTCTATGGTGCTGCAAGCACTGGTGGACCATAGGGGACGTTTTACCAACATCTACGTGGGGTGGCCGGGCAAGGTTCATGACGCGCGTGTGTTCAGGAACTCTGGTCTGTTTAAACGCCTCCAGGCAGGTAGTTTCTTCCCGGACCACAAAATAACGGTTGGGGATGTGCAGATGCCTACAGTGATCCTCGGGGACCCAGCCTACCCGCTAATGCCCTGGCTCATGAAGCCCTATACAGGCGCCTTGGACAGTGAGAAGGAACTCTTCAACTACCGGCTGAGCAAGTGCAGAATGGTGGTGGAGTGTGCTTTCGGACGTCTCAAGGGGAGATGGCGGAGCTTACTGACTCACTCGGACCTCAGCGAAAAAAATACCCCCGTTGTTATTGCTGCTTGCTGTGTGCTCCACAATCTCTGTGAGAGCAAGGGCGAGACCTTTATGGCTGGATGGGAGGTTGAGGCCAATCGCCTGGCTGCTGATTACGCTCAGCCAGACAGCCGTGCCGATAGAAGATCCCAGCGGGAAGCGCTGTGCATCCGGGAGGCTTTGAAAGATAGGTTCCTCAGAGAGCAGGGTAACCTATGACTCTCCAGTTGATTTACAGAGAAGCTGAACCTGAGCCTGTTTCAGTGACTGTTGACTTCGATCTGCGGTTACATACCCCGTTCTCCAGGTTTCCCCCTTCCAACACACGTTTTAAAATAACTTTAATGGAACACTGATTATTAATAAAGTTTTCTTTAATTATGAATTCCTGTTCAAGGGTTGAAACATGGACGCGGACTGTGGTGGGTACGGTGTGCACTGATGTCCAGACCGCTTCTACACTAGAGGAATGACAGGCTCCTGCTACTACAGTGGTCTCTGGGGGGAGGACGGTTGCAGGTGGGTGTGCAGGAAGGGGTGGGTTTGCAGGAAGGGGTGAGGGGTGCCGTCTTTGGGACGGAGTTTGGATGCAGGCTCTGGACTGGGGGTTGGGGCGTAGGAAGGGGTGAGGGGTGTGTGGGAAGGGTGAGTATGTGTCCGTGGATGAGGGCTCTTGCTGGGGCTCAGGGCATCGGAGAGGCTCGTGGCTAGGGGGGAAGGGCATGGTAAGGGCAGCCTGCCTTGCCATTTGTGGATGTCAGGCGCTAGGACCCTGGGGCAGCATACACCTCACAGACTGACCCGGGGCAGCATTCACCTCCCATAATGACCTTAGTGCCTAGTGACTGCAGTCTCTGTGTGTCCTGCTGTTGATCCTGCCCCCAAGTCTGTACCCTGGCAATGGAGGCTGTCCTATGCAATTAAAAAAACCCTCCCCCCACCCTTCACACAAAGTCTTCTGACAAGGAAAACGTGACGGAAACAGTGAATAACAACAAACTACTTTTAATACTCAACTACACAGTGGGGGGATGAAACTTGGATTTGGGACTGGGTGATCCAGGAAGGGAAGCACTTCTCACACTTTAGGGAATGAGAGCTGTTTGGTACATGAGCGCTCTGCTGGGGTGGAGTGACAGTTTTCACGGCCCCTAGCGCCCCTCCTTCTTGTGATTTTTGGTGAGGGGGGGACAGGACTTTGTGGCGGGGGAAGGCGGTTGCAGATACAGTTCAGGGGGGCTTTCTGCTCCTGCCTGCGGTCCTGCAGAACATCTACAAGGCGCCGGAGCATGTCCGTTTGCTCCCTCATTAGCCCAAGCAGCGTTTGAGTCGCCTGCTGGTCTTCCTGCCGCCACCTGTCCTCCCGTTCGCTGTGTGAGCGCTGGTGCTGACATAGGGTCTCCCTCCACTGTCTCTGCTCGGCCGCCTCGGCTCTGGAGCAAGCCATCAGTTCCGAGAACATGTCATCCCTAGTCTTTTTCTTTCGCCGCCTAATCTGCGCCAGCCTCTGTGAGGGGGATGCCGGGGCAGTTCGTGAAAGAGCCGCAGCTGTGTGATGGGAAAAAGGAAGTGATTTCCTTGAAAAGATACATGTTTGCGAACACTGAACACAGTCTAGTCAGTTTCTGTGAACAAGACCATACAGGGCACCTAGTCTCACGAGCTCTCAGGACAAGTTCGAGATTTCGGAATACGCTTTCATTGGCTGCGGTCTTGCACAGGAGATCGGACAAGCGGGGCGGTACAGCTGAATCCGTGTAGCAGCCAGGCCTGGTAAGCACTACACTATAGGCTGCTTAACAGTTAATGGATAGCTGTGCCCTCCCGCTGAAGGCAATCTGTAAAGCATAAAGTCTGACCCTGTTCCAGCCCCTCGCGGCTGTGCACAGGAAAGATCACTGTATGCTTTTCCTCTGTGGCCTCCAACACGTGGCTGTTAAGCGAAGGTCATTGCTATGCAAAGTAAAAGTCAAGCATTCACAATAGTAACAGTACACTAATTGCCCTAATTAGATGCAGCAGTCGCCGAACGAGATTAGCCTGAGGCGGGTCACTCGGAGAGAGAGAGAGAGGATGCTGCTCGAATCCCTGCACAGACCAGGACCATACGCTGCAATGCTGGTGGAGGCAATGATTCCGCTGTACATTAGGATGGCCTGGTGCGGAAGAGTGTGCTTCCACGGAGCACCAAATAAGGCACCTCTCCCCAGGAACCTCCTGCGGAGACTTTTCGAGCTGCTCTCCGAGAGCTTCGTGGAACTGTCCCAGGAGGATTTCTGTTCCATCCCTATCTGTGTGGACCTTCTCTTTATATAGTTTTTTAAGCAAAAGGTTTTATATAGTTTTTACATATTTTTTATTCCTGTTTTTTAAAAAATAAATGTTTCCATGTTTATAGCACTTACCGACTGATCCTTCCCCTGATTCTGAGTCCGGGTTAACGGCCGGGGAAGGTTGGTAGGGGATCTCTGTGAGGGTGATGAAGAGATCCTGGCTGTCGGGGAAAGTGGTATTGTAAGCGCTGTCGCCTGCATCGTCCTCCACAAACCCTTCCTCATCTTCCCCATCGGTGAACATCGCCGAGGAACTGCCCCTCGACACTATCCCATACTCAGAGTCCACGGTCACTGGTGGGGCAGTGGTGGAAGACCCACCTAGAATGGCATGCAGTGCCTCATAGAAGCGGCAGGTCTGGGGCTGTGCTCCGGAGCGTCCGTTTGCCGCTCTGACTTTTTGGTAGCCTTGTCTCAGGTCCTTGATTTTCACGCGGCACTGCGTTGTATCCCGGCTGTATCCTCAGTCTCTCATGGCTTTGGAGACCTTCTCGTAGGTCTTTGCATTCCGTTTGTTGGAGCGCAGCTCCGAAAGCACAGACTCATCGCCCCACACAGCGATCAGATCCAGGACTTCACGGTCTGTCCATGCTGGGGACCTCTTTCTATTCTGGGATTGCATGGACTCCTCTGCTGGAGAGCTCTGCATCGTTGCAGGTGCTGATGAGCTCGCCCCGATGTCCAACCAGGACATGAGATTCAAAGTGCCCAGACAGGAAAAGGAATTCAAATTTTCCCGGGTCGTTTCCTGTGTGGCTGGTCAGAGAATCCAAGCTTGGACTGCTGTCCAGAGCGTCAACAGAGTGGTGCACTGTGGGATAGCTCCCGGAGCTAGTAAGTTCGATTTGCATCCACACCTAGCCTAATTCGACATAGCCATGTCGAATTTAGCGCTACTCCCCTTGTCGGGGTGGAGTACCGAATTCGAACTAAAGAGCCCTCTAGGTCGAACTAAATGGCTTCCTGGTGTGGACGGGTGCACGGTTAATTCGAATTAACGCTGCTAAATTCGAATTAAAGTCCTAGTGTAGACCAGGCCTTACTGACTCTTCAAGACCGCTAAAAATATTACCAACAGCCTTTGTGAGCATCCCAATAGACACCTTCCCCAATTCAATCCATTGCCATTTATCATTAATCATTGTTTACAGTCTTAATCTTTAAGATATACTTATGCACACACTTTTAGAAAACAAAGGATAGGAAACTATCTTTTCTCCAAAGATACATAAGAGATCCCTATTTTGAGTCTCTAAAGCTCCAAGGCTGTGTTTGTAAAAATACAGAACTTGCAACAATGTAGGAAGAATATAATATACTGTAACAAAGCAAAAAAACCAAAAACAAAGTAAAATAGATCTTGATCAAAAGGCAATACAATAATCTTTTTTGCCTGCTTTCAACAGGTTCAATGAAGCGGACTTCAAGCAATAATACCTTGTAAAAATATGTCTGGAACGCTGCGTGGATGCCACAGATCCCAAGCCAACATTCTTTTGACACTCATCGTTAAAAACACTGAAATCATAGCCCTACCAAGAAATAGCAATGCAAGATGTACTAAGACAGACTTCTGAGGTTACATTTACAGAGAAGGGCCTTTACTGGGCTTGACATGTGTGTGAGAGAGAAGCTAGCAGGACTTACTGACCTAGAATACAGAGAAAAGGTATCTCACTCTAACATAAAAATAAGGTAGTCAAACATTTTTTTGTGTGATGCATGCCAAAAGAGTCACACTGGCCTTTTTGGACCAGACAGTGAGTTCTTTCCGTGTAAGTTGGAATGCTCTTTTGGTAGGCTTCTTCTGAGCAACTGGGACTTAAGAGGTACTGAATCTCTGATCCTCTCTACCTGCAAGTACTCATCAGCTGCCTAATTTGAAGTTTCTTCTCTCTGCCTTGTCTGAAATGGCAGAATACCATTTATTGCTACAAAACAGACACAACCTTATAGGACTCTCGATTTGAACAGCTTTTTACATAGGCCCAAAATACCAAACTGAGTATCATTTAGAAATGCTTCTCAAACTGATTTATCATTCAACACAAACTGTTCTACTTGAATTTTTTTAAAAAAAGATTTCCTTATATTCCTATTGCATACGGGGCCTCAGACTTCTTTTTATGTATAAAAGTTAGTGGGCAAATTTTCTAACCTTTCCTCCCTCAGACTATGCAGATGCATCAGGGCAAAGAACACACAACAGGAAAATCTGACTAGATAAGATATATAGAACAGTGAACAAAAATTATCTGATTGCCTTCTGAGAAACTGCTCTGTACAGTCAACTGGATTGTAGTGGGTATGTGTCTTAACTCATCTCTAAATATAATGTCAACCTCAGCCATTTTAGGAGCACATATTGGAAACAAGTACTGAAAAATGTGAGGCAGGTGGTCAAAATGAAGGATGCATTAGATGTTTGTAGATAAGAAAAAAAGGATAAAAAGACAAACTAAGTTTACAGACTTTTTCTGATCTTTAGTTTCAGAATTCAGTACTTGCAATATTAACAATACACCATTGTAGAGTCAAAAGATTTGGGAATCTACCGAGAGCAACAGTTGAGAGAAGTAATTGGGAATAAAAGGGAGAAGTGTCATTTGCTTCATAAAAATGCTTCATACTTACTAAATTATCAGTTTCTGGATCTTCACAAAAAAAGGGTTTTCCTTCCTTCTCCTGCTTCCTTACAAAATTTTCAATATCTACATCAAAACTAGCAGAGGTAGTGCCTTCTGAGCCCTGTGTAGATTGTTCACATTTTTCAAATAATAGTGCTAATAATGGAAACAGTGGGTGCCTAGGAATAAACAAATAATAAAATCAGGTCTGAATAAATATTTTTTTACTTTATATTTCCTACTTTATAATGTTAGGTATCCAAAAAGTAAAAACCTAACCACCATTCATCCAGAAAAGCAATTCCATAAGTTTTATGAAAAGATTATCTACAACACAACTGACAATATTAGCCAAAAATCCATGTTATTTAAAAAAAAAAAAAGAAGTAAAACTGTATAAGATTTAGACACAACTAAAACTGTATAATAAAGCATGACTATTTAATTGGACATTGATAAGAGGATATCATAATTGCAGTTATGAAGCTATGAAATGCCATTTTATTAATTGTAAGTTAGTAGAAGGTGATGTATTAGTACAATGTAGAATGGATTAGCACTGACACAAAGAATGAAACCAGATTTATATTACAAAAAAAATAAGTCGGAGAGCAACCATCTGGTCTCCAATATGTGCCCCATTTCAATATAACAAAATCACCTTACAGTTTGGTACAATTGAGAACGGCCTGTATTTTGAGAGACTCATTGTGAAATTAGCTAACTTGGCTCAGGTCAGGACTCAGATGATTCTACCATTAACTCATTTTGTGATCTTGGCCAAGTCACTTGCCCTCCTTATGTGTCATTTCCGCATGTGTAAACTGGCAATAACAGAGCCTTTGTAAAGCACTTTTGGTATGTCTACACTGCAAAGTGAAGATGTGATTGTAGCATGAGTAGGCATACATGGGATAGTTTTAATTTAGCTAGCACAGGTCACAATAGCAGTGTACTCATAGCAGCACAGGTTTCAGAATGGGCTACCAACCAAAGTACAGTACATGCCTAGGGTCCATGGAGGGCTTGTACTCTGGTTGATAGCTCATACTGAAGTCCTTGCCACTATGTGTGCACTGCTATTGTTACCCACACTAGCTAGATTAAAGCTAACACAGATATGCCTATCTGTGCTACAATTACACCCTCACTTTGCAGTTGATATATACTGATTCGTATCTTCAAATGAAAAGTGCTAAGATAAGTATTTTTGTATTACAGAGTTGTGAGAAAAGGCACATTTTATTTATTTACTTATTTTTAACCTAAAGAAAAAGTGGTACAGGTTGGGTTGATCACAAAAATAAAATAAAATAAATGAGGAAAGGCCTCAGATACTATTGAAGCTAATTCTAACATATAAAACATAACGGGACAGTATGAGTTAAAGTCACTATTCCTCAATAGCATAAACAAAATACTATTGCTAACTTAAAGCTCGATGCTCATTACAGCTATAGCAATATCTGTTTTTAATAACTGACATATCTGCACTTCATAATAGTCTTCAAGATCATGCAACGGAATTCTAAATTTGGGGAAATTTTTTGCCTTAAGTAAAGAGTCTGAAAATGAAACCATTTTATTTGAACTTAATCATTGGTTACTTGCAAACTACAGCTCATCTGGTTTTAATCTGCCTAATTAAAAGAAAAAAAAAGAAAACACACCCAAAACTACATTTTTTACCCTTCAAAGACACAACCAAAGTCCATAATACTACCTGTAAATGGCCTGCTTGTCTGCATCCATTGGTGTCTGAGATTCTACAGGGGCAGGACTTACTCCTTCTGCATCAGTTTCAGAGCAGTTTGGGTCTTGTTCAGTTTTTAACTCGGTTACTACTTGCATCTGTAGAAAAAGGAGGATAAGTTATTTTACGTCACCAAGCACAAAGATTTATTAGTTAGTACACTGCTTTCTAAGTAAATAGCAATGCAAAAAGCTAGTAAATTGCCAGAAGGTTGGTATGATTTGGCAATTATACAAAAAGCATAAGCAGTAACAAGAAACTCATTTAATCCTTGACATGTTTTGTTGGATAGTGTAAAGGTCATTTCAAGTTTCAGCACTCAGCTTTAAAATTGGAATGATTGATATTAGTGAACTGCTAAAGCATTTTGTGTCTCACAGCCAGCTATTTTTGGAATAGGTTAGACATATATTGCTCCAAAAATTAGCTTACAAAAAGGCTGGATTAACAGCCTTTGTGGTGAAACCACAATAAAAACTTTACCCTCCTATTGATTTCCTTCTCCCTTTCCACAGAGACACTGATGCAAATGGGGACTCTGGAGCTAGTTTCCTCATCCATTAAAATTCACACTTTGTTATACAGAATTGAAATATAGCATTTGTTGCAGTCTTTCACTAATCAGGAATGCAATTTCACCTTACAATTTACCTTTAAACTTTAACATATACAGATATTAAACAATATAGGAATACCTGCTCAATGTAAAAAGCAACAGAAAATAACAGTAGTTGTATTTAAAGAGCAATATTTACTAGTTTTTCAGCAGAATGGAGCGAAGTAATTGCCATTAACAATATTTTAACAAGGCATTTGTTTGCCAGTTCAATGAACTCATCTTCACATCCATGCAGAACAAACTTAATCAGCTTAAAACAGAACAAATAATTAAAATCAAGTTAAGTGAAAGATACCAGCCTAAAAAGGCATCCAATAGTGTGTGTTAGAGAGAGAGAGAGAGACTATCAGTCTGAACAGCTACTCAGCAGTTTGTGTGGGAGTGCAGGGCACAAGTAAAAGCTGCAATATTAAGAGGCAAGAAAAAGATGCAAAACAGGAAAGCACCTTAAAAGATAAATCTAAAGAGTCATGATTTAAACATTAGTAACAGGATATAGAGTCCTGTAATCTTTGGGTAGTTTTATGTTATTCCATGACCATATTGGGTATATTATAGCTCCACAAGAACATTGTTAGAGTTACAGTACGGCAATTCAATCTGCACATACAGCACATCCTGAATGGCATCAATGGACTGGGAACGCCGTCGAGACTTTCTGCTGGCTTTCTAAAATGGGACTTCCATTCTTCTTCACCTACAGCAAGGTATCTTTAGACTAAGAGTCCGCTTAGCAGGGACAGAAAGATCATCCCACTTGAAGAACTTATCCACCATGGAATCCAATCTTCCCTTCAAAAAGGATTGCATTTTTCTTCCCACTTGAGCATTAGTCACATCCCCCTGGGGGCACTGAACCGGTGACACAGGAAGATTCTTTTTCTGCTTGACCATGGCAGTTTGTGTCTTAAGCACCACCATCACACTAGGATCAAGGTCTCAGAAAGAAAATGAAAAAGGCACAGAAGGACCCACCCTCACAAGAGTTGTCATCAAAGGAGCAATCCTTTGAAGGAAGAGTCAGGCCCTTAGTAATTATTAGAGTAACCAATACAGACGTCATCTAGAGACAAAGCTGCACCTAATTCCACACACAATGAACAAAAAGGAATTTAAGACACTATCCTGGAATAAGTCTTGCATAGGTTGTTTGTACTTTGTTGTCTGACATGGCTGAGCCCTCTTCTAGCTCAACAGGAAATTTTGAGAAAATGGCAGAACTTCCTGACCTTTGAGAAGTTCTCCTGGAAGGCTTAACTGATTTGGAAGCCATTATGCCTGAAGAAAGACATAACCGATGGACTTATTTTTTGGCTAACAAAAGGAAGGCTGGGCAATGGGAAAACAGACTCATGCATATAATCATAAAGGTCAGGCCATATTTTTGCAGAGTCTGTAGGTGAAGGGGTCTTAGAATCATAGAATATCAGGGTTGGAAGGGACCTCAGAAGGTCATCTAGTCTAACCCCCTGCTCAAAGCAGGACCAATCCCCAGACAGATTTTTGCCCCAGATCCCTAAATGGCCCCCTCAAGGACTGAACTCATAACCCTGGTTTTAGCAGGCCAATGCTCAAACCACTGAGCTATCCCTCCACCTGACTTTCACCTTGAGTCACTGGAAAGCAAAAATAAGTTACCTAAAACTGGGGGATACATTCTTTCAGCTGTTTCCTGCTGATGACAGATGCCAAGACACACCAAAACCAGAAGACTACCTTGTGGCAGAGTACTCCTGAGGTTCAAAACAAACAAAAAAAACCACTGCTCTGCTCCTGAGGAAATTCTGCACTACTGCACATGCACAGAAATCATGTGCAGTGCAGAATTTTCTTTTCTCAGCACAAAATACATTTGGCCAAGAAGTGCTGCAGTTACACCTTTTGCCCACCAGGGGTTGCTGTGGCACCAGAACAGAGAGCAGATGCTCCTGGGTGGGAGCAGCCCCAGCTGCAGGTAGGGAAGAGAAAAGGCTCTGGTCCTCACAGCGCCCTGCCTGTGGGGCTAGATCAGGAGGCATGGGATATGGGGGGGATGGACAGGGTTGAACATTTGGAGCTGCTGGGGAGTTACAGACTGGAGTTCAGAAGGGCTAGTGGGGGGGACAGACTAGGGTGAGAGCTGACTGGGAGCGTGGGCACAGGGACACAAAGGGATGGGGGGTGGCTGAATGGGGACACATGGGGACAGAAGGCTGCAGGCTCACAGTGGGAGAGATGGCTGGCTGAGTGGGAGTTCAGGGACATATGGGGACAGGGACAGATGTGCCTAATTGAATTAAAGAGGCTAGGGACCAGCTAGGGATCTGCATGGGGGAGACTCCCTAACAACCCTTCCGCCCCACCCCCCAGAAAACTGTTCCATACTTCTCCCACCCACACCCAACAACCCTCCAAATTCACACCCAGGCTCCCTCCCAGCAATTACTTTCCTCTCACTCAACTCCTCCATTACCCTTAACTTCCCCAAGTCTTTGCATTGCTTCTGAGGGGTGCAAGAAATACATTTCTGTATTGTCGTTCAAATAAATTATTACATAAATTACATATTTGCTGACAGGTTTTTTGAAATAAATTACCAAAACAATTTAAACTGGCATGATTATATTGTGTTATTTTGACAAATAAAATATGCCGACTTTTGCCAAATTTTAAACTATTATATACAGAATTTTTAATTTATGGAGCAGAATTTTTAATTTTTTGGCCGCAGAATTCCCCCAGGAGTAAACTACCACCAGTCAGGGTGGATTTGATTTAAATCATTAGTTAGGAAGTCTTGATTTAATCATGGATTTCTACATAAAAGTGCATTCTTGTTGGTTGTTATAACCTTAATACATATTCTTCACAACTCAGAGATAGATGTAGGCTTCATTTTTAGAACGTACACACTATACATTTTTAAAGTGATTTATTTTGAAACATTTTCAGATTAGTTTTACAGCTATATCAGAAAAGGAATGATTGTTTGGTTATTTCATTTACCAAAGGTAATTGCAGCAGATATTTATGAAGTCATCGGGAGGTGAACCATCTCCAATTCTATTTATGAAGTCATTGGGAGGTGAACAGGTTAATCGTTAATATTTGGAGGATTTTCTTGCCCTGCTGTACTAGGAGGAGAACATCACCAGACAGACATCTAATTTTTTTTATTTAACTAAAACAACAATGTTGTGTATTCTGGATTTTTTTCTTCAACAGGAAACAATGTTTTAACAAAACAAGCATATGCATTTTTGAATTTAAACATTCAAGTTTTTTAAAATCAGTTTTGTTTTTGTTAAAATTGTTTTATTGAAAAAAAACCACAAAAATTAAATTGACTATGTCAGCCAGGTCAACATGAGAAATTTAAAATATTGGCTTCTGCAGCTAACTCAGTTGTCTTCACCTTCATTTTCCTATTTGTTCGTTATCTGGAAAAGAAAAAAAAAAGCTTTTCTGCTTTTTCAGGTCCCAAACAATTTCTCAATTTGGAATGAATTAGTCCAGAGGAAGAAAATATTCTTTCTACGCTGGCAGAAGAAGCTACTGCTGTTAAAAGTGAGATATTCACTTCAACTGTCTCTGAATCCAAGTGCTTAAGTGACTTCCACCACTTCACTGGTGTGACTTTCTTTAAAACATCATCAGCAAACATATTTCTTGAATGGTTCACCCTTAGCTCTGAAGGGTATTATAGTTGGCATTTTGGAGGAATGATTGCCAGATGTCCATGTCACAGCCGACTCCTCTTCTTCAGCAGTACCAGGGTCAAACCTTAACTGAGTATTGAGAATATTTGCAAGAAAATGAGCTGTAAATAGTGCTTGTCTCATTCTTTTTTAATGCTTGTAATTTAACTCTGTTATTGCATATTTTTCTTTTAAAGATCTCACTCAGTTCCTTCCAAATTTCAACAGCATCAGCAATAAAACAGCTATTTCCCTGCATTTTGTTCAAGGCTACAGAAATAGACTTCAGGGTACTCAGCATATGTTCAATATTTCTCTTAAGTCCAATGCTGAGAACTTTGGCTGTGACAGTGCCAGCTATTTTTTCACAATTTTGTTCACAAACTGTCATCAGATTAGGCCAGTTCTTGATACAGTGCTCAAAACAGACCACTACTGAGTTCCATCGCATGTCTTGTGGGAGAGTTACTGTGGTTCCTGCCACGTTTTTCAGAGCAGCTGCTGCAAAGTGGTTGTTACGGACGTATTTTGCAATTTCAACAACATTAGCCTTTATTTCTGGAACACTGAAGTCTTTGGCTAGGAGGTGCATCAAATGATCACTGCAACCATATGTTATTAGCTTGGGACTCTCTTCTAAATAATTTCTTCTCATCTTGGATACATTTGCAGCATTGTCTGTGACCAAGCTGCATACTAGACATTTGAATTTTGTTCATAATTTGTTATAGCTTTTACTGCTACTTCTTGTAAATATTCTGCTGTGTGTGCATTTCCTGATGTATCAGTTGTTTCGGCAAGGAAGACATACCCTTCTTCTGTTGTCACACAAGCACATACAACAGGATAATTGTGGACAGTGCTCCACCCATCAAGACTCAGGTTAACAATTTTACCCTCTAGACCTTTTGCACACTGCTCAATTTCTCTCTCATATACTTTATCTAGCAATTTGCCTGTGACATCTGCTCTGTTGGTGGACTGTATCCTGGTTTTAAGGACTGAACCATGTTAATGAAATGTGAGTTCTCAATCATATGGAATGGAGAGTTTGTTGCATAAACAAACCGGGCAATTTTTTCATCAATTATGCCTTTTTGTAATCTGCTGGTTCTTATCACAAACTTATCTATGGTTGTTTCTGGATGATGGAGATTTTTTTTTTCCTTTTTGCTACAGGTGATATACTGTGGCTATGTGACATACATGATGTGACTACACTATCATTGGCAGATAACTCTGAAACTATAGAAAATGATGGTAATCTTGAAGGTGGGTAGTCTTCAGAATCCTGTATGTTGAGGATGGAGTCTCCTAAACAAAACAAGTCAATGCCGTTATTTAATTATTACCACCATACTGCTCATTTAGTATTATTCATTGCATTCACTGACACTCAGTACTACTGTAAAGGTGAAATTGTAAAAGGAAGATCTGCCTATTTCAGCTATTTATTTTATCACAACTGCATCTAAAATGATAGTAGCAGAGAGTAACAACTATATTTTTTGCTCAAACATGAGAATTCAAGAATAGTCCGGAAGGAAGACAGGCAGTCCTTAAGAAAGAAGTATGAAATAAAAAAAGTTTACCAACCTGAAGATCCTGCATGTTCAGACATGTTCCTTTCATCATCTTCAACGCAGCTTCCTCCTGAGAAGGAACACTTCTCATGATGTTGTTTCATGCAGGCAACCAGGCCTTGCATTTCTTTGTTGCACTGTTTGCATTTTGTACACATGCCTGTCTTACCCACAGGTAAAGGAACTTCATTAAAATATTCCCAAACTGGATCTCTTATGACCTGCTGCCATTATAGGTTTTTCCCTTCTACTGAGAGAATGGTATGGTAGATCTCAAATCAATGAAGGCTACACTCAGAAAGACCTCAAGACTTCTGGAATATGCTGCTCAAACAGTTTCACTTTTGTTTCTACTGCCTGTCCCTCCCGTCTCACATTTATCTTCAGACTTCTTCTCCTTGTCCAGATCTATTCCACCCCCAATGATCTTCTATTCATTGAACTTTTTAAAACTTTTCACTTTTAGAGAGATGTAAGGGATTGACTCTGTGTACACAAATTTGCAGAGGGACAATAGGGTTGACGTCTTACTTCTATCTATTATGTATTTATTTAAAAACATTTTTGCTGTTAACAAGCATGTTATCTCTGGAGTAGAGACAAATCCACAGTTTGAGAACTGCAAAGCTAAGCATCACTGATGGTATCTTCTAAACTGAGCACTGAGTCCCATTGGGTAGACAGAAAGATTAACCTAAATAATCTATACAGAAGCCCTTGGAGCCCCGTAAGATTGGGTCCCTAATCCATGAACTATTGGAATTCATTTACAAAACTTTTCTTAAATATTACATGAATATATTGTCTCATACTACAGAATTAGAATGTATAATCCCTATTCCATGATGAAATATCTTTGAGCTATAATGTATGTTAATTAAAACTATGTTGAGGAAAAAACCTATCAAAAAAATCCAATTAAAAAAAATTCAAATCAAATTTTTTGATTTTTTTTAAAAAATCATTGATTTTTATCCACCCTGAAACCAGCTCTTTACCAAGGCACACAAGTATTCTAAACTAAGTAAACCTGTCAAAGAAAAGAGCTTTTGGAAAAAAAAGCTCTCCAAAATAAAAGCAGGAGGTACTCCAAACAGAAGATAGCAATCTAGAGAATTGCCTCTTTGGAAATAAAAGAGCTAACTAGGCCTCTTTGTAGGGGAAGCAACAACTCAGTTTTTCTTCTGACAGTTAACACTGTTTCCATCTACTGGCAGGAAGATCTGTACCTACTGCTCAGGCTGGCATATAGCAATAACGGAGAACAGGTCTTCAGAGTGCGGATCAATGGCATGACTTGGCCCCTAACTAATGTTAATTTAAATGCAGTTTTAGGAACCACTGCTCAAAGATGCAACATCATATCACATCACATATAGAGCCTAACCTAAAACAAAAAGGTCATTTTTCACTTGCTAATAGTAATGCAATACATAGAGGAGAAAAAATGCTCTCACTTGTCCATCTTGATAGTTGTCTATACTTAATGTCTGTGTTGCCATCATGGTTAATGAAGGGTTTATAATGTCATATCATCACAAGTGAGAACACATTCTAGAAAAGAGTAAAAGATGTCAGTTACAAAAATAATCTTTTTTAAAATGGATTCTACACAATGCAAAAAAATGTTACCAAAATTTCTGTGTACAATAGCAAAGCAAATCAGTTATTTAATTGACAATGCAATTCTATTCATTTTTTAGGCAGCCACCACTCTCAGAAACAAAACATCTAAGTTAATTGAGCTATGGCAATTTAAGGCTCTGAACCCTACAAGTTTTCCTTCTGTAATGTGCCTAGTCATCAGGAGTGCTTTGGTTGTTGCCAAATCTTTCCCCCACTCTTGCACTTCACTGTAGTATATGATCATTAAGATGACTAATTATTCATTATTTTCCAGATGTATTCTATTTTCTAGTTATTAAAAACAGACTCAAGTGGAGTTTTTCCATTGAGAAAACATTTCAGATAGTTTGAAGAATATTCTCCATTTTCATTTTGTTGAAGGGTTTTCATATCATGAACAGAGGAAGGTCATAGCTAAGAATACTAGTTAGTCACAGAGGTCATGACAGTCACGGATTCCATGACTTTACCAGACCTCCATGACTTCTTCGGCTTCAGATGTCAGGGACTGAAGCTGGGACTGTGGCTTTGGCCAGGGCTGTGTGCCCTGCCCCATAGCTGAGGCTGGAGCCGGGACTGTGTGCCTTCAGCTGGGGCTGTGTATCCTCTATCCCTTTGGCCGGGGCTTGAGCTGTAATCATGCACAAACCCCCGCCTTCCAGGCTGGGACCTGGGCCATGCGCCGTTGCCACCCTCCCATGGCCAGAGCCATCCATTGCTATCCACTCCTCTCTGCCCGCTGGGGCTGTGTACCCCTACCCCATAGCTTTGGCTGGGGCCGTGCACCGTGGCTGCTGCCAGGGCTGGAGCTGGGGCTGTGTGCCCCTGCACCGCGGCTGCGGCCAGGGCTGGAGTCGGGGTTGTGCGCGTGCCCCCCACCCATGGCAGTGGGGCTGGTGCTGTCAGCCTGTACCCCCCATTGGAGCTCCAGCTGTCATTCTTCTTCCTTACCCACCCCACCCTCCCCCAGCCCTGTCTCCTGGTTACTTTTAGTAAAGTCACAGATAGGTCACGGGCTCCTGTGAATTTTTATTCATTGCCAGTGACTTTTACTAAAAATAACCATGACAAAATCTTAACCTTAGTCTTAGCTCTTTGGGACAAGCCTTTGTATGTGTTTATATGGAACCTAATTGGGCTCCTATTCTGATTGGGGCCTCTGGGCACTACTCTACATTTTCACTGATTTTAAGGACAGAAAGGTCCATTATGATCATCTGATCTTCTGCATAATGCAGGCCATAGAACAGCACCCAGCAATTCCTAAATCAAGTCTTTATTCTGTGGTTGAGCTAGAGCATAATTTTAGAAAGACATTCAATTTTGTGAAGAAAGAGGATTAGATTCATAGTCCTAGATCCTTTAAACCTTTGTTTACAGTATTAATGAAAAATTAGGAGGAGGCTATTTTCTGGTTCTGGTCTAGAGACAGCAAAAATCTCACCGGAACAGGCATTTTTACAATATTTCAGTCCAAGATAGTAGAAGCCTCATAAGAACACCTGATCTTGGCAGAAGATACACCATTCCAAGTCAAAAACCTCACAAGAGCAGATCATAAGATTCTGTCATTTAGGCCTGATTTTGTATTCTTGGCCCATCTCCATTTAAAATGCAACTCTCCCTATACTCACCCCACACAACCCCAAAGCAAGCACTAAAGATACAAGAACTATTAATACTGCATTGCATTCTCATTAATCTAATCTATATAGATATAGGTGGGCAGAGATGCTGGAACAAATGTTTATAGTGGGAGTGCTGAAAGCAGAAACCATGTATTTGGCTGCTATTACTACTTCAAGCCAGAAGGTGCTGCTACACCACCAACACCCCTAGTTCCAGCATCCCTGTGGGTGGGTCAGATATTAACAATGTCCTTCATAAAACTCTTCCATTAGAACAATCTTTCTTACATAAAATTTCTCATGACAAAAAGGTATATTGCTATATTGCCATAAACAAACTTACACTCATTAATATTGGGATAAAAATCAAAACAAGAAAGGTATTTTGTACCTAGATATTACAACACTAGACTTCTATAACACCTTCCATCTAAGGTGAAAGGGATCTCTGACACCCAGACATGGTAAAGAGGATGTAAGCTGTGGCCAAAGGCCTGGTTGATAGTTGCGCCATCTGGTGAGGGAGGTCGTTCAGACCCTCAACCAAGCAATAATTTTGAAAATCTGGTTGATGTCGATTGTGATGTCAAGGATTGGGTTTGAGATGCTTTACGTCTCTGTGGTCTTAGCCTGTGCCTTTTGGGTTTGTAATGTCGTTGCTGCTGATGCTGGAACAAGGTGTCTCTGCTGCGTTGGTATGTCCAGTAACATCTTCATTTCATTGCAGGTGATATATCCTGAGAGTATGGAGAGTCACCTGGGAATATTTCATTGAGTGGTGGTGGTGATCTTATTTTACCTCTGGGTGGGGTTAAAGGTTTGTTGTAATGAGTCCTGTATGCTGCCCATGGGTCCCAGGCTGGCCATTGCATGGGAAAGGGCATAGGTGGGCACATCCATGGTTGACCATACCAAGGTTGCATGTCTTCTCCATAGGGAACCTTTAATAGGTCCCCAGGGTGGTCTGTGTTCTGTGGGTGAAGAGCGGTGTGAAGAGAAGGCATGCTTTTCCTGTTCATCTCATCATCACTCGAGAATGGTGGGGCGGTGAGCGAGACTGCTTGGTCTGATGCTGTATGCTCAGGCGAGCCATTGATGCTGAAGAGTAGTGACTGCAATGGGGTCGCCGGCCCTGGTGGTGGAGGCATAGTCACTGGTGAGGGCCTCGGTGCTGTGTCTCTTAACAGTATGGTCGGTGCTTTAGAGGAGAAGGCAGTCTTAGATACATGCCTTGACTCCTTGTCCTTCCGATGGGGCTAGGCAGAGGTCCCAGTGCAGACATTGCTGGAGGTGCACTGTGCCTCAAAAGTGCTCACCTGTGGGGTGGTAGGCACCAAAGACAGTGACCTAGTAGGAGACAGTTTCTTTTTATTCGTCTCTCTGTGGTGAAGTTGTGGCTCTTTTCCTTGATCTTTTAGAGGAATGAGCGCTGTCCTTAGTTGAAGTGGATATAGCTGGGGAGCCCCTGTGGAAAGAGTCAGTTGCCCTGGATCAGAGGCCAGTCGCAGTGATTTTTTTCGTAACTGACTAAGACTAACCAAACACTAACTATACTAGGAAAAAACTAAACTATTTCTAATTATGTTTCTCTAGGTTTGTGAGAGATGCTGGGACACTGCCATGGAGCTCTGTCTCAGGCCAAGGATGGTGGAGAAGGAACTGAGGGGGTCAGGTTGTGTGCGCACTAGATGAGGCGCCAATGGTGCTGCAAGATGACTACTGCACACATGAGTCCCGAATGGAAACTTCTCCTCAAAATGTCTGATCAAAGGCGCCGGGATGCACTGACACCTGAAGTGGAGCCTCCACAGGGACAGCATTTGAAGAAGAAAGTATCTCCATTTTACAGATGGAAAAATTGAGCCACAATGCCGTTTTGGTGACCTCATAATGCCGTTTTGGTGACCTTCCAACTCAGTCTGGCCTCATATTTCTAGCTAAATACGGAAGGAGGCACTGCTCTCCAGTCCACCTAAGGTGGAGCATCTATAGGGACACTACTCAAAGAAGAAGAGAAGGTTACTCACGCCGTGCAGTAACTGAGGTTCTTTGAGATGTGTCCCCCTATGGGTGCTCCACCTTAGATGCGTCTGTGTCCCTGCGCCTAGGAGGAGAGATTTTTGGTAGCAGTGCCCATTGGACCACATATGCACCCCATCCCACAACATGAGTGGTGGCTATATAGCACTGTGCAGTCCAACCGCTATCAGTTCTTCTCTACTGCAGAGTCCATGTTTGAACTCGAAAGCAACGGGGCAGAGGGTGGATAGTGGAGAACCCATAGGGACACACATCTCAAAGAACCTCAGTTATTGCAGAGTGAGTAACCTTCTCTTCTTCTTTGAGGAGTGTCCCTATAGATGCTCCACCTTAGGTGACTGTAGAGCAGTCCCCCTGGTTGGAAGGCTGGGGCTTCAGATTTGGCTTTGTTACTGATGATAGGACAGTCAGCCAGCCTTAACAGAGCCTCTGATGCCAAATCCTGCTCAATTGCGTAGTGCACTGACAGCCAGGATGCTGCTCTACAAATCTCTGGTATTGGTACATTGTTCAGGAAAGCTACAATAGAAGGCCAATGCCGTACGAACATCTAGCATGTGGAAAAGGGCCTCTTGTTTATTTCCTTGTGGCTTAGAGAAGAAAGATGGAAGGTGGATAGGTTGGTTCAGATGGAATGAAGATGGCACCTTGGGTGGGGGTCTTAATGTGACATTATCTTTGAAGAAGACCCTGTAGGACGGGTACGCCAGAAGGGTCCCAATTTTCCCCATGCTACAAGCAGGTGTGATGGCTACAGGAAAGGCCATCTTCATTGATAGATGAATGTAGGAACAAGGAGTTCTTGACTTCAATTGGAATCGAGAGAGTTTTGCTTAGACTATGCCTGTGCAAGGCATATACTGTCTGAAGCCAGACTTTAAGACATTGCATATGTGGTCTGGCATGTTTCACCACAAAGGTGGTCATGGCCACATGCCCTAGGAGTTGTAAAACAGGTTCTGACTGGCTCGTACTGTAGCAATCAAATTTGCTAGGGTAGTGAATCTGTGTGCTAGTAAGGCGGCTTTGGCCTCCAGTGTGTTGAGGTAGGCCCCCTTGAATTCTAGGTGTTGTACTGGTGTCACTGTTGATTTTTTGAGCGCTTATTTCTAGACCAAGTTGTGAGAAAAGGTCCACAATCATCTGTGTAGCCATGACTGCGTTGTCTTGAGAGGTGGCTTTGATTAGACAATCATCCAATTATGGGAATATCATAATTCTGTGCTTTCTGATGTGTACCACCAGGACTTTGGAGAATACTCTGGGTGCTGTAGACAGGCCAAAAGGTAGTACCTTGTACTGGTAGTGATCTGGCCCCAGGATGAATTTTAGGAATTTCCTGTGGGAAGGATGTGTAGTAACATGGAAATACACATCTTGGAGGCCAGGGGCCAAGAACCAGTCCTCCTGGTTCAGTACTGGAATTATTGTTGACAGTGTGACCATCCTGAATTGTAATTTGACAAATTTGTTGACTTTTCTTAAGTCTAGAATGGGTCTCCAGCCCCTGTTCTTTTTTGGGATTAAGAAGTAGCTGGAATAAAATCCCTTCCCTCTGCATTGGGTCGTATCGCACCCAAATGCAGCAGATGGTTTATTCCCTCCTGTAGAAGGTGCTCATGAGAGAGGCCCCTGAAAATGGAGGGGATGGGAGGTAGGAGGGAGAGAAACGGAACCAAGAAACCTTCATGGATAAGTTTTCAAGACCCACGTGTCCAAGGTGATAGTCTGCCATGCTGTATAGAATGGGATAGGACAGTAACTGGCATTCTTCGAGATGTGTTGCTCATGTCTATTGCACAGTAGGTGTGCTTGCTCGCCACGTGCACCGGTGCCGGAAGTTTTCCCTCAGCAGTACCTGTAGGGGGAGCGCTGCTGCGACCCCTGGAGTGGCGCCACTATAGTGCACTATAAGGAGAACTGTGCGCTCCCTGCACCCTCAGTTCCCTCTTGCCAGACCAACTCCGACAGAGGGGAAGGAGGGCGGGACGTGGAACAGACATGAGCAACACATCTCGAAGTACGCCAATTACAGAACAGGTAACTGTCCTTTCTTCTTCAAGTGCTTGCTCATGTGTATTCCACAGTAGGTGATTGCAAGCTGTGTCTGATGGAGGTGAGTAGGAGTTCACAGATTCCCTGGCTGAAGCACAGCCCTACCGAAAACAGCGTCATCCCTGGTGTGGGAGACGATCGCATAGTGCGACGTGAACGTGTGTACTGAGGACCAGGTAGCGGCTTTACAGATATCCTGGATAGGGACATGGGCCACAAAGGCAGCTGACGAGGCCTGAGCCCTTGTCGAGTGAGCCCTTACAATAGGTGGTGCGGGAACCCCTGCTAGGTCGTAGCATGTGTGGATGCACGATGTAATCCACCGGGAAAGCCTCTGGGTGGAGATCGGTTGGCCCCTCATGCGCTCGGCCAAAGCAACAAAGAGTTGCGAAGACCTGTGGAACGACTTAGTCCACTCCAGATAAAAGGCCAGAGCTCTGTGTACGTCGAGCGTATGGAGGCGGCATTCCTCATTAGACGTATGCGGCTTAGGGCAGAGAACGGGTAGGAAGATGTCCTGGCTCATGTGAAAAACAGAGACCACCTTAGGGAGGAATGCAGGGTGTGGATGGAGCTGAACCTTGTCTTTGTGAAAGACAGTGTGTGTGTGTGGGGGGGGGGGTCACAGGTCAAGGCACTGAGCTCCGAGACCTGCCGGGCTGACGTGATGGCCACGAGGAAGGCTAGCTTCCAGGAAAGGTGAGACAACGAGCATGTGGCCAGGGGTTCGAACGGGAGCCCCGTAAGGCAGAATAGCACCAAATTTAGGTCTCACTGAGGGACAGGGTTCTAACATAAGGGAAGGACCAGTCCAGCCCCTTGAGGAAACGCCCGGTCATGGCATGGGAGAAAACCGAGCAGCCCTGCCCCGGCGGATGGAACACTGAAATAGCCACCAGGTGCACTCTGACAGAGGAAGGGGCCAGGCCTTGAGTCCTAAGGTGAAGAAGGTACTCAAGGATAAGTTGGAGTGGGGCAGTCATTGGGGAAACACCCCGCTCTCCCACCCACCTGGAGAACCGGTACCACTTTGCCAGGTAGGCTCAGCGCATGGATGGCCTCCTACTTTTGAGGAGGACACGCCTGATCTTCTCCGAACACATTCTCTCCTCCACATCTAGCCACTGATCAGCCACGCTGTCAGATGGAGGCTGGCCAGATTAGGGTGGAGGAGGCAGCCCCGGTCCTGGGAGAGTAGGTCCAGGTGGAGTGGCAACAGCCGGGGAGGGCCACGAGTAAGCCTAGAAGGGTCCCATACCAATGATGCCGGGACCAAGCTGAGGTGATCAAAAGGACGCATGCCTTGTTCGTTTTTACTTTCTCCAGGACCTTGGCAATGAAGGGAAACAGGGGAAAAGCGTAAAGGAGTTGACCCGACCATGACAGGAGGAAGGAGTCCGAGATCGCGTTCCTCCCCACACCCGCCCTGACGCAGAAAAGACGGTTACTCACCTGTAGTAACTGTTGTTCTTCGAGATGTGTTGCTCCAATCCATTCCAGTTAGGTGTGCGCGCCGCGCGTGCACAGCATCTCGGAACTTTTTTCCCTAGCAACCCCGGCGGGCCGGCTGGGCGCCCCCTGGAGTGGCGCCGCTATTGCGCTAAATATATACCCCAGCCGGCCCGTCCGCTCCTCAGTTCCTTCTTGCCGGCTACTCCGACAGTGGGGAAGGAGGGCGGGTCTGGAATGGATTGGAGCAACACATCTCGAAGAACAACAGTTACTACAGGTGAGTAACCGTCTTTTCTTCTTCGAGTGATTGCTCCAATGCATTCCAGTTAGGTGATTCCCAAGCCTTACCTAGGCGGTGGGGTCGGAGTGAGACGTGGCGGAGTGTAATACCGCAGAGCCGAAGGCTGCGTCGTCTCGAGACTGCTGCACCAACGCGTAGTGGGAGGCGAAGGTGTGCACCGAAGACCAGGTGGCCGCTCGACAGATGTCCTGGATTGGGACGTTGGCCAGGAAGGCCAGAGATGAGGCGTGTGCCCTCGTCGAGTGTGCAGTGACACGGCCTGGTGGTACACGAGCCAGCTCGTAGCAGGTCCGGATACACGCAGTGACCCAGGAGGAAATCCGCTGGGAGGATATCGCGTCTCCCTTCATGCGGTCAGCTACCGCGACGAACAGCTGGGGCGAACGCCGGAAAGGCTTAGTCCGCTCAATGTAGAAGGCGAGCGCCCTACGGACGTCGAGCGTATGTAGCTGCTGTTCCCGAGGCGAGGCATGCGGCTTCGGGAAGAATACCGGGAGGAAGATCTCCTGATTGAGATGGAATGCAGACACTACCTTCGGGAGAAAGGCCGGATGAGGGCGCAGCTGCACCTTGTCCATATGGAAGACCGTGTACGGCGGATCCACCGTTAAAGCGCGGAGCTCTGAAACTCGCCTCGCTGAAGTAATGGCCACGAGGAAGGCCGTTTTCCACGAGAGGTAGAGCAGGGAGCACGTGGCCAAGGGCTCAAACGGAGGACCTATCAGCTTGGTCAACACGAGGTTCAAGTCCCAGGTCGGGGCAGGGCGCCGCACCGGCGGGTACAAGCGGTCCAAGCCCTTGAGGAAACGGGAAACCATCTGGTTCGAGAAGATGGACCGACCTTCCACGGAGGGACGAAATGCGGATACCGCTGCCAGATGGACTCTCAAGGAGGAGACCGCCAGACCTTGCTCCTTAAGGTTCCAGAGGTAGTCCAGAATGATAGGTACCAGGAAGGGATTAAGACCTCGGTGATCACACCAGAGTGCAAACCTCTTCCACTTCGCCAGGTAAGTGGAGCGAGTGGAAGGCTTTCTGCTCTCGAGCAGGACCTGTTGAACCGCTGCAGAACAGCCCCTCTCCGTGTGGGTCAGCCACTCAGGTACCAAGCTGTAAGATGGAGGGACTGCAGGTTCGGATGGTGGAGTCTGCCGAAATCCTGGGTGATGAAAGAGAGACAGGATCTCTGCCATGTTGTCCATCACAAGTTGCCGGGACTGACCTCGAACCAGCCAGTCGTCGAGATACGGATAAACGTGCATCTGACGACGTCGGAGGGCTGCGGCGACCACCGCCATGCATTTGGTAAACACCCTCGGGGCGGTGGACAGTCCGAACGGCAACACCGTGAACTGGTAGTGGGTGTCGCTGAGCACAAACCGAAGGTAACGACGATGGGGAGGATAGATCGCGACATGGAAGTAGGCGTCCTTCATGTCGAGGGCGGCAAACCAGTCTCCCGGATCCAGAGAGGGAATGATGGTCCCCAGAGTGACCATGCGAAACTTGGGCTTGAGCAGGTACTTGTTCAGCTCGCGAAGGTCCAGAATAGGACGTAGCCCGCCTTTCGCCTTGGGGATGAGAAAATAACGGGAGTAGAATCCCCTGCCCCTTCTGTCCTGAGGCACTGCCTCTATGGCACCCACGCTCAACAGAGTCTGGACCTCCTGTAAGAGGACTTGCTCGTGAGAGGGGTCCCTGAAGAGGGACAGGGAGGGTGGGTGGGAAGGCGGGGGCGAAATAAATTGCAGGCGGTATCCCGACTGGACTGTCTGGAGCACCCAGTTGTCCGATGTTAACTGGGACCACGCCGAAAAGAAATGGGAAAGGCGGTTGTGAAACAGAGGGGAAGGATCCGGTAGGGAGAGTGATGGGCCGTCCTCGAGCGTCCCATCAAAAGGCCTGTTTGGCCCCCTGAGGGGCCTTTGAAGCGGCCTGGCCCTGGTTGCGGCGGTTGCCGGACGGTCGACGGCGATTTTGGGCCGGACGTCGGCTGTTGTAAGACCGATACCGGGACTGGTAGGCCGGTCGGGAGGGCTGCCGTCTGAAAGGCCTACGCTGCGTCGCCGGCGTATGCATGCCTAACGTGCGTATCGCGATACGGCCATCCTTTAAAGTTTGGATCCTAGAATCCGTCTTCTCAGAGAACAGCCCTTTAGTGTCAAAGGGAAGGTCCTGCAACGTATATTGGACCTCCGGCGGCAGGGTGGAAGACTGCAGCCAGGCGATACGCCGCATCGTGACCCCGGAAGCCAAGGTCCTCGCCCCCGAGTCTGCAGCGTCGAGGGCGGCTGAAATAGAGGATCTGGACGATCTTCGTCCCTCCTCCAGCATGGCCGCGAACTCCTGTCGGGAGGCTGACGGCAGGAGCTCGGTAAACTTCGCCAGGGACGTCAGGATGTCAAAGACGTACCTGGCGAGGAGGACCATCTGGTTGGCAATCCTCATTTGCAGGCCTCCTGCAGAATAGACCTTTCGGCCTAGCAGGTCCATACGCTTCGCGTCCTTCGACTTGGGCGCTGAAGCCGGTTGACCGTGCCGCTCCCTGTCAGTAACCGACTGGACTACCAGGGAGTCCGGGGTCGGATGCATATACAAGTATTCATAGCCCGTGGGAGGGACAGAGTACTTTCGCTCAACCCCACGGGCTGTAGGGGGCACGGATGCTGGTGTCTGCCAGATAGTGTTGGCGTTCTTCTGCACCGTCCGTACAAACGGAAGTGCAACTCTCACTGGCGTGTCGGCCTCGACCACATTGGTGATAGGGTCCTCGTCCTCGTGTACCTCCTCTATGGGCAAGGCCATTGCCGTCGCCACACGACGAAGGAGGTCTTGGTGAGCTCTTACGTCAATTGGCGGAGGCTCCTTAGTTGCTGCACCGGCCACCGCCTCATCAGGCGAGGACGAGGAGGACAACCCCTGGACGACCGGTTCGTCAGAGGGGTTCGCCACCTGCCTGTCTGAGGGTGCGGGCTGCGCCTGGTCCTGGGATTCCGATGCCACAGCATCCGCCGCCTGTGGCGAGGGGGCCGGTCTGGAAATCGTCGCCTCTGGGGCTCTGCGCTCCGCCGTGGGGGGCCTTGGTGGAAAAGGCACCCCCTGGGCCTCGTACTGGGCCCATGGAACCCAAAAGCCCCACGGTTGTGCCCCTTGAGGATGGTCTCGTGGGGTGGGTGGCAGGAGTCCGTATCCATGCGTGCCCGAAGCGACCGACTCGGGTCGAGAAGGCCAGGGCGGTGCCGAAGCACTCGCAGAGTGCGCTGCCGAATGGGGCAGTCCGTCCCCGGGAGGCAGAGAAGTGCGAGGTTGCTCCGGCCGGTACCGGGAAGGAGACCTGGAGTAACGTCCGCCACGGTGCCGGGAGCTCGACCGGTGCCGGGAGCCCAACCGGTGCCGGGAGCTCGACCGGTGCCGGGAGCTCGACCGGTGCCGGGAGCTCGACCGGTGCCGGGAGCTCGACCGGGATTGAGATCGACGGTGCCATGAACGTCCGCGCGAGTCGCGGTGCCGGGAGCGGTGCCGGGACGGCGATCTCTGATGGCGCCGACGCGATGGCGACCTGGATCTCGTGCGGCGTCGGGAGCACGACCGGTACCGCGATGACGAGCGGTACCGGGACTGCGACCGGCGTTTTGATGGCGACCGGTACCGCGAAGGTGAGCGGTGCCGAGATCGCGAGCGCCTGGATGGAGACCTGCCGCGGGACCGGGAACGAAACCGGGACCGGGAGCGACGTCCATGCTGCCTGTCCAGGGACGGTGGCCGGGTCATTCTGGCCGGCTTCCCCGCCGACACGACAGCCCGCACCGGCGGTGCCGGGGGCCGGAGGCCTGGCGCCTCTATCAGCTGGGTCAGGTCTCTTGCGGAGGCGAATGTCTCCGGCGTTGATGGTAGCTGGGGCTCAACCGCGGACGGTACCGGGGAGCGTGGCGGTGCCGGACTCGACGGGCCTTGCGGCGCCGGAGTCAAGGGTCCGGTGCACGGCTTGTGCACTGGCACCGCAGGTGCAGCCGGCTGCGCAACCGCTCTTGCAGAGTCCTCAGAGCTGGCCTGCCCTACTGCTTTCGACTGTCTCTGCTTCTTCCTCGGCGAAAGCAAGCGGTGCCGCGACTTCGCAGCCGCCTTCTGTATTGGCGGCGCCACGGAGGTGGAGCGGCTCGGTGCCGCCGGTGCACTCTGCACCGAGGCAGTTCGCGGTGCTGGCGCGGACGGTGCCGGTGGTCGAAGCGACGCTTCCATTAAGATCTGCTTTAGACGGATGTCCCGCTCTTTTCGGGTCCGCGGTTTAAAAGTCAGGCAGATCGAACACTTGTCCGTTCTATGCCCTTCTCCCAGGCAACGGAGACAGGCGTCGTGCGGGTCTCCGATGGGCATAGGCTTCTGGCACGCCGCGCAGGGCTTAAAGCCCGGTGCCTGGGGCATGAGCCCGCACCGGGTGAGGTAAAAAGGGGAAAACCCCCCCTTTTTCACCTTATCTATACTAACCAACTATCTAAACTGTAAAACTAACTACAAAAACTAACTATATACAAGAGATGTAAACGCTAGGGATCGTGGAGAACGAAGAGCACTCCACAGTTCCAACTGGCCGTCACGGGCGGTAAGAAGGAACTGAGGAGCGGACGGGCCGGCTGGGGTATATATTTAGCGCAATAGCGGCGCCACTCCAGGGGGCGCCCAGCCGGCCCGCCGGGGTTGCTAGGGAAAAAAGTTCCGAGATGCTGTGCACGCACGGCGCGCACACCTAACTGGAATGCATTGGAGCAATCACTCGAAGAAGAACCTGTGGCAACGGCGGTTCTGTCGGGTCACAAACAAGTCTACTTGGGGAGTGCCCCACGCTTGGAAGAGCTGATGAGTGACTTCTGGGTGGAGCAACCACTCGTGTTGGGAGAAGAAAACCTTGCTCAAGCAAATCGGCCTGCGTGTTGTTGACACCTGGCAGGTGGAAAGCCTTCAGGGAGATGTTGTGGGCTATACAGAACTCCCAGAGGCTGAGGGCTTCCTGGCAGAAGGCCGAGGACCTCGCCCCGTGGCAGTGTTGTCCGTGAATACTCTGACCACCTTGCCGCGTAGCTATGAGCTGAATGCCACACAGGCTAAGCATATCGCCCTGAGTTCCCTGATGTTTATGTGAAGGGACAGCAATCCGGTCGACCACAAACCTTGGGTCTGGGATGAACTGCAGCAAAGCTGGAGTGAGTAGTTCCGATGCATCATCACTGGTGGCAAGAAGGAACTGAGGGTAGTGGGAGCGCACGGCTCCCCTTATAGTGCGCTATCACGGCGCCACTCCAGGGGTCGCAACAGTGCTCCCCCTACAGGTTCTGCTGAGGGAAAAACTTCCAGCACCAGTGCACGTAGCAAGCACGCACACCTACTGTGGAATAGACATGAGCAAGCACTCGAAGAACAACTGGTCGCCAAACTGATGGACACTGGTTGATAGTTGCAGCACATGGATCAGGAAGAGGCATCTCAGGGCCTCAACTAAATTCTAAAAACTTGTTTTTAGCTAGGTGGGTAAGACATAGCAGATTATGTTGGAGGCGGTCTCCATTTAAGTGGTCCCTGACAGTGAGGTGGCAGAGAGGTCAGGGATCCTGATCGAGGGGTAGGGTGGCATCTACCTGGTCTTCTCCTCTGTGCTGGTCTATAAATGCTGAGTGATCTCAGTGTTGATCTTGAATCCTTTAGGGAATAAAGGGCTTAATCAGTGCGCTCAGCGAATAAGTTAGAGCCTTCAAATGGAAGATTCTCTGCTGTAGCCTGCACTTCCCTTGTGAACCCTGACAAGTGAAGCCAGTCTCATGACCACTGATGTTGCTATTGATTGGGCAGCTGTGTCAGCAGCATCCAAAGACACTTGCAGTGCCATCCCTGCCAGCAGCTGACCCTCTGTGATGATTGCCTAGAATTCTTCTTTTTTGTCCTCACATGATTTTATTGATTACATCCCTAACTTCAAGTAATTTGTATGACTATAATTTGACATAAGTGCCTCACAATCAGCAATTCTGAATTATAGAGTTGCTGATGAGTATGTCTTTTGTTCAAAGAGATCCAGTCTCTTCCAGTCCTTATCGTAGCGGGCAGAGGTGGATTAAGATATATTGAGGCCCTGAGCACAAAGAACATTTTCCCCCACCCACCTTCCCTGCAATGAGGCCCTGCATCCTACTCCTCTCTTTTCCCCCCCCATGGTCCCTCCTCCTGGCCTGGCCAGAAGCTGGGTCATGGTAAGAGCTGCTCAGGGAGCCCAGGCAGCTGTGGGAAGCCCTGGACCCTCCACCTGCCCTGGGCATCATGCCCCAGGGGAGGGGGAGCAGGGACATGGGCCGGGTGCTGCTCTTGGGCACCCTGGCCCCTGCCCAGGGCAAGTGGAGGTAGGATGACCAGCTAGCAGATGTGAAAAATCAGGACAGGAAGTGGGGGGTAATAGGTACCTATATAAGAAAAAGTCCCCCAAAAATCGGGACTGTCCCTATAAAATTGGGACATCTGGTCACCCTAAGTGGAGGGTCCAGGGCTCCCCATAGCTGCCCAGGCAGCTCTTACTATAGCCTCGGGTGACCATACATCCCATTTTAGCCGGGACAGTCCCCTTTTTAAGCCCTGTCTCAGACATCCTGACTTTTTTGGGAAAACTGGGCATTTGCCCCATTTGCTCTTGCCAACTGATGATCACTTGGCAAGAGCAAACAGGACAAATGCCCAGTTTTGCCAAAAATGGACTTGGGGAAGGGGGGCAGGGCTCGGGCTAGCTCTGCTGGAGGGAGATGGGGGTGGGAGGAGAAATATGCTCATTCTACTACAGCCGGGCTCCGGCTTCTGGCCTGACCTGCGGGCATGGCCTAAAGGGGAAGAAGAGAAGCAGTGCGGCAGGGCCCCAAGGGAAGAGGAGGAGCATGGGTCGGGGCCAGAGTTCTGGAGCTCCTGTGGGGGTGCCCAAATTGGTTGGGGCCCCTGGGCATGGGCCTGTGCAATAATCTGCCACTGGTAGGGGGTCATCTTGGAGTGATGTTGCTTCCCCCTTTCATTCACTCCACTGACCATCAGATAATTTGGTGTGGGATGCATGAATAAGAAATCCACATCCTTGAAGGGGACATAAATACTTTTTATTGGCCCTCTTACGTGTGGGGGGTATCGTGGCTGGAATCTGCCAGACAATCTTGGCTGGGTCTAAAAGGGCTTCATTGATAGGAAGCGCTATCTTGGCAGATGTGGAGGTTCGCAGTATGTCCAGCAACTTGTGCTGTGATTCACTTCCTCCAATGGGATCTGGAGAGTCTGCAATTTTTTGGAATAGCTCTTGAAATTGTTTGAAGCCATCTACTGATGTTGGGGGTGTGGGGGGAGAGAGAGAGTGTGGCATAATTGTCTTGTCTGGTGAAGATAACAAGATGTTGGTCGGAGGTGTAGTTTCCTCTATTCTCTCCTGCTCCTCAAAAGATTGTCCTTCAGGCTGAGATCTGGATACTGAGGAGGATAAGGAGTGTCTAGGTCTTTCCCTTTGAGTACTCTCCCTCTGGGAAACTGTTGTGTAAAAGCAACCCATGAATCCCAGAGCAAGGCCATTGCATGGGCACAGGCATGGGGGGGCATCTATGGGGTGCCCATACCAAGGCCCTGAATCACATCTGGTCTCCTGGTATCTAGTATGTGTGTGCGGTTCACACTGTGTAGAATACAGAACTTCATCATCTTCACTTGAGAAGGAGCAAGCCGTCCCAGATGGTGATAGTGAACAATGTGGTACTGGTTGCACTCTGGAGGGACAGGTGTGTACCGCTGGGAGCTCAATGCGAAGCAGGGGTGATTCCAGAGTCTCAGAGATGACCAGGTCTTTTGGGAATCTAAATTCCTGCAGCACCAGCATCAACATTGGTACCATCGGAGACACGTGCATCAATGCCAATACTGTTGGCGCTGACAGTGCCAAGATGACTATGCGCTCTGTCGATTGTGAGATAGGTGGTGGCAAAGTTCTTGTCAGTGCCAAAGTGCTTGGTACTGTGTGTTTAGGTGGTGTACTCTGTGCTGTCTTTGCCTCTGTCACCTGATAGTGCAGTCTTGTCTAGTCCAGCCTTCTTGGGGTTCTTGGACTTATTGGCAGTGTTGGTACTGGAGATCTCAGGGGAATCAAAGGTACTGTGCTTAGTACCTGATGGAGTGGAGGCTCCCAACCTTGTCAGGGAACTCTCTGGGATAGTTCTTTGGTAGGCAAACTTGTGGCCCTTTTCTTACTCTCTTTGTGAGAGTCTGCTGCCTTTCTCTTCATGGATAGTGGAGAGTGTGAGGCGGCAGATGTCGGTGATCGCTACTCTGGAGAAATGCCAGGGCTGGGGTCTGAGGTTGGCCGCAGCAAACTCTCCATCATAAAAAGTTTCAGATTCAATTCACGGGCTTTTCAGGCCCGAGTTTTGAGCTTGCACTTCTCCCAAGCAACAAATGCACCGGGAGTGCCCATTGCTCATGGAGATGGCCTCCCAGCAGGAGAGGCACCTTTTGAACCTGGGGTATCCTGGCATAACCCCATGTAGGGATAACTCCTGTGAAGGGAAGAATTTAGGGAAACACCAATCTGACCTAAAGGGTAACGAGGAAGAAAAAAATATTTTTTTTAAACAAGGAGATAAAGGGAAAGAAAATGGAAGCAACTATTAACGAGCTAAATTTAAAAAAAAAAATTATAAAGGGCACTAAAGGCACTTGCCTAGAAAGGGCTCTGCAAGGACTCCATTTCTGGCCAAGGGCGATTGCAAAGGAACTGATGGTGGTTGGTCTAAACAGCGCTATATAGCTGCCACTCACAATGTGAGACAGAGGAGAAGGAGCTCATGTGCAGTCCAACAGGCACTGCTACTGAAAATCTCAGATCCTAGGTACAGGGACACATATACACCTAAGGTGAAGCACCCATAGGGACACTACTCAAAGAAGAATCTATTCTTGCATGTTTAACTGCCATTTCAAATTTAAGACATATTAAAACAGGTTTAAGATTTTCTACTAAAACCTCTCCCTTCTCTGAAAACTTTACAATACTTCCAAAATCTATATTCTCTCTCCTCCTCTTCATGTATCCACTTCCTGTAATTCCAGTTGTTTCTTCCTTTAATATTTCCATATCTGTCCTTTTCTCATTATGATCACTGCTCAAAACATGTCTACACCCAGTCATCCTCTTATCTTGATTCTTATAACTTTCAATTATTTTTTACCATTCCAATATGCTACTAATGTTAGTTTTCTTACATACCATTTGAATACCACATTTTATTCTTAAGAACGTAAGAATGATCATACTGGGTCAGACCAATGGTCCATTTAGCCCAGTATCCTGTCTTCCAATAGTAGCCAATGCCAGATGCTTCAGAGGGAATGAACAGACTATATTTATATCAAGTGATCCATCCCCTGTCATCCACTCACAGTTTCTGGCAATTAGAGGCTGACGAGATCCAGAGCATGGGATTGCATCCCTGATAATATTGGTTAATAGCCATTGACAGACCTGTCCTCCATTAACTTATCTAATTCTCTTTTGAACCCAGTTTTAGTTTTAGCCTTCACAATATCACCCTGGCAATGAGTTCCACTGGTTGACTTTGCATTGTGTGAAGTAGTAGTTCCTTTTGTTTGTTTTAAACCTGCAGCCTATTAATTCTTCCATCCTTCCAGTCTCTTGTTGTATAAAATTAACGCTCCTTTTCATCACCTAGAAAGGTTTACATAATCTGTCTTCCACTTACATCTTTGCTCTCATTATTTCTTCTACCCTCAATTTCCCATGCTTTCTTCCTCCTCCCACTGAACACTTGCCTTCCTCCTTCCTTCGAATCCTTCTTCCATTCTTAGATCTCTGCCTTCTAGACTGTCACCAACTACTCCTGGAACAACCACCTTGGCTTCCTCAGAGACATTCCCTCTCTGCCCTCCTTAAAATAAATCCAGCTTTCCTATGCCTTGTGCTTATCTGATCTTACTAAGACTAAGACTAATCTCTTCAGGATGGTGAGAGTATTTATGTTCCAGAAAACTTTTATAGCACTAAGAAACAACTTTATTTTAATATAGATTTTTGCTATTTAATTTCTTAAATGTGGTGCTAAATATTGTGAGGCACCACTCATTAATGTAACAAGGACTAATAAAAGGTTCACATTTTATACTACTTTATAAATATCAAAAATAAAATAAAGGATAATGAAATTATAAAGTATTTAAATAAAGGGTTTCATAAGCCAAATTTTCATTTATTTTCTTGGGAATTAGATCAACATGTTTTTTCAAATCCTTAGATACTTGGAGGTTTCTATTTTCTAACCCAAATGTATTAAGTAATGACTACTAGGTTAGTGTCATTCCACTATTTTATTATGGAATGGAAAGAATGAGGAACATTTCAAAGTTCTTGCTACATGTGTCTTGGGTTTACTATTTAAATTCCACTGTCCCATATATTTACTAGAGGAGAATATTTACCTTGAAGGGTATCAGTTAACTGCTACTCCATCTCCATAAAATTATAGATTCAGTATCTTTTTTTGGAATGGCAAAATGTTACAGACTTCTCCACTACAGAAGTTATAAAAAAGGGGAAGGTGGGAATAGACGGAATAAATGCACTTACTAATCAAACTTGTACACCGGACCCTCGCTAGAACGCAGAGTTTTGGATCCATGCGTGGTTCCACGTTAATGTGGGGACCATGTTATAGCAGGGACCGTGTTACCATGGATTCCAATGAAGGTAATTAAATTTGGGATCCATGCGCGGTTCCGCACTATAAGTGAATATTTTGTTACTGTACTGAGACACATGATTGTGAGGACTAAGCAGTCTTGTAATGACCAATGTTCATCTTACCAGTTAAAGTGGAGGTTTCAGTAAAATTTGTATGATTCTGAAGGGCCACATTCTAAAGTAGCAGCTTTCTCAGAGTTTCATCATATCTTCAGGTATGTCTCTTTCTGTTTTATCTGATAGTTTATGCTTGGGGAAACCATGTAGATGTCTTCACTTGTAAATGCAGTGAGGAGAAGAACTGTACATTTGCCCCACTGTTATAGGCTACTCGCATTTCATATCTGATGGTGATAGAGAGACAAATCAACATGGCTCTATAAATTTACATTGTGCCTCTCTGATCTCCTATAATTATTTGAATAAGTCGAATTAAATGGATAAAGGAGAACCAGAAGATATAATTTGGTAAAATCCTTTTGAAAGTTCATATTAAGTCCCTCACAGAAGGCTGTTTCACATGGAAACTATGTAGTCACAGAATGAGAGATGATGTTCTGTTTTTAGTAAGAAACTAGTCAAGACAGAGAAAACAGAAAATAGGAATAAATCATTAATTTTCAATGTGTAAAGAGGTTAATAGGGAGTCTGTCCAAAGGAATCTTTTTCAGACTAATGTAATTTCATATCACTATTAAAGGACCTGAAAATGAGTGCGAACAGTATGGTGGCAAAATCTGCAGATAAGTTATGTAAACTAGTCAACACTACAGAAGAACATGAGGAACTTAACAAGGTCCTAACAACAGCCTGGATGACCCCATCATGCCTGATTCTGACACAGAGAGGACGCCCCACATTTGCATCTCCCCCGCCTACGTGGAAGGGGAGGAGGAAGAGAGATTTGGTATTTGGAAGCAGATCCGTAGCCCATTCCACTGAGAAGGGCTCCAACATCATCTCCTCTAAATGGAACATTTGAGGAGGACCTCTAAAAGGAATCCTATCAGAGCTGTCCTCCCCATAGCCTCCTTCTGTGGATTTCGGTGGATGAGGAGGATACTGGACAAGACAATGACAGATAAAAGTTCAGCAAAGACAACTCTGAGGTAATGCAAACTGAAAAGAACAATTTGAGCTAATCATGCACACTGATTGGCTCTAAATTTAACTGAAGCCACCATTATACAAGGCACTGGTGAGACCTCATCTAGAATACTGTTTGCAGTTCTGGTCTCCCATGTTTAAGAAGGATAAATTCAAACTGGAACAGGTACAAAGAAGGGCGACTAGGATGATCCGAGGAATGGAAAATATGTCTTATGAAAAGATACTCAAAAACGTGGCTTGTTTAGCCTAAACAAAAGAAGGCTGAGGGGAGATATGATTGCTCTCTATAAATATATCAGAGGGATAAATACTAGGGAAGGAGAGGAATTATTTAAGATCAGTACCAATGTGGACACAAGAACAAATGGATATAAACTGGACACTAGGAAGTTTAGACTTGAAATTAGAACAAGGTTTCTAACCAGAGGAGTGAAATTCTGGAACAGCCTTCCAAGGGGAGCAGTGGGGGCAAAAGACATATCTGGCTTCAAGACTAAGCTTGATAAGTTTATGGAAGGGATGGTATGATGGGATATTCTAATTTTGGCAATTAATTGATCTTTTGACTATTAGCGGTAAATATGCCCAATGGCCTGTGACGGGAAGTTAGATGGGGTGGAATCTGAGTTACTACAGAGAATTCTTCCCTGGGTGTCTGGCTGGTGAGTCTTGCCAACATGCTCAAGGTTTAGCTGATCACCATATTTGGGGTCAGGAAGGAATTTTCCTCCAGGGCAGATTGGCAGAGGCCCTGGAGGTTTTTCACCTTCCTCTACAGCATGGGACACAGGTCACTTGCTGGAGAATTCTCTGCACCTTGAAGTCTTTAAACCATGATTTGAGGACTTCAATAGCTCAGACAGAGGTTAGGGTTTATTACAGGAGTGGGTGGGTGAGATTCTGTGACCTGCGTTGTGCAGGAGGTCAGACTAGATGATCATAATGGTCCCTTCTGACCTTAAAGTCTATGATTCTATGTCTATGAGGAAAGACTGAGTCTTCATTGTGTATAACTAAAGAAACATATCTGTTCATTATGTAGTGGTGGTAAAAACAAATTGTTAGGTTTTATTAAGAAAGGGATAATATAAGAAAAAACATAATATAGTATCTTTATATAAATTGGCTGTACATCCTCATTTGTAATACTGCAATCAATTCTAGACAGCAAAAATATAATTCAATTAAAAAAAGGATAGAGCAGAAATAGAGAAGGTTCACAGAAGAGCAACAATGATGATTAGAGGCATGGAAAGAGTTCCTTGTATGAACAAGACCATCTATGTAGTTTAGACAGGAGATCAACAGGTGAGCTGAATCGGGTATATAAAATGCTTAATGGTATACAGGTCAATAATGTGCTCCTATTTACTCTCATAATCAACTACGAAAGTGGATACCCAATGATATTAACTCAAGGCATAACTACCTTGTGGGATTCATTGGTGCAAGATATGGCTAAAAGAGAGCTTTGTAGGATTCAATAAAGAAACAGATATAAACAATGTCATCTGCAGTAAGACTAAATACGGCAGATAGTTATAAGAGATATAAAACCTCATTCTTCAGGGTATAAACCAAGCATTAGTTGTCTGGGGTCATGAAGAAACTTCTCCTATGGAATTATTAGTGCATAATTATTCCTGATAGGACTTTTTGTTTATTAAACTACACCTTCCTCTGAAGCATTTAGTACTGGCCACAGTTAAACAGACAGATAGATGTGGACCACTGACCTGATCCAGTATGACTAGTAGCAGTACCGGTAGTAGTACCAATACTTTCTATACAACCATCCATGTTTTTGTGTTCATACACAGCAAAATTAAAAAAAAAAAAAGGTATTTCTCCTGCCCAAGGCAGGCTAGCGAGCAAAATACAATGAAATATGCCTCCATCTGCACACTGCCTGTTAAAGGAGGAGTTAACATGGTACCAGCTGCAAGGAAGCTGCTCACCCCTTTATTTCAACTGGACGTAGAGGCCATTGTCTTATTCCAGCAGATTGAATTCCAGGCTCCTTGCTGCACAAGATAGCAGATACACACCTAGGAACCAACAAGGAAAAATTCAGAAGGAAATAATAATTTGGTAAATAGCTTATCAGCTGGAAATGAATTTTTTCCCCCAGAAAACAGAGTAATAAAAACAAGGGTTATTAAAAAAATGTAATGGTAAGATGTTTTTTCTACCATTTCTATTGGTGGGGGAAGGACATATTAAAAAAAAAAAGAATAAACTGCCTAGTCTTTATTGTTGACTTGCCCTCATCTTACAACCTCCAACATTGCTTTTGCTAGTGCAGGGGTCGGCAATCTTTCAGAAGTGGTGTGCAGAGTCTTCATTTATTCACTCTAATTGAAGGTTTCGCGTGCCAGTAATACATTTGAACCTTTTTAGAAGGTCTCTTTCTATAAGTCTATAATATATAACTAAACTATTGTATATAAAGTAAATAAGGTTTCAAAATGTTTAAGAAGCTTCATTTAAAATTAAATTAAAATGCTGAGCCCCATGGACCGGTGGCCAGGACCCAGGCAGTGTGAGTGCCACTGAAAATCAGTTCGCGTGCTGCCTTCAGCACCCGTGCCATAGGTTGCCTACCCCTGTGCTAGTGCTTGCAAAAGAAAGCAAATATTGTGACTGCTGATCTTCTTTCCACTGTATGTGGAACCTTTGTATTTTACTCTCTGGATCAACATCCATTTGCTTGGGCAACACAAGGCAAAATAAATCCAAAATAAATCTAGTGATGGCAAATCGGAACAACTGCGTACTGTCTTAAAGAAAGCTCTTCCATATCAAATCAAAACACAGAGTCAAGAACTATTAATCAGCTTATTTGATATCCTTAATTGTACTCTCTCAAAATACTACATGAAAAAATATGCAGAATATAATGTTAGGAATTATTCATCCCATATGCAGAGAGCTAGTAGGTTGTATTATAGGTTTACAAAGCAGTTTAAAAAGCCTTTTTTAAATTAGCACTTAATATTGAATTATGTTTGACATTTTAAAACTAGCATTTAAAACGATCATAAAACTGATGCAGAAATTATGAAAATGTACTCAGAAAATATGGTTCCTGAAAACACTATTGAAAAATGGCAGTTAACCCAGGAGCAAAATTTATGGTCAATAAAACTCTCTCAGGGGAATGGTCAAGATGCTAACGCCATACAGAGGTCAAGCAGTGAAACAACAGCTTAATTCTTTAATACACAGTTGTAATTTAAAATAAAACAATGTATTCAGTTATTCAAGACTCCATATTTCTAATCATATAGCAATTTTTCTAAAATGTAGCTAGAATGAAAAAAGACAAACCCCAAAACTAAATTTTGGAAACTGAATTGGAAATGGTTGGATTTGAGATCTAGAACTTCAGTTGTGTTCAGTGTAGAACCAATACCTCAAAGGGCCAGTTTTTTATTCCTGGGATAAACTATGAGGACACAGTGGCTCATAGTACATTCTCCCTTATCCACCAAAGCCCCACCTCCCACAAGCAGCTGGACACCCTTTGTTTTCTGCAACTCTTCACTGTTGTCTTTGTGGAGAGAGATCCTGTGGCCTCAGTACGGCAACTGCATGCAGTATGTCTGGGGATTACTATATTAGCTTTATGAATGTTATTGGTACATGTTATATGTATTGTTGTGGGCTAGAGATTGTATTCTACTCTATGGGGGAGGGTTAACACGGCTCCTCTAGGAATTAAAAACAGTCCCTTGACCCTCCCTCATGTAAGACACCAAGTGTGAGCAGAGAAAGGTGCTTAACGAGGACAAAACCTAGGTGGAAGGGTACTGCTGAAGTGTGGAGACTGGGGCCTGGTCTACACTACGCGTTTAAACCGGTTTTAGGAGCATTAAACTGATTCAACGCCACACCCGTCCACACTAAGAGGCCCTTTATATCGATATAAAGGGCTCTTTAAACCGGTTTCTGTACTCCTCCCCAACGAGAGGAGTAGCGCTCAAATCGGTATTGCCATATCGGATTAGGGTTAGTGTGGCCGCAAGTCGATGGTATTGGCCTTCGGGCGGTATCCCACAGTGCACCACTGACCGCTCTGGACAGCAATCTGAACTCGGATGCACTGGCCAGGTAGACAGGAAAAGCCCCGCGAACTTTTGAATATTTCCTGTTTGCCCAGCGTGGAGCTCCGATCAGCACGACTGGCGATGCAGTCCGAAATCAAAATCCAAAAAGAGCTCCAGCATGACCGTACGGATGTGATCGCTGTATGGGCAGGCAAATCTGTTCTATCAGAGCTCCGTTACAAAAGACAAAAGTCCAAAGTATTTTAAAAAAATCTCCAGACAGACGCCATAGCAGAGACTCAGCACGCTGCTGCGTGACAATTTTAACGGAAAGCCAAAGAATCAAATGGACGCTCATGGAGGGAGGGAGGGGTGACTGAGGACGCAAGCTATCCCACAGTTCCTGCAGTCTCCGAAAAGCATTTGCATTCTTGGCTGAGCTCCCAATACCTGTACGGTCAAACACATTGTCTGCGGTGGTTCAGGGCATAGCTCGTCAATGTACCCCCACCCTCCGCCCGCAGAAGGAAAAGGGAAAAAAATCGTCTCTTGACTCTTTTAAATGTCACCCTATGTGTACTGAATGCTGCTGGTAGACGCGATGCTGCGGCACTGTACTGTAGCATCCTCGCTCCCCCTCCTTGGTGGCTGATGGTACAATATGGCTGATATCTGTTGTCATCATCAGCCTTGTGGCAGATGGTGTAGTGCAATAGGACTGCTATCCGTCCTCGTCATCAGCCCACGAGTGCTCCTGACTGGCCTCCCGGTCATTCCCAGTAGACAGTACAGAACGACTGGTAACCGTCTTCATCATAGCAACAGGGGGCTGAGCTCCATCAGCCCCCGCCCTTCATGTGTAAAGAAAAGATTCTGTACTGCCTGGACTATCATAGCAGCAGGATGCTGGGCTCCTCTCCCCCCACACTGCTTAATGTCCTGTCTGGACTATCATAGCAGCTGGAGGCTGCCTTCCCCTCATTTCATTTCACTAACAAGTCACTGTTTCTTATTCCTGCATTCTTTATTACTTCAGCACACAAATGGGGGGACACTGCAACGGTAGCCCAGGAAGGCTGGGGGAGGAGGGAAGCAACAGGTGGGGTTGTTGCAGGAGCACCCCCTGTGAATGGCATGCAGCTCATCATTCCTGCATGATCTGACACGGAGCGGCTGTGCTCTCTAGTTCTCTGATACACTGGTTCTCTAGTACACTTGCCCCATATTCTAGGCAGGACTTATTCTATTTTTAGATACCATAAAGGAGGGATTGACTCGGGGAGTCATTCCCATTTTTGTCTTTTGCGTCCCCGGCTGATCTCAGCCAGGGGCACCTATGACAGCAGCAGAAGGTATAGTGCAATAGGACTGGTAACCGTCATCTCATTGCCAATTTACAATGGCATGGTAGATGGCACAGAAGGACATCTCTGCTGTCATGCAAAAGAAAATGAATGCTGCTGTGTAGCGCTGCTGAATCGCCTCTGTCAGCGGCATCTAGTACACATACGGTGACAGTGACAAAAGGCAAAACAGGCTCCATGGTTGCCATGCTATGGCGTCTGCCAGGGCAATCCAGGGAAAAAGGGCGCAAAATGATTGTCTGCCGTTGCTTTCCCGGAGGAAGGAATGACTGACGACATTTACCCAGAACCACCCGCAACAATGATTTTTGCCCCATCAGGCACTGGGATCTCAACCCAGAATTCCAAGGGGCGGAGGAGACTGCGGGAACTATGGGATAGCTACGGAATAGCTACCCACAGTGCAACACTCCAGAAATCGACGCTAGCCTCGGACCGTGGACGCACACCACCGAATTAATGTGCTTAGTGTGGCCACGTGCACTTGATTTTATACAATCTGTTTTACTAAACCGGTTTATGTAAATTCGGAATAATCCCGTAGTGTAGATGTACCCTGGATGGGACAGGATGCTGTGGGAGAAAATTGTGTTAATATATGGATGGGAGGGAATCACATGGGGTTGTGGTTGTGCAGTCCTCCCCATGAAGATACGTGAGGCATTAGCAGATGACTATGTTTTCCTCCAGAAGACATCAGATGAGAAAATGATGCAGGGAGGGTTGGAGGAGGTTTGCATGTGCTGTCCTTTTAAGGATCTTTTTGGAGATAGAAGGGGTGGGGGAAAAAGAAGACTGCAGTGCCACAGGAAATCATGGGGACTCCATAGGTTGGGACAGTGTGAAGCCTGGGCTTGAGTCTAATTTTGCTGAGGTTTTTTAAAACTAATTTTATTCCTCGTGTAGCCCTAGAAATAAGGCAAGATTTAAAGAGGGTAAAAAGAGAGAAGGTATGAGCACTCATACAGCACAGATTTAGCTGTTGAGAAGAAAATTAAAGGAACCAAAGGACATAAAGAGAAGAAATTCTTTAATTGCCTAAACACCAATGCTAGAACCCTGGTAACAAAAGGATTTGCTTATTTTTTTAGCATAAATTCAGTCTGGTTGGTATTACTGAAACCTGGTGGTGATTAGAATGTTAAAATCAATGCATCCGACGAAGTGGGTATTCACCCACGAAAGCTCATGCTCCAATACGTCTGTTAGTCTATAAGGTGCCACAGGACTCTTTGCTGCTTTTAAAATCAATGGTTACACCCTATTTTAAAAGGATAAAGTGGGCAAAAGGGGAGAGGGAGTGGCGCATTAGGTCAAAAATAACATTACCTGTTTCTGAATCACTGACAAATTAGAAGAAAATGATCCTGAATATTTATGGATCAATGTCCTAACACAGTGTTTCCCAAACTTGGGATGCCGCTTGTGTAGGGAAAGCCCCTGGTGGGATGGGATGGGCCAGTTTGTTTACCTGCCGCATCCGCAGGTTCGGCTGATCATGGCTCCCACTGGCCGCGGTTCACTGCTCCAGGCCAATGGGGGCTGCTGAAAGTGGTGGCCGCTGAAAGTGGTGGCCAGCACATCCCTCGGCCTGTGGTGGCCAGCAGCTCCCATTGGCCTGGAGCAGCGAACCGTGACCACTGGGAACTGTGATTGACCGGACCTGCGGACACGGCAAGTAAACAAACCAGCCCAGCCCGCCAGGGGCTTTCCCTACACAAGCAGCGTCCCAAGTTTGGGAAACACTGTACTAACAGATAAAGCACAAGATAGGGTATTAGTTGGGGTCTACTACAGACCAGCAAAACACACTAGGGAACAGGATGACCAGCTCCTTACACACTTACCTATAATATATAGGGAAAAATGCTACATGATCATGAAAGACTTCAATTTGAGTGACATATTCTGGATGTCTCATGCTGCCAGCAATAAAATATCCTGATTTCTAAATAGTATAGATGACAATTTCCTAATTCAAAAAGTGTTGCATCCAACATGGGGAAACTCTATATAAGACCTCATCTTAACATATAAAAAGGAGCTGGTCACAGAAGTAAAAATTAATGGTAGCTAAGATACAAGTGATCATGACTTGATTATTCTGTTTGCACACTAAATATGTAAAGTCCAGACCAGTAATATATATACGTGGTACTTTAAAAGGGCCAATTTCACAAAATGTAACACACTTATATGAGGAAAGTCAGGTGGGAGGAGGAATTTAATCAGAGAAATGTGAATGATAATTGGGAATCATTAAGAACACCATACTAAATGCCCAAAATCTCACAACTGAGGAAGAATGCATATTAGTTAACAAAAAAACCCTACCTGATTTAGAGAGGACGTGAAGGCGCGCACACACACACACACATATATTATATAAAAATGGAAAAAAGGAGAAGTTGATAATAGTTAATATAAATCAGAAGCTAGGAATGGTAGAATATTGATAAGGAAAGCAAGGGATACAAGGAGATATCTATGACTGGAAGAGTTAAGAACAGTATGGAGTTTTTTAAAGCGTATTAGTAACTACAAGAATCCTAACAATAGTATTGGCCCAGTACTAGATAAAAATGGTAGATTTATCAGTAGTAATGCAGAAAAGGCAGAGGTGTTCAATATATATTTTTGTTCTGTATATAGGGGAAAAAAAGATGAGGTAGTTATATCATATGATAACATTCTTTCCATTCCACTAATATCTCAGGAGGATGTTAAACAGCAGCTACTGAAGTTGGACACTTGAATCAGCAGGCCCACATAACTTGTATCCAAGAGTTTTAAAAGAACTGGCTGAGGAGCTCACTGGAACGTTAATGTTGATTTTCAATAAGTATTGGAACGCTGAGGAAGTTGCAGAATACTGGAAGAAAGCTCATGTTGTTCCAATATTTTAAAATCGTAAACAAGATTACCCATGTAATTACACACCTCTCAGCCTGACATTGATCCAGGGCAAGATAATGGATGAGCTGATATGGGTCTTGATTAATAAAGAAGGGTAATCAATGTAAATCAACATGGATTTATGGAAAATAGATCCTGTCAAACTAACTTGGTATTTTTTTTGATGATACTACAAGTTTGGTTGATAAAGGTGTGTTGAAGTCATGTACTTAGAATTCTGTAATGCATTTGTCTTGGTATTACATGACATTTTGATTAAGAAACTAGAATGACATAAAATTAACATGGCATACATTAAATGGATTAAAAGCTGGCTAGCTGACAGGTCACAAGTAGGTGTGTTTCTCATAGGGTCCTGCAGGGATTGGTTTTTGGTCCTATGCTATTTAACACTTTTATCAGTGATCAGGAAGAAAATAAAATCACCACCAATAAACTCTGTAGATGACACAAAAATTAGAGTGATGAATAATGAAGAGAACAGGTCACTGATACAGAGTGATCTGGATCGCTTGGTTAACTGGGCGCAAGCAAACAATGTGCATTTTAATACAGCTAAATCTAAATGTATACAACTAGGAACAAAGAATATAGGTCATACTTACAAGAGGGGGATTCTATCCTGGGAAGCAGCAACTCTGAAAAAGAACTGGGGGTCCTGGTGGATAATCACCATAACATGAGCTTCCAGTGAGATACTGTGGCCAAAAGGATTAATGCGATCCTCAGCTGCATGAACAGGGGAATCTTGAGCAGAAATAGAGAGGTTATTTTACCTCATGTTTGGCACTGGTGAGACTGTATCCAGTTCTGGTGTCCACAATTCAAAAAGGATGTTGATAAACTGGAAAGTGTTCAGAGAGCCATGGGAATTATTAAAGGATTAGAAAATACCGTATGTGGTATAGTGATAGACTCAAGGAGCTCAATCTATTTTGCTTAACAAAGAAGGTTAAGGGGTGACTTGATTAGTCTGTAAGTACCTAAAAGGGGAACAAATATGTGATAATGGGTTCTTCAAATTAGTTGGGAAAAGTATAACACAATCCAATAGCAGAAGTTGAATCTAGACAAATTCAGATGGGAAATAAGAACATTTTTTTTTAAAACAGTGACAGTAATTTATCATTGGAACAATTTACAAGCGTCATGGTGGCTCCTTTATCACTGGCAATTTTTAAAACAAGATTGGATTTTTTCTAAAAGCTGTGCTCTAAGACAGCAGTTCTCAGCTAGGGGTCTGAAGCCCCCTGGGGGGCTCTGAACAGATTTCAGGAAGTTCGCCAAGTAGGGTCAATGTTAGACTCTCTGGGGCCCAGAGCAGAAAGCCGAAGCTCCATCATGCGGGGCTGAAGCCTGGGGCCCTGAACCTCGCCACCCACCGCTCAAGCCTGAGCTTGAGCAATTTAGCTTTGTGGGGGCCCTGCTTGCTGGCCCTGTTTTTTATATGCAGAAAAACAGTTGTTGAGGCAGTGGTGAGCAGTGGAGTTTTTACAGCATGTTGGGAGGGAGGAGGCGGCCTTAGAAAAAAAAGCTTGAGAACCCCTGCTCTCAGACATATTTTGGGCAAGTTCTAAGGCGCATACTATACAGGAGGTCAGACTAGATGATCACAATGGCCACGGAACCAATGAAAGCCAAAATGGAGACTATTTTAGCTTGATACGGTCAGAAAGGGTACAGTAACTTGGCAAGTGTAAAATACTGCATATCCCTATAGGTTAGGAAGTCAAAATCAAAGGCAGTTTGCTTTTGTCACTTGAAAAAGGCAAAGCACCACTGAGGTTTTGCTAAAAACCAAAACAAGGTAACCTGAGCCCAGAGGCCCAATTCTATAAAAGAAAGCACACAAAATAATAGCCTAGCATCTTAACAGAAGAATTTACATTGCACATTCATTCTCTCAATGCCTACTAAATGCTCTATTAAAAACATGAAGACCTGTGCACACCTTAACAGATGCATACATTAAAGATATTGTTTAAATCAATGAACTTACTAATGCAATAATATAGCAACATAGTGTACAAGAGTGTACTGTGTCACAGGGACTCACTTATTCCACTGCGGTTGCAGTGATTACTTGTCTCTGACTTACCTAAACACTACTGAGAATATACTACAGTTGTTCTGTGTTTGTTGTTTACAGGATAGCTAAAAATATTGTAATCTTTGTTTGAAGGATATTCATATGTGTCTATGGGATTCCCAGAGCATCAGCTTGCAAAAAGAGCTTGTCTATAGGGAAATTGACTAACATATCTAGAGCCGAATAATGATTCCACCATAGCTATGCTGGAGTGACTTTGCAGCATGGCCATTCTATTCCAGAGTGTTACTTTTATTCCATAATAGTATGCCCACACCGGGGAGTTATAACAGCATAGCTATAGCAGAGTAATTATTCTGCTATAGTGAAACAGTTATTCCGCTATAGCTATTCTAGTCAATTGCCCCATGTAGACAAAAGTCACTGGTATGATTTTCCATTACAGTAAGAGGAAAATTTGATGTTATATAACTTTTCCCTTATCAGAGGGGTAGCCGTGTTAGTCTGGATCTGTAAAAGCAGCAAAGAGTCCTGTGGCACCTTATAGACTAACAGACGTATTGGAGCATGAGCTTTTGTGGGTGAATACCCACTTCGTCGGATGCACTCCACTACATGCATCCGATGAAGTGAGTATTCACCCACGAAAGCTCATGCTCCAATACGTCTGTTAGTCTATAAGGTGCCACAGGACTCTTTGTAACTTTTCCCTTGACTGCTTTGGGATCCAATCAAGCCACTACCCCACACTGACATGAAAAAGAGTGTAAGGCAAAGTTAAGGTTTGAGTGCATCTTATCTTTCAAGAATGTTAAATTGGAAATCAATGTTGGAAGTGTTAAGTTTCTCAAACAAGGCACCCAAACTCTGCCCATGAGGAGACAAAAGCTTACCTTCATCATTTCTTTGCATGTGGAGCGCTAAAGATATGCATTACATAACACTGGATTTATGTTTCAGAGACATTTCCACTGTTACTTTGTTACTACATTAATCTTTGCTTTTTTCCTGTAAATAATCTAATGTAATAGTCTGGGCATGCTAAATCTGCATATGGATCATTTTGTGTGTAGTGACACTTGGCCACGTGCCATCAGAGAGACTGAGCCTATAAGGTACTATGCATTTCACATGAAATGTTATGTGCCCTCAGCATTTGATGGGATTAGGTCCTTAACGATGAGTGAGTAAAGACTGTTTTCAATATACAGTTTGTCAAACTAGGAATTTGTAAAATCATTTTATATGTGCTACTTATGACTAACAATGTTGTTAAGTGGCACAACCATTGTATGATTACATTAACTTTGTTTTTATGGTCCCTGTTAAAATGAAACTTTAGTATGTACGGATAAGGAAGTACAAGTTTTTAATTTTCTAAATGCATCACTATGAAGGCAGAATTAAACAAGTTAGGATGCTTCATTTAAGAAGCGCAACGTAACTCTACATTTCCTTTTTTTGTTTTTACATTAGCATTCTTGAGGTAACATTCACTTAACCCAAATATATATGCCTGCAATCTCCATTTCACCTTAAAAGGTCTTGGGTTTTTAAAAAGAAACCTTAGGCTAGCTGGAGGAAGGCTCCTTTTTCCTATGAACTGAAGGGGGTCCAAAGATTGGAAGGTCACCTGGAGGTCTGGAGTGAATACTACGTGGGGCTGCTGGCTACAAAGTCTCCAAATAACCAGTGTCCCCACACCCATCTGGTGAAGAGAAGTCCTGTCACTCCACAAGGGTACTCAGAATCAGGGATCCTCTCCTACAGAGCACAACAGTTCCCTTCCTCTCAGCTTCCTACTGAACACAGGACTTGGGCTGTCCTCCTAAATTCTGCAGGAATGGTGGTGAGGAATAAAGTGGACTGGAAGGAGACCTGAAGTTCAGAAGTGGAGGAGGTGGGGGGGAGAAATCTCCTTATCCCTCCTTTTGCTCTCAAGGCCCCATGAAGGGGATCTCGGCCATAGGTGCCTTTCCTCACTAGTCCCCAGGACCCCTTTAGGATTTCCTGGTAAATGAATTTTCCCTCACCTGCTCATGCCAGCTTCCTTACATCATGAACCCTAGAAAGCTTGTGGCCTCCTGCCAGTGAACCTTGGGATGCTCATCACTGTCCTCTATTCCCACTGGCTTTAGCAGCTTCACTTGGCCTCCAATTAGCCAAATTAGGTTCATATGGGACTAACATATAGTGCTTTTTGAATGAGTAGTTATTCCATATTTTATTTTAGCCTCGTAATTCAGTGTGGCCCATACACTATCTACTTCACTTCATCCAAAGCCAGCACAGAATAAAGAATTATTAATTTCTTAAAGGTTTTTCTGTGGTGCACTCAATGTAATACCTTAGTTCTTTACAAACATTAATGAATTTATCTTCACAATATCCCTGTGAGATATTATCCTCATTTTAGACATGGTGAACTAAGGTACAGAAACCAATGACAAAAATGTCAAAAGTGTCTACTAATTCTGGGTGCCCAACTTGAGAAGCCCAAGGCCTGGTTTTTCAAAGTACTTAGTATTTTATAGCAATGAATAGACTCAGACTGGAGCTACCATTGACATCACTTGTAATCATGAGCTCTTCACACTTCTGCAAATTTGGCCCAAGGTGTCTCTTGTTGGGCACCCAGAAAACAAAGCACACCCAATAAGCATCTAACTGTGAAAATTCTGGGTTTAGTAACTTGTGCAGAATCACAGAGCAACTACATTCCAGAGGCAGGGATCGAATCCAATTCTCTAGTGAAGCATTCAATTGTCTTAACCACAAGACCACCCTTTGCTCATCCTGCAGTCCCTTGCCTTATTCACAGAACACCTTCCAACTTCTGCAACAAATGAAGCAAGGGTCCTAAAGACCATAGCCTCATTCTCTACAAAACCCAGATGCTTCTCTAGAGAACAGTCCTTGTGTGGACTGAATAAGTCAAGAGTCCAGCAGGGTTGGGATGGTTATATCCACAGCACAGTCCTCTGGCATGAGATAATGGAGTAACCAGCATCAGTAGAAGACTATGTTCTATGTGGTCCTGCTACTAGAGGGAGGTGAGACAAATTTTGGCAGTGGCTTTCACAACTATTTTGTAGCTAGCAAAGGAATGTTGAGTCAAGAATAATGGGTTTAATTCCAGTGTGCTGTAATGGTTAGAGCACCGTCTGCTCTTGTCCCTAGCCTCTCCCTATCCCCTTCTGCTCCCATCTTGGCCCCTCCCCTCCCCTGCTGCCTCCACACGCAACTCCTGTCCCTCTCCCTTATTTCCTCTGCCGCCATTAGTTCCTATCCCCCCATTCCCTTTCCCCTCTTTTGTCCTATTGAATCTTGCCCGTTGCCCTCTCCTGACTCCTGTTCCCTTCCCCATCAGGTTCTTATCCTCATTACCAATTCTGCTCTTTACCCTTCTGCATTTCACTCAGGCTGCTTCCTCCTTGCTCTTCTTGCAGTCTGAGCACCAGTAGGAGGAGCACTGACAGGAGAGACGCTCTGTTCCTGTGCCTGGTACCACAGTGGTATTGGTAACTGGGAGAAACAATTACAGGGAAGGTCCTGCTCAGCCCCTATAGTCCTGGGATGCTGCATGCTCAGTGCAGAAGGAATCTTCATGGAATTTAGCTGCCAAACTCTAACAAACTGCTAATCACATGTAAACTTTTTCAAGAGGCTTATAACTCAATAAATTTGGGCAAGTTTTCACAAGGGCAGCAAAAAATATAACCCTGGCACAAATGCAATCACTCTCTCAAATTTCAAGTCTCTGCATCCATGTCCCTCAAAACAAAGGCTGTAAGGTTTTTTAATTGGCAAAATGTATTTTTCCCTAATCTCATTCTCAGAAATGGTTGAACTGTTTTAGCTGAAACTTTCCAAAATGATTCAGTTTAAGACAGCCCAAAAGGTTTACATTTGCCAGTTAAAAGCAACTGAAAAAAGGATTTTATAATGGAGTGTCAGGCAACCTTACTATAGGCACTGCTACCTTCATCACTTAGCATATATATGAATTTAGTGGTTATGAACTGACTGACCTGGAAACATAAGTTCGTTAGCTAAACAGGTACAGCATAAGCAGTGAATACATACATGCACCCACACACCTCTCACTCCTCTATATTCTATACACACACATATTATGTACTTAAGTTCCAACTCCTGTTTTAGAATCCCCCATGTTTCTTATATAGGACATATATTTGAGAGAACAAAAACGAAGCCTGTATTACTGTTTTCCCTACTCTTTAGTCCATTGTTTTTAACTCTAAAGTAAGTAAGTAGAGAGGGCCTAGCCCACTGTGACTACCCCCAAAGCTCACTATATCCTCAAAATGGCAGAGAAACTATCCTGAAAGCCCACAAACACAGGTTTAATCTGCTGGCAGTGTAATTCATTTTTATTTTATTCCACTAGAAGTAAATCACCATAACCCTTTTATTATCAGCAGTAGGAACTGCAGAAGATGGGGAGTTCCACCAGACAGAGCCAGAGAATGCCAGTCTAAGGGCAGCATATGACTATTACTTAAACTGGTAATTCTATCCCCTGTTGTCAAGATCTGCTTTACAAAGCCTGGAATGTAGACCCAACTATTACATATTTTTTATAAAGTATTTTTCTGAGTTATCAGTTGAGTCTTTACTAAAAACTTCACCGGTAAGAGACAAATGAGGAATAACAAGGGTTTTTTGTTTTTTAATATAGCAGCACGAAATAATACATTAATTTAAACATGGCTTATTACTGCTGATGCACACCATTGAATTTTAAGAGTTGGGGTTTTTATAAATTGTTTAGAAAATTCACTCTTTAAATCAGTGATACTGAGATTAAGGCTCGGGAGCCACAAGGGGCTTCTTATTGCGTCTCCTGAGGCTCTTTGCAGCACATGATATTAAAACAGTATGATTTAATTAACCAAACAGAATGCTTTTACTATGTTATTAAACAATTGTAGCTGATAAAATAATAATACCTGGTCAGTCATTTTGCTGTGAGAATAATTATATATGTATAGAAAATGAAACAATGAATTCACACTACTGTGGCTCTTTGAGTAATGTTGATCACTACTTTAAATTACGTACTAAGTAATTGACATACTCTATTACAATCTGTGTGTCATTTCTGTGTTAGAACAAGAAAGACTGTCTCAAGAAACAACAATCTGAGACCTAGCTAAACTCTCAACTTGAAAACCCTTCTTTCCCTCCCTCCTTCCCATACAGTACCCATCAAAGTCCAGGGTTATTTAAATTAAGATTTTTTATTGTACTTTGCCACTTGGAACGGAAATGAATATTTAGAATAACCAACTACTCCTCTATCCTAGATCACATATGTATCATATGAAACCAGTGGTCCACAAACTTGTTCTGTACATACAGGGAGGAAGAACACATGTATGCAAAGCAGATGATCTAGGTTTTATTTCCAGTTCTAATACAGGGCAATCTTGGACATGTCACTTACCTCAGGTTATGTCTACATTAGCACTTTTGTCAGTCAGGGATGTGGGGGGGGGACCACAAAAACACATCCCAACCAACATAAGTTACCCCGACAGAAGCACTAGTGTGTACAGCGCTATGTCAGCGGGAGATGCTCTCCTGCTGACAGCTACCGCCACTTGTTGGGGGATGATTTAATTATGCCAACAGAAGAGCTCTCTCCCGTCGGCATAGAGCACCTACATCGATACAGCTGTGCTGCTGTAAGGTCTCTAGTAGAGATGTAGTCTCAGTATCCCCATTCTAGAGAGGAAGAAACTAAGTTGTTACTTCTTACTTATCTCGCAGGTTTGTTTTGAGACTTAGCTAAAATTTGACATTGTCAGATGAAGGTTTCCTTGTATTTTCTCCCCTCCCCCACTTTCATTCTGGGCTACCAATGTTCCATGCTTATGACATCAGAATCACTTCCATGATCGTGAAGTGTGAGATCACAAACAGTACCGGTGAATGAACTGAGTAAAAGGAAAAATTTGCTTATGCATAAAAATATTTTAGTATTCAGCAATCATGGGAAAGGATATGATGGCTTTTGATAAAGTATTCTGTAATACTTGTCTGGGTGCAACCAAAACAAAGAGTTAAATCTGAAGCTCTGTCTTTAACTTACTGTTCTGAGAATCTTACAACACTTAGAAAAGCAGCTGAGTTGTACATTTCATACAATCCAGATTGTGGTAAAACAGTAAAAATGGAGTAAAATAATCCCTTGATAGAATTATTCTTTTTAACCATACACAACCCTTAAACAAAATGAGGTAAAAGGCACCAGCTACTGCAAGAGATTAATAATATATCTGGAATTTTAAAGCTACCTAAAATAGTTCTAATTGTTTCACTTACACCAACAAGGTAAAGACATTAATGTGCTTTATTGTAGTAAAACAATTCTGTAAATTCAGGTGCATGTGACAATTTTGCAGAAGTGCCTCTTCACCGCCAGACCACTAAATACAAATCCCACACATTTTTGATCCCCATCTCTTTGGCACTAAGGACATTAACAGTACCATTACAACAGAATTTCATGAATGCAGTGGTACTGTGGGTCATTCATACTTGGTTGTTAGTATATGCCATTCAATATAAATCAAATGGTTATGTATGGTAATGCCTTTTAAACCATTTCCAGTTTATTTATACATCAGCTATTAGACCTTTGTCACTTTATTATAGCATTGCATTTGCAGTGTAGATAAAACAATATATAAAAATTGGTTCTTGCACAGTAGTTTGTTTTTTTTCAAAGAGAAAAAACATAGCAACTAAAACTAGCAAAAGACACCCAGTTTGTAAGAATCTGAAAAATCTGAGATTGAACATGTATTTCTAGTATACCCCAAACTCTTATCGATTTAAGTGGGAGTATAGGGAATGGAAGATCAGACTCTGTTTTAAAAATATAGTATTTTTAAACAGAATGCCTCAAAGGAGTACCCAGGCTTTTACAACTATATTTGACATGGAAAATAATACAAACAATAAAAATCTAAAAGTTAAGCCTTTTACTATAAAGAAAATGAATGTAAGCCAACAACCTGTATGCCAAATTGGACTTTCCAAGTGTGTATCACAATTTCCATTGTAACACACCACACAGAGTTCTTAAACTTCCATAAAGCATACAGCAAATGGTAAATAAATACTGTTCTAGTTCAGCAGAGCACTTAAAGCAAGTGAGTAATGAATAAATAAATATCTATTTCACAGATGAAAGGCGGCAGGTATAATTAACCCCCCTTTAGAAATGGAGAAACAGGTGAAGTGGCTTGCCCAAGGTCACTCAACAGGTCAGTGATAGAACCAGAAATAGAACTGCAGCTCTCCTGAGTTCCACTTTAGTGCTATATCCTCTACACCACACTGCCACTGAAGTCAATGAAACTATTCACATGCTTAAAGTATGTCCTTAAGTGATTTACTAAATTAAGAACTTGCCATAAAGTTTACATTTTGATGTTGACATTTGTGCCCTTTATTATAAATCGGGGCAGGGGAATATCTAAAATTGAAAGTATTCATGGTGACAGACCAAACTGAAGATATGTTTGGAACACAAACTGAGCATTGAAATTATTCTCATTGTAACAAAAAATAAAGCAGCACTAATTTTGTAAAAAAAATTAAAGAAGCACTAAATACTAAGCTATAGTAAAAACAAAGAAACTCAAAAGACACACTGTTCTATTTCACCAAATAAATGTGATTTGTTATTTGTCTCATTTCTCAGATAGTTTCAATAATTTAAGACAGTTCATTATAACTTTTTGTACTTACTAGTTTATAAATATATAAATTTTCTGCAATTTTTGGCAGAGGTATTAAGAAAATGTGTCCACAATATATTTTTATTATCTGCTACCCTGGAGATTGTGGGTTTGGATCAGGAAATTTCTGATGCTCCAGCAGTCATTAGTTTTCTGGCCTGCAATATAATCTGAGAGATTAAAGTATCCTGTATACACAATTAACATTCTTGAAATACATTTTAGGGCTTGTCCACACACACACACAAATTGTATCACTTTAACTATACATGTATAGTTAAAGAGGTACAAGACCCCTATGTGGACCCAGTTATGCCCGTACAAAGGTGCTTTATATCAATATAGCTATTCTCATATAGGTATTGTTTATTTCCAATCCTGTATAATTAGGGGTCCAACTAATATAACTCCTTCAAAGTTAAAAACAAAACCAAACCCCTAACTGAAATAGGTATACCAGTACAAAAACTGAGTATAGACCAAACATTGGAAGTGAGAGCAAGATCATGGACTTTAGAATAAGCAAGCAGCGATAACTATGTACAAGAAAGCTTTAAAAAAAACCAATAAATAAATCAAGTTTTAAATAGGACATTTTAAATTAGATGAGCCTTTTATAATAAATTGACCTTCAAAAAACAAAAAACCCCTCTGTGATTCCCAAATTCTCCAAAGAAGTCTATAAACTAAGCCAAAATGTGTTTCATACTCTCTACTCCAGTAAGATATTTAAAGGAACAGACATCAGAGTCCAAGTAGGGTCAAGGGAAAAAAATTTTTTTTGCCTGGATTGCTGTATGTGGGAAAAATAGTTTATTATGTAGCACAACATTCCTAATTCATAAGGATATCAAAATAAACCTGGAACCTCACTTTCCCCCCTGAAACCACACATCAGTTACATTTCTGTAGATGACTGGGACAAAAAGAGGACATTAATTGAAAGATGCATACATAGCCAAAAACAGCAATTGCATCTTCAAGAGTGTTGGAAATATTTCGTGCTGGGACACCACTATACAGATGAAAAATAATCTTAAAAAAAAATAAAGCAAGACATGCAGAGAAACACGTAGTATAAATGTTAACCGGTGAAGTTTTAATTGGTGAGCTCTGGGTGATATCTACTGGTACATAGGACACACACTTCCACATTTCCATAGACTCAAAATGTGTGGCTAATTGAGGAAATATTTCAAGATAAAATGGGGTACCGAGATTATTACTATGTATATGTAGTACAACAGTGGCCAAAGGCCCCAGTCAAGTTTTGGGGCCAAGTTGTTCTAGGTGCTGTGCAAACATGTAGGAAGTCATGCTCCATGCCTCAAATTGCTTATAATATAAACTGAAACAAGCTGCAACAACTACAGTAGCAGGTCAGTGTAGCATAGAGCTAATAAGATCAGCCACTGCCTAGCCTACCTATGAGCACAACTTGTAATTTCTGAGTCATGCTGCCAGACCACTATTCATTAACTGGCTGATTTCTTGTGGGTGTCAAGGAAAACGTGGACTTCAAGATGGGATTTGAGAAGGGCTGTGAACTATACAGTAGGGATCTGTGTTGTTGTTTATGTGGGGGCCTGATAGCCCACTCCTGCAAGCCAGGGCGAGCGGTGTCAGGCTCAAGTGTTAGACTGCAGGCTCCTGGGGGCAGGAACCCGGCTCCGCTTTCCCAGCCCCTACAGCGAGGGAGCAGCCTGGTGCTGATGGCGGCCTGGGCCACAGACCAGACGATCTCGCGGGCTCTTCTGCCTTGAAACACTGTAACTCGGACTCTCCGCGCCCGGCAGCAACCCGAGCCAGCGGCAAACCGGGGGGGCGGGGGTGCCGCCCGCAGCAGGACGGTGCCCGCGGCAGGTCAGGGCTCGGCGGGGACGTGGCCGGGGGTTTAGCACCGCGCGGGCCGGGTCTCACCCGGGGACTGCCGCGGCCCAGGCTAGGCCACAGCGGCAGCCACCTCCCAGCCTGCGGGCGGGGGGGGGGGGGGAGACGTGCCGCCGCCGCCACCTCCAGAAGCCCGGCAGCAGCTCCGCCGGCCCGGCCCCCGCTCCCTCGGAATCCTCGCAAAGGCCCTTTTAAATATCCCCCTCCCGCCGCCCTCGCGGCACAAACAGCTGTTACCCGTCCCCTTCCCTCGCGCCGCCTCCCTCCCCCCCCCCTCGGCGCGCGCGTGCGCGCGCACCGCCTCCTTCGCGCTCCCACAAAGGCAACGGTTAGTCGGCGGCTGTTCCAGAAATTTCCTCGCTCCCCCCTCCCCGCGCCTGCCCGCCGCCGCCGCCCCTATCCACCCCCCCTCCCGGGTTGGATATAGAGCGGGTGCCCCCCTCCCCGCTGCTCCGTGTGGCGGGCTCTCGCTCCCCCCCGCCATCCCCGGTCTGCTTGTGTGTCTGGGCCCAGCCGCCCAGCGGCGGCGGGCGCGCCGTGATGGATGGCTGGCTGGGAGCGGGTTTGAGTGACAGCGCTTACCTGGGTGCCAATCTTCGTCACACTGACAAGCGGCTGCAGCAATCGGGACCCGCACCGCCGCGACATGCGTCACCGCGCACACACGCACCCAGCCAATCGTCGTCCGCGCCACACTATACGACAGCACGCTGTGCATCACGCCTCATCAATATTCACCAAGGAGGCGGGGCGAGCGCCGGCGCGGGGCACGCCCACCACTACGGCTGGGCGGGCCGCACGGCTCCTCCTCACGCCGGCGTGACGTCACACGTCAGTAATGAATACTCATTGGGGGGGCGGGGCGAGGCGAAGGCGGTCTGTCACGCCCTCTTGCCCGCCTCCTCTGTGTGGTCAGGGTGAGAGGGAGGTGAAACCAACTCCCAAGGGCGGGCGAGTAGGGGGGCGGAGATACCAAGTGAAGCGCGGGGGGGGGGCGCCTTTTCAGGCCTCTGCCTCAGGGCCTGCTACAGCTGTCCCGCATGGTTCCGCCCTGAGCTGGCGAGGGGGGCCTGCCATTTGCTGCCCCTGCTCTGCCGCCCCAAGGCTCTCAAATGCCCCTGCTGCCAGGGCGGCCCTCCCGCCAGGCCAGTCCCTGGCAGGTGTGGTGCCCCCAGACCCCCTTGTGCGTGTGGCTTTGCCACCCCGTGTCCCAGTCGCTCTCCTGCCCCCTTCCCCCCTGTCGCCACGCAAGGCCCTGGTGCTCGCCCCCCAGCCGCCACATAGCCAGCCCCTCGCCAGGGCCTCGCTGCCCATGGTCAGGGATGCAGATAATAAAAATATATTGTGGACACATTTTCTTAATACCGGTCGGTGGGTTTTCGGAATAGGGTGGTGTTAACGTGACCGTCACTTATTTGTACCGTGGTGTCTAGTGGACCTCCCATGTAGATTGGCCAGGCTGAGGTTGATGGTGGGGTGGAAGCTGTTGAAATCGTGGTGGAATTCTTCCTGAGTCTCCTTCCCATGGGTCCAGATGATGAAGATGTCATCAATGTAGCGCAGGTAGACAAGGGGCATGAGTGGACGAGAGCTGAGGAAGCGTTGTTCCAGGTCAGCCATAAAAATGTTGGCATATTGTGGGGCCATGCGAGTGCCTACACTTGCTGTCTGGTCACCCTAGGGACCAGCTGCTCCCTGCCCCCCTCATTGAAGCAGGTGTGCAGGGTTACTGCCCTGGGAACTGCAGAGCACCAGTGGCCATGGGGCTGGCTGGAGGCAGGGCAGGGGGTGCGGGGCTGGCTTCAGGCAGGGGCTGGTGTGGGCCACGCAGGGGATGCGGGGCTGATTGGAGACGGGCTGGTGGCAGGGGCTGGCTGCAGGCAGGGCAGGGGCTGGCTGCGGGCAGGGGGTGCAGGTACAGGGGGTACAGCCCACCCTGTACGGTGAGTGCCCCCTTCTCTTCCCTCCCCCACCAGGGTAGTAGCAGCAGCCCAGGGCTCGGGGGCTATTTAAAGGGCCCAGGGCGCCCTTGCTTCTACTGCCCCAGCCCTTTAAATAGCCACAGGAGCCCCGGGGAAGTGGTGGGGCTCCAGCGGCTATTTAAAGGGCCGGGGCAGTAGCAGCAACAGGAGCCCCGGACTTTTTAAATAGCCCCCAGAGCCCCACAGCCCTACCCCAGGGCTCCAGCAGTGGGGCTCTGGTGGCAATTTAAAGGGCCTGGGGCTCCAGCCCCTGCTGGGTGCCCCAGACCCTTTAAATTGGCTCCTGGGGAAGCCGGGCCACCCCGGTACAGCACACCAGCTCTTGCCGGTATGCCGTACTGGGACTTGGGTGCAGGAACCTCTTAGGGGTGGGGCCCGATTCGGGGGAATTGGTTGAATTGGCCTAAAGCCGGCCCTGGTTCTTAGTTCCTGGAGGGCTGTGGTCCCCTTCCCCCACAGAAATACATACAATCCCTTAAGAGTGCATAAACTTTTGCATTTTTAATCCAATGAACTGCTAAAATACTTAAGCTTAATTTGATAAGGTTTAATTTAATTCAATATGGTTTGCCCAGGATATTGTCATAGCTGTCATAGTGTTTAATGCTTGCAATTACAATTTGCAAAAAGCTTAAAATGACTGGCAATACTAAAGTTTTGCAGTTACAAGTAATTAAATACCAAGGTTCTCATACTAATTTTAACTTTTTTTCACACTGGACATATTTAGTACAAACTGTATGTGTAGTTCTGAGAACAGAATTGGGCTTATTATGTAGTAAGGCTACCTTTAATAACTTAAGCCTCTGTCCTGCAAACACTTATGCAGATGCTTAATTTTACTACCGTGAGTAACCCTAAGGGCTAGTCTACACTTACCGCGCGGGTCGACGCGGTGAGTTCGACTTTCCGGAGTTCGAACTATCGCGTCTGATCTAGACGCGATAGTTCGAACTCCGGAAGCGCTAGTTCGAACTCCGGTACTCCACCTCGGCAGCTGGAGTTAGCAGAGTCGACCTTGGAGCCGCGGAGTTCGGTTCCGCGGCGTCTGGACGGGTACGTAGTTCGAACTAGGGTAGTTCGAATTCAGCTACGCTATTCACGTAGCTGAATTTGCGTACCCTAGTTCGACCCCCATTCTTAGTGTAGACCAGGCCTAAGGATTTTAATGAGACTGCTCATGGTTGTAAAGTTAGGCCTCTGCATAAGTGTTTGCAGGCTCAGGACTCAAGTTATTAAGGGTAGCCTTAATAGATAACAAGCCCAATTCTGTTCTCAGACATATACAGACAACTACAATTTTCTGAAGTAGGGCTTGTACAGTTGTATCTGAGGGCAAAACAGGATCCTGTATATACACAGTACACCTGTTAAGGGTACTGTGACATCCTTAACTTTTGCAATTCCTAAGTTCTGATTGTTAAAACTGTATGCATAGTATATTGATGTAAGTTTTGTACTTAACATATTCAAACAGAAAAAAGGAAACATTTAATTTGACAATAGTCTTTTTTATGTTATATTTACTTTGAAGCTTTTTGATATTTAACCATTAAAAGCTATGTTTTTAAAGTGGTGTTGGGATGGGTTACTGTGTATGTGGCAATCACTAATGTGCATAACATTATACTGAATAAAAACTTTAGTTCCAATGATCAGGTCGGCATAACATTGTCATAGTGTTTCACACAGGTTTCCATTACAATGATGTCAGTTTCTTAAGTGCTGAGCTCTAACAAAGGAAGGGCTCAACTGCTGCTCTCTTTTGTTACTAATGGGAAAAAATCAGTTAAATAATAAGAGATATATGTTAACCATTTTGATGTCCTATGGCTATTTGGAGTGCATTCAGAAAAGCAGCCCTTGTATGTCTCTCCATGTATGCTGAACATTCATATAGTCTACTAGAGTTTTACATGGCATAGTAACAGTAGTGAAAAAAAACTTGTGACTCGTTGTACAATAGATGTGGGACTCATGTTAATACTAATAATCTATTTACGTTAATATTAATGATTTAACTGAGTCTAAGTAGATATTAAGTCCATGAATACAATATAACTCAGTTGATAACATTCCTTCTAGGCAAAAATGTTAAAAGATCATGTTCCACAGCAGGCTTTGGGCTCATATCAAATGCTGGCACTGCAGTGCAGTACGGCTCAAAGGGAATTCTGCACACTGATCAAGATGTAATTCTTTGGCTGAGATATCACACAGTGGTTTCATTTACCCATCTCTGTTCAGAGAAAAAGTAAAGACCTCAAGGCATTTCCCAAAAAGAGAAAGGAATAAATCCTATCTCCTGCTTGGCATTCCCTCTCTCATTAAAACAAATTCTAATTTCCAGGGCTGTACATTAGCTGAATCACTGGCTGCATAATAGTTATTCCATCTATTTATACAGTTGAGTCATTGCATTACCAGTATCAAATGCGTTATTTGGAAAGAATGTTAGGCTATCTTGAGTATAAAAGGCATTTTATTTATATATATATATATATATATATATATATATATATATATTCCATTCCATATGTTCTCCACTAATTTGACACTTTTCACTCCCGTTTTAACATTTTAACAAACGGCTGAAAAGTTAGTTGATAGTACCAGCACAACAAATACAGCAGAGTGAATAGTATTACAAAAATACCCCAAAACAATGCTATATTGCCTTCCTACCTACAACACTCTTTGCTGCAGGAATTTAATGGTAATAGAGCTAAATTATTTCATAACTCAGTACATTTATTTTTCATTTGAGATATCAAAAATTATGTAGACAGAATTTGAGGGGAAATTATCTGTTTTTTACTGGTGCCAAGAAATTGTGGATATTTGGTCACTTGATTGCAAACTTTCTACCAAAATACAAAACTGTTTGAAAAGACACAGTAAATTTTAAACCTAAAATTTATAGTTTTTTTTAAAGGGGGGCAGGGAAGGAGGGAGGGCCCTTATATGTATGATTTAAATATAAAAATTAAATGAGAACAATTTATTTAACTGTTACTCTGTAGTGTTGGGAATGCAAACAACATTGTTCTAGTCAGTGCATGAGAACCTGAGAATGAAACTGACTAGAAATAAAAATAAAACCAATTAGCCTACTTTCACTTTCCAATAAATGGGCCAGATCCATCTCCCAATCTAAAGTCAGTGGAAAGACTCCTGTTGGCTTCAATGGGAGATGGATTGGGTTCCAAGTGAAATGCAATAAAATGCAAAAAGAAAACAAACATCAGAGGTTCTCAAACTAAGGTCCACAGGACACTTCCTTATGATCCATGGAGACCTGTCTTTACTCTTCATTTCCAGCTTCTTTTACAGGTTTCCAGGGTTCTTATAGCATAGAAGAACTGGGAGACTTTCCAAAAGCAGCTGGGAATGAGGTGAAGGAGCGAGCCAGCCAGCTAGCCACCCCGCCTCTGCTGTATAAATGGAACAGTAGAGGAACCAAGAGCTATGCTTAGCATCTAGAATAAAAAATGGGAGTGGAGTGACCACGGGAGCAGAAGAAAAGAAAACAAGGCAGCTGGGTGGTATGTCCAAAAGACCAGGTAGCTGCTGGAGACAATGTCCAGGAGCAGGGCCGGTGCAAGGATATTTTGCGCCCTAGGCGAAACTTCCACCTTGCACCCTGCCCCCCTCAGTAACATCAGTTCATTGACGGGCAAATCCCAATGAGCCTTTATAGACCCCAGGGGCCAGCTGTGCCAAGGGGCTGCTCCCCAGACCAGATTCCCCACTCCCCGCTCCCTGAACTCCCCTGGAGGGTGCACAGCCCCCTGTGAGCCCTCCCCACCCCACCCCGGTGGCCCCTGCCCTGAGTCCACTCACTGGCTTTGCTGGACTTGGGCCGCTGCAGCAGTTCGGCAGGGAGAAGCTGCCTTCTGGGGGCTCCTGCAGCAGATGCATACAAGCAAAGGCCCCCGTGCGCCTCCCCAGTCTCCCTCACAATGCTCGGGCTCTGCAGCTCCCGGGAGTGTGAGCCGCCGCCGCTGCCCCTCCCCCTCCTGGAGCAGGCTGAGGGCCCTGCGCCCAGGCACACATGCCCAGGAGCCGCAGAGCCTGAGAGTGGTGAGTGGGGGAGCTGGGGGGCACACAGGGGCCTCTGCCCGCATGCATCTGTTGCAGCCTGCAGGAGCCCCCCGGGGAGGCGCCAGGCCACAGCCTGGGCAGGAGAGGCGGGGTGTGTGGCTGCTCCCTGCTAACAGTGCCGCCACCTTTGCGGGGCTCCTGCCCCCCTGCGCCGCGCCGGCTCCTCCATGGCTGGGGCTCGCCCCCACTGCAAGGAGGACATTCTGGCTCTCTGGTGCCTCCAGGAGGAGGCTCCTCCCTGCCGAGCAAAGGCACCACTTTTTGGTGCCCCCAGGGCCGTCCTTAGGATTTATGGGGCCCTATGCAGTATTATTAAACTGGTGCCCCTATGCCTGATGGCAGCCTGAGCTTGCAGCCCAGCAGGGGCAGAGAAACAAGGCAGAAAGAATAACAAGACGCCCAGCCCGCCTCACGGTGAGGGAGAGTCACAGTTCCCCACAGAGACTCCTGTACCCTCTTCCTCACGCAGAATGGACATGCAGAAGGTACCTAATTAAAAGCACTAAACTTGGGAATAAAAAATGTCAGTCACAAGTTTTATGATATGCCTGAAGTTTGTCAGACATTTATTTGCAAAAACTTAGTAGTAAGGGTGAGTCAGCTGTCTTGCTGAATACAACATTAAATATTATGGAATACATGATGCAGCTCTTCTCTGTTTTATATTTTCTTAATCAGTATTTCTAAGCTGATTTTATATTTTAAATGTGCTCTTAAACGTACTCATTCCAGATTACTACATATTTAACTCACTGAAACAGACATTATTTGAAATTAATCAGTCACAGAGGTTTAGTGTGTTCATAACAATGTTCATGGCTTTTAGAAAAAGGGAATACTAATTTACTGCGTGTGATCTCCATAACAATACACCAGGGGTAGGCAACCTATGGCACCTGGCCACCGGTCCGGGGGGCTCTGCATTTTAATTTAATTTTAAATGAAGCTTCTTAAATATTTTGAAAACCTTGTTTATTTTACAATACAACATTAGTTTAGTTATATAATATATAGACTTATAGAAAGAGACCTTTTAAAAACGTTAAAATGTATTACTGGCATGCAAAACCTTAAATTAGAGTGAATAAATTAAGACTCGGCACACCACTTCTGAAAGGTTGCCGACCCCTGCAATACACATTTATGAAATTTCACCAACTTTAAAAAATGTTTCCAAAGATTTTAGGCATAACAAAGGATTTTATATCTTACTGAGGTACTGATTTTGCTTAAAACTAGTTCATCAGATAGTCAGAAGTAAAGAAAGGGAAACTCTTTGTCCAGCTATCTGGAAGCAAAGGGTTGTTGCTTCCTTTGGTGGTGGTGGGGGGAGGGAGGGGTGAAGGGAGAAATGGATGGACAGAAAGGACAGGAAGAATTTGGAAGTAAGGTTTTTTTTACTATAGTAATTAAATTTTGAATTTTGATGCTGTGGCTCAACCGTCTTTACCAAGCCTCACATGTTCTCCTGTGGAATACTGCATAGATTTTAGGGCACAGATCATTTCCACTGTAGAACCAGCATACAGAAGTGAAACACCTGAAATTCTCCAAAGGTGTGGGAAAGGTAGGGATTAAAAAGGTAGCAGGCAATCAGAAAATAATTTGAATAAAAATACAAATATTACAATTAAGTAGCTTTTATGTGACAGGATTTTAAGTGCTTTAAAAACTATCCATCCAGTGCCACTGAAATAGTCACATTTGGGAGGGAGGGTTGGCACCAGCTGGTGCTCAGCAAACTGCACAGTGATTTGTGGGGACAGAAAAATGTTGTCTGCTAAAAACCTAAGTATCAATCTTACTGGACCTATATGATACAAGTACAGTATACAATACACTATGTATAGTGTACAGTCGGATGCTGTAGACCAACACATGCATCAGATGGGTGTCATTGTGCCATATTTCCCCACCCACCACCATCACCACCATATAATGTGACTTTCTCCACTATTACATATTGTAAAAGTGCTTCACAGCACTGAGTAAGGGTCTGATTTCCAAAAATAACTGAATGTACACTGTCTATCAAGGGGTAACAGCAACAGATCTGAAAAAGTACACTGGGAACTCTATCTTCCTGAAATAAAAATTTAGGATACATCTCCAAAACCATGAAGTGTATGCAATTTTTTTCTGTTTTGTTTTTAAAAAACTATTTAGGAAGAGTAGAATTAGAAATGAGAAAAATCTGGAAAGGATGTTGATGGGATATTTTAAATAAAATCCTAATCCTCACAAACGATTGTCATCTAAAAGAGGAGAAAGGAAATTATATATAAACACTCCACCACTACCCCTGCAAAACCTAACCAAAATATTAAAAGAACATTAAGGTAGCAAAGTCAAGCACTCAGAAGTTAGGAAACATCGAATCAAGGTGGCCTGTGTAAACTTAATTTGCTTCCCTTGTGCACATGGATGTGATACAATCTTAAATTACACAATTGTATGCTACACAATGTAGGATAGGGACCTTAGACTGTAAATTCTTTGGGTCAGAGACTGTCCTTTACTATGTGTTTGTACAGCACCTAGCACAATGGGACCCTAATTGTGGTTGGGGCCTCTAGGTGTTCTGGTAATACAAATAATTCAGCTTCAACTCCCTGAGTTCACTTCTAGCCTATTTGGGGAAGATTCCAGAACAAAGAACTGGTAAGGCTCTGAAAACAGGTCCCTTACAAGTAGCACACTTGGGACAGCATGAAGATACAGTCCCTCTGCACAACTGCCTGAGCCAGCATGACCTCTTCAAGTGTGTAGTTCCAAGTGGATAGAACATTCCACAGAACTGGCATTCCCACTCTGCCACACCTCTCCAGCAGGCTCAGACAGTTTTGGCTCTCATCTGCCAGTACTAATGGAAGAGAGAACATGAGCTATTTGAAGAGTTATCCATCTTCCTCAGACCTTCTTAAATGCTTGGAAAAGGTCCTGGTATTTTCATTATCTTTTTGCTGCAGACAAGAAAGAGTCACCTTAATGCACATTTAAAAGCAGCTTGGTCAATGGCAAGACAGGGTTCAAGACTCACGTGCTAGGGCTAATGCAACTGTTCAGAATACCATTTACTTTGAACAGCAGTGATTGTTTTTCTGCTCAGCTGTTCAAAACACGGAACACACTTTGGAAGAAATTACCTTAAACACCATCAAGTTAAAAGACTTTTCACCTATTTAAAACAGGTCTGAAAAAGACTACTGACTTCACTACTGCTACACCTGTTTACTGGGTTTGAGCTGGATATCAAAACAAAAAGTCTTTACATTTCTATTATTGATAACTTCAATAATTACATCTGAATTCAAAAAAATCTTATTTCTTATTGATTCCTGCTGTTTATGCATCTTAGACAATGAAAATAAACCAGTTTTACTTTTAGTGAGATTCTAGTGAGTTTCTCTTACATTCTCATCTACTTGCACAATGCTACATTATTTAGATTGCAAACACTGCTTTTAAATTTGTATTAAGAATTTTCTGCTGGGTTTTGTAGAACTTGTTTTGGGCCTAATTTGTTTCACTTTTGGAGGTGTAACAGAACTGTATAAACATCATACGCTGAAAGATTTTTGGTGCAGGACGCATGTCTACCTCTGACAAATGTCTAGAACAATGGGACACAATCCTGACCTGGATGATGTCATAACATATTACATATCACGTATTATAAACAAATGATAAAAAATGATAGGTTAGAAATTTGTAAATCTTTTGATTATATCACATTGTTTTCAGAGCAAGAGGTGCTTTGAAATTAAACTGCATTCAGAAAAGAAATGCAACTAGTCCTTCTATAACAAGCAACTACAAGAAATCTAATCTGTACTGACACTCTTTTCTACAAAAATCCAGGAAGTTCTATTTCTATGGTGATGGTAGGAAGCATAGAGCAGTTAAGGTCTCTTCTCTTCATTGTAGAATACAACACTGACTATAAGACAACATAGTATTAGGGCATGTATTGATAGAACTGTGAAGTTATTCCAATTTTGACCTTTATGGCCTGTGTTATACAGGAGGTCAGACTAGATGACCACAATGGTCCCTTCTGGCTTTGGAATCTATGAAAAGATGTGGAGAAAAGGGTCACCATCTGAGTTACTTGAACTGTGTCATGCAGTCCAAAAGGACATTCTGTGTGTGTTGTCTCTGCTACTCTTCTTTCACAACGACAAAAACTAATCCTGTGCACACTGATTTATGTGGCAAATTCCTATTAATTTCAAGTACAGACTAGGACCTAAAGGAGTTTCCGCTCTACTAGAATCCATTTATTTTTAGCAGCTCCACTAAACTATGTATAAATTTACCCACTTCTGAGGCTGACTGTATACTTAATAAGGAGCACACAAAATGAACAGTCTTGGCCCCAAAGAGATTACAATCTACAACATTGTGATTGTATTTAGCAAATCTATGACCCACATTATTATTAGACTGTACTTCATTTTTACTTTTACTCTATACAAATAATATCTGACATGATCTACAGACTCCATATGTAATTACAAAACTAAAACCATGGTTTGCAGATATTTTAGCACTGGTATAGTTCTGTATTATAGGCCTGACATGAAGTGCATTTAGGACTCGATTCTGCTCCCATGTCAGTCAAAGACAAAACTCCCAGACTTCACTGATATAAGACTAGGCTCTTCAGCAGGAAAACTCACAAGGCTACTTTTGAAAACACACCTTTTCATGTTTATGTTTGTTAGTAACAGCACAGTCCTTTCCATCTTACAGATACAGTATATGGTTTCAGAATAGGACTTGCTGTCCCAGTGAACCCTGATGTTTCATTAATGTTAGTGTCAACATTATTAGTATAAATGTGCATGAAGAGTAAACACATTGATCTGTATTTTCCATTTGCTGCTTTTTAAATTTCACAGCTCTAAGTGTAGTTAATGGAGGATTAATGTGCATCTTACTTTCATTTTATTAGCAAAGAAAACAGTTCTCTTGGTTCCTAACTTAAAACGCTAAGCAACAGATTCATGTGGGCCTCTTGCTCATTCTTACTACGGTTATAAAATGCTTTTTAAATTAGTTTTGGTGGGTGAAGATATAAATAACTGTTCTATTAATGGCACCCAGGGATTTGTGGCCAATATCCAGATTGTCCACTGGCTGACTTCATTTTCCCTTTGACCAAACTTGTTCTAGTGTTTGTAAAAGTAAAAGCAGGTAATGGAAAATTCTGAGTTTGCTGCAAAGCACATTGCTTGAAGGCCAATTAATTTTTAAAAGAGAAAGAACAAGAAAACCAGAGTGGAATTAAACACACATAGGCTGGCAACCATCGAAGTAGTTTCTCAGTGGATGGAAGGTGATTACTAATAGGATAAAAATATACATTTACTAGGACCAATATAAATTAACACAGGATTTATGAACTGAAGACTACTCTTCTCCCATCACAGCACATTTTTCATAGATTAAGTAAAACCCAACAGCTACTTTTACTTTTATTCTGAAAGAACAGTAGGAATTTAAATATGGTCCCAATGCTATGCGCTAAAGCGCCTAGCCCATCAGCACAAGGAGTTATTGAACACACAATCACTGTTGCTTTAATTATTAAATATTCAATTCTCATACACACGGAGATAATACCCCTAAAAGTTTAATTGATGTAATGGATTAAGAATTGCCCAACTGTTGTTCCCTTAAATATTAAATAGCTTTTTTTCCAGAGAACCTGCATAGAACCAACTAAAGCTGTAATTGATCAGTTTTATGGGTGCCCCTTCATTTGCTCTATTACAAGTTCTAGGAGTGTCTCCATTTTGTATGTTATGTAAGGAGATAAGGAAAATCTATATTCACATGCTTCTACCAACAAGGATATTCTTTACCATAGCCCCATCTTCAACCAAAGGCTTTAGTCCTCACTCCATGCAGCATGCATAAACTCTTTAAAGCAGTGACTGTCTTCTTGTATGAAGAGAACATCACAATGTGGACACTATCAGAATAAAAGTAATAAAATAAATAATAATACAAAGAGGCATATAATGGACAAACAGATGCACATTCATTGATTTCCTTCAAAATAAACACTGCTGTGAATCAGACGGTAGGATCAAGGCCAAAGTTTAGAATCAGATACCTAACATTTGAGATGTAGTCAGCTTAGACCAGAGGTGGCCAAACTTACTGACCCTCTGAGCTGCATATGACAATCTTCAGAAGTTCAAGAGCCAGGGCGTCCAGGCAGAGCAGGGTTCAGCCCTGCGGCATGGTGGTGGGGCTAAGGCTTCTGCCTCGTAGGAAGGGAGGGTCTCGGGGCTTCAGCCCTGCTCCTGCTGAAGCCCTGAGCCCCAACAGATGCCTCCCATAGGGCTGAAGTCCCGAGACCTCCCTCTCCGCAGGACAGAAGCCGCTACTCCCATCTCCCCACCCCAGGGCAGAAACCCCAAGCTCCTCCCCCCAGCCTGATAGGCAGAGAATGGGGGGGCCCCTCCATGAGCCACACTTTAAAATGTAAAAAAGCTGTATGTGTCTTGCGAGCCACGGTTTGGCCACCCCTAGCTTAGACTACATCTTGTGTCAATATGCACTAGGATCTAGAAAAGCTAATTAAGAAGTCAGGGTGACTGATTTGTAACTCACTAATGGACTCTAACACATAGTGACTCTGATAGACAAGAAGACCGCATCAAAACCATCAGCGTAAATTACTGCAAGTTTATTTTTTACAATATGGACAGTGCAGCAGTGTCAGAGCAATTCATTCAAATAGGCTTCAACATTTGTTTTCATCTTGGCTCTTTTAGTGCCTTGGTGACAGCCTTCCAGAAGATGGCTGAGGCTGTCTGAATTGTGAGAGCTCCACATCAAAATCCACAAAGGTATACATGTTATACTCATGATGCTGGAGGTTCTTGTAGGTAGAATTATCAAATTCCTCCTGTGCAGATGCAGCAGCTGTTTTGGTCTCTGTGGAACAAAAATAAGACTAGTGAATCTAGTGATGCCAGAACAGAGATAACACTCTTTCTGACTGCATCAGTTCCATACAGTTGGAGACTCCTCATTCATGTAAGAAGGAAAAAAAACCCAAAAAAGTCAGCAGCTACAGTGTAAGGCTTAAGTTGCTAAACTTCTGTTTGTATCTTATAAGATACCAAAGAAGCACATCACACGTCTTTAAATGAAAACGCAGAACAACAGATTACTTGAATCAACTACCACAGGATTCCAAATATATGACTCCCTTACAGTGGAAAAAATTAGCAACAGTGCTTTTATTTCAACACACAAATTATTTACTATTGATGGATATGAGTCTGTCTCTCTTGAATGTTGCCTAGTATATACTTAATGTCACTTAGCTTTATTACATGGTTCCTCCCACAGCCAGAACATTAGGTGACACTCTTAGCAAGCCAAGAGATGCAAAAGAGCATTAATTACACATTTATATCTATCATGTCAGACCACAAAATAAGGACATTAAAACAAATTAAGCTGATGATCTTTCTAATAAAAACCTAGTTACAAAAAGGACTTCCACAAATTATTTCAACTGTGGCTGTATCAGAAAATATATCAAGGACTTTATATTTCAATTCCCCCACCCCCACAATATGAAATTCCTTGTATACGCTTTATTCTTTTCAAAACCTCACACTGGCTTTCTCTTCTAAAGAGATAATTCTGAATGAATAATAAAAAGCTTAAATTTCTGATACCACATATACTAAAGCTGACATTAATTTTTGTACTTTAGAAAAGATTACACTAGTTTAAATAAGATCTTTTATAACAACATTACTGTTCAATTCACTTTACCGCACAGGGAAATTGTGAGAAATTTTTTTCCAGAGCAAGAAAAGCAAAACAATATTTCCTATGCTAGCCTGTACTTTTATATAAAAAGGGTTGACAGTCAGAAAGAAAGTTAAGTGCAATCTAGCAATAAAAGTTCGTGCCACTTGTATGCAGTGGTTTGCATTTGTTTATTTTATATCAAAACCTTTACCTTCTACAGTTATTTGTTTTTTTTGGTAATGCGACAGTCTCCCAGAAAAACAAACAAGCAAGAAATAGAACATTGTGTTTTCTCCTTAATCCTCCTATATTGGTGCAGTGATACCATATGTTTCAACACATGGATCTGTTGCATTTTATAACTGAGACTCTTGCAAGTGTAACAAATCACAATTTTGTTTAAATGGCAGGTAGAACTATGAAGGTAAACAATCTAGTGCCTTCTATTCAGTTCCTAGCAGGACACATATCACAACAGAAACCACTACATACATATTTGAACCAGGTGTTGCAATCTTTGCTGGAAAGAGCTCAAAGAATAAGCTAGCTTAGAAAATAGTACAGTCAACCTGCAAGACAGGGTCCTTCTAAGTCAAGAGACAGATGCTCAGGAAAGAACAATCTCACTTTTTCCTGTCCATGATGCACTGCACTTGGTTCCTCAAAAGAAGACTTTATTCCTGAGTTCTTCCCCCATACTTCAATCTTCATATGCACTCTCTCTCAAGCAGAATGAGCTTTTCACATGATGTTCTTGTTAAGTGAGTCGGAGGTACACTTCTGAGTTACTTTGCTCGTAATTTTACTTACCAACAGCTAATGGCACATTTGTTTTGATGGATGTTTAGCATTCCTATTCCACTTTATGGGATGAAGCAGATTTAAAGTACAGATTTCTAAGTAGGAAAAATGTACAATATGTCTTGCAAGTTGGTCTGACTGCTGTGTTTGCAGATAAATGAAAGAAGAAACAGGAAGGAAATGTAGGTTACACAAAATCTGTGACCAGTGTTGTTAACTATTGCTCTTCTGTTTATAAAAAAAGACCAGCAAAAGACCAGCAACAATTTAAAAATTGTTAAATGAAAACCAGATTTTGCTGGTTTAAATAGGTGTAACTGAGAAGTAGCGCCTCCATTTACTTTAATGAAGTTACTCTAGATTTACTCTAATGAGTGAAAGCAGAACCCAGGCCACTGTTTAAAATATGAACTAGTTAAGAAAATGGTGCATACTTCACTTTGATGCAGCAGTGCATTTTAGAATAAAGCCTTTCTCCAACTCATCAGAGGTTAACTAGACCCATTCCTTTAATTTTCTAGTTACTTTCTAGGTGTTAACTACTGAAGGGAGTGACTGAAGCTACAGGGCTTGGCTCTCTAAAGATAGTATTGTGGGGAAAGAGAAGCATCAAATATAGACAACCATAGGGAATGGTGGTTTTCGGCTTTCATAAGTGCCTTCCGTTGGCTGTGTAGAAGAGCAAAAAGTTGGCAAGGTTAATCATAACAGTGATTGTATTTTAAAAATATTAAGGAAATATCCTTGGATTCTAACTCTGAAGGTAGGTCAAATTAATGGTTGACTTTTCCTTTAAATAAAACCTGCACCCCTTATGCCCAGCACTGTCTCCTGAAAATTGACATGCAAAAAGCATTACTTGTCAGCTAAGCCTCTTGCAAATAATTCTGATCTTGCAAATAGGCCTTATTTGTGCTTTCATCCTTGCAAGTAGGCAGGTTCTTTATATTAAGTGTGCTAGCAAAATGGTAGCCAGATTTTTGAATGTCAAAAACAGGACACCTAGCATTCTGATGGGCTGGAGGAAGAGAAGGATGCACCACAGAAGGTGTTGAACAAGTTGGGATGGAGAAATTTTTCCTTTTATTGGACTATGGGGAACACAGGAAGTATCTGGCAATGGGGCTGAGGGTGTGGGATTCATGCAACTTGTGGGTGGGAAACTGAATTGTTTAAGGAGACCAGTTATAACCAGGAAGGTTAGGCGAGATACAGATATATGGCTGGGAGATGATTTGGGGAAGGCATGATGTGTGACAGAGAAAGACATCAGTGCCCCTTTCTCCCCAGGCTATCTTATTGATTTCGTTGGGTCCTTTGCTGGCCTGACATATTGCTCACCTTACAAGTCTGCCTGTCTCACAGCTAACTCCTGCTCCTGTGATCTTCCTGTGCTATCCAAATCTGTTGCAATCTGTGGTATGGCAAAATTGAGGGAGACAGTGGCAGCATTTGAGCAAATGGGATGGTGGCACATTCAGCTCAGCAGAAAGGCAGCTACTGGGTTTGTATGCAGCAGTTATACAGGAAGAAAAAGGAGAGAATCCAGAGGTTGGGCACAGGTCGCTGGCTGTCTTCAATGTGGTTCTACTGAAAGTGCAACAAAATCCTGATTTTATTACAACAGACTATGACTAAAACAGTCCCTCGAAATGGGAACAAGCTTGGTTACCTTATCTGTTAACAAGTATAATGTTGATTTAAGAAAAAAATATGTTTCCTTCCACCATCATAACTAGAAGCTGCACATTAAAAAGAGAGAAAGTTTTTCAACATAAGTACATATGATAGCAAGAATTTATCACCAAGGTGTGACTATTTCCTCCACAATGTGCTATATCAGCTAGCTTTATAACAGAATATGGAGACTCCAGATCAAAGAGTTGATGATATAGATATAATTAAAAATGTTATTTCAAGCCCCAGCCCCAGAAGAACCAATATAGTTCAAACAATTTAAAGCTGTACCCTGTGTAGTGCCTTGCTCTTCAGTCTGAGCTCCAGCTTCTTGAATGATCTCCTCCTCTGTTGTAGTGTTTACCATGAAGGGTGTCTCCTTCAAAAACTCCTCTTGCAGTTTAGGAGAAGCTTTTTCTTTTATCTCAGTCTCCTGTACCTCCCTTGTCTTGGTTTCTTCCCATTTCAATAAAGTCAGCTTTTGTTCCACTTCTCGCTGAGGCCCTGGTGGAACTTTTAGCTGTGCTGCTGCTGGTGGAGCTCCAATGGGAGGCTCTGCCAAGTGCCTAGATTCCTTAAGTCTGACGGCTGTTGGCTTTTGGCTTTCTTTAGCCTGTGTTTTTAAGATTGACTTCTGCAAATCTGTCCCTTTTGGGCTTTGTTTCACGGAAGGTTCTCTTGTTTCTGACTTTAATATTTTACTGTTGGCTGTTGCTGTTTTACCAGACTCCATCTGCTTGATGTGAGGCACTTCAAATTCTGGTCTGGGCTTCTTCTTAGGTATATATTCTTCATCTCCTTTCTCGGACAAGCTCTCTTCTGCCAATGTCATTACCTTCACTGTTCTGTTCTCAAAAAAGAAGGGATCTCGTCTTGGAAACTCTACTCTGGTTTTAGTGGAAATTTCTGAGGCACTATCTTCTTCATCAGAATCAGAGCTAGAATCTGATTCAGAGCTGGATGAAGACTCTTCCTCAGCCAACTTCTTGCTCAAGCCTCCTCTTCTTGTGATAGAAGCCTTTCCCTCAAGTGAGGAAAGTGTTACTCGCTCAGGAAATGCTACCAAAGTTTTTCTTGACAAGAATTTCCTCACCTCTTCATCCGTAAGCTTTAAAGCTTCATCATTGCTAGCACTAGTTATGATCTTGATCTCAACTTTATTTGCAGATGGTGGATGAGAACTAGGAAACAACTTTTTAGGGAATTCAACTGTTGTTTTGGTGGCCAGCAGTTTGGTGCTCTCCTGAGGTGCCACCACATCTAGGAAATGGCATAAAGAGGATTATTATCATTTCTGACACTCCTGTTAATTTGGAGATCCTAAACATCCAACGTTAAGTTTCTGAACTGCTCTGGTATAAAAATCAAATTTGAAAATGTTATTTCATTAATTGCACAACCCTGGAAGAGACTGCTACATTTTCCATATTGTGCATATATTTGAAGTGGTAAAAATAAGAACTCTACTTAGCATCAGACATTCTTTACTGCTAGAACTGGAACTCATGAGAGATCTGGCTTTTGTTCCTTGCTGTGTCTGAATTCTTGTGAGAGCTCTGCAATGTCACTTTCGTTCTCTGTGCCTCAATTCCCCATCAGTAAAGAGGGGACAAAAATATCTTCCTATTTCACAAGGGTGTTAGAAGAAATTCATTACTGCATGTGAGGTACTCAGATACTACAGTGATAAATATTATATATAAACCTAAGAACAAGACAAAGAACAATAATTACTGAGTGATCATTTTGATAATCATCACAACAGAATAGCTATCTTCATAAGCAACAGAGGGATAACTCATGAATGTTGCTTAGATGGCTAAATGTCTTTCCCTTGTTCAAGACCTCATATACAGTATAAAGTAACTGGTTGTAAAAATGTCCCTATAATTTACCTGCTGAATTGTTACATAAAACCACAAAATGCTGCCCCTTCCTCTTCTTGAGCTTTTCCACTTACTATTTTACCTTCCTGCCTTCTTCCTCTCTGTCTGTTTCTCTGTGCTGGGAGTTCTCCACATGGACATTTCAGTGGATTTCCTGATTCTGTCATCAGCTCTCTGATTATTCCATACTGGGGACAGTAGCAAGCTAAGAGAAATTGCCAGCTCGCCACTCTTTCTCTGAGTAGAGGTGGATACCGCCACTAAAGTTTACTGTCCAGATTGGGGATGCTGGAAAGAAAGCAGTAACTTCTAAACTGTTACCCACCCATGGGCCTTAGGTACTCAAGGCAGATTGTGTGGCCTGCTAGAGGAGTGGAAGACCAGTGACAGACTATTCTTGTGAGGACAGGGAGAGCTTCAGGAAGAACTGGCAGCTGCCATGCAGCACTACTAAACTCTCCCACAAATAGCTGCATGATTCCCACTTTGGTGGGTAGTTTAGTGCAGCTCTGCCACATAACTTGGAAGTCCATGCTGCGTAACTTGGATCTAATGTACCACATAGTTCACAGGGTATTGATTATTTCTACACATACTTTTTCCACCAGTTTTACAGTTATGGAGATTAATTGGGATGTATGAGAAATAAGCGATTCTGAGTACAGTTAAGTCTTCAGCAACATGCGAGTTAAGACATCAGTAAAGTCACAGATGCGTGAAATTAAAAACATTTCATGAAGAGAAATATGGTAATTTTATTTATATTTCAAATACAGTAGTTTAAAATCCTGATTTATTATATAGGTATTATTTACTTAAAAATAATTTCCGAGACACAAAATGTATGTAAGGCACAGCAAAATCAAATACTGCGTCATCAACCCAGACACCATGGTCTACAGACATTGTCACCGATATTTGAGAAAGTTTATTCAAATATAAAAAGATCTTGTACTAAATACACAGGAAGTGGCAAGGTAAACACAAGAGTTGGGGGTGGGGGAAGGGAGTATCAACAGAGCAAAAGCTGGAGCTGTGTTAATGCTGGGAAGTCTTTAGAAACTGAACAAAAGAAGGCAGCAGCAATACTGAAATGGAGCATTAATACTGGACATCATTAAAGACTGGAAAAAAAGAATATGATTTAAAATTCAGTGAATAATGAAATATATTTGTCAGCATATATCATTAACCATGCGATCAAATTATTAATGGTATAGAAGTTTAGTTAGGCACTCAGCAGAAGAGCATTTTCACAAAGTCAGTGGCTATATTAACAAGCTTTTTGACTAGCAATATTAAGGTGCTTCAAGCTTTGTAGCACAGGATGCACTCACCTAGGGATAGCTCAGTGGTTTGAGCATTGGCCTACTAAATTCAGGGGTGAGAGTTCAATCCTTGAGGGGGCCATTTAGGGCAGAGATTGGTCCTGCTTTGAACAGGGGGTTGGATTAAATGACCTCCTGAGGTCCCTTCCAACCCCGATATTCTATTAACTAATATTGAACTGAACTGGCTCTGTTGGAACAATGACACGTCCCTGTCAGTGGCTGGCATGGACATATTATCCTCATGAGTAACTTAGAAGATAAACATAACAGTGGTATCATTAGCAGAGGCTCTATATCAGCGGTTGGCAACCTCTGGCACGCTGCTTGCCGGGGTAAGCACCCTGGCGGGCCGGGCCAGTTTGTTTACCTGCTGCGTCAGCAGGTTTGGCTGATCACGGCTCCCACTGGCCACGGATTGCCGTCCCAGGCCAATGGGGGCGGCAGGAAGCCGTGGCCAGCACATCCCTCAGCTCGCGGCGCTTCCCGCCATCGTTGGCCTGGGATGGCAAACTGCGGCCAGTGGGAGCCGTGATCAGCCAAACCTGCTGACGCAGCAGGTAAACAAACTGGCCTGGCCCGCATGCCAGAGGTTGCTGACCCCTGCTCTAAATGATAGAAAACAGCAGCCAATAGGACTAGTAGAACCAGTTTAAAATGTGTTCATTGTCAGAAAAGTAGAATATGGAAATGTCATTTTTGTTCCCCGTCAGTGATTTCTACAACAAATGTGTTCATTTTTATCAAGACAAAGAAGATTTTCACAGCCTCCTCAAGCTGGGATCTGAAAAATCAGGCTGTGTTCCATGTATTTTTATTACCAATAGAATACACTGGATGGAATAATCATGTACTCAAAGGAAGATGTCCTAATTGGTCTTTTTCTACACTATTCAGAGACTTACAAGAGTTAGAGATTCCAGAAATTGATGCTATGATACTACAGTGATGACAACCCTAAATGTACCATAAATAATTATTGTTTTATGTATATTTTTAGCAAAACCATGCTTCAAAACAAAGATACTATAAAAACAGTACCTGGCAGCAGCTATTGATTTAAAATATTTTAAGTTTGCACTTCTCTGAGCATTATCAATAATGACTGGAAGGCAGCAAAGGCCCTCAGGTAGGATATCCAAGCTTTTATTTCCCAAGCTTTTTCAGAGATCAAAGTTAGGAATTGAGAGAGTTTGTTTTGGAGAAATCTTTTCAAGCAGGTTCTTTTTAATCTGTCTTTGACATGTTTGATTATTAAGTTATTTAAATTTTGCATATGCCTAGAAAATAACTTAGAGATGCAATGTCACATCTGAACTAATAAAAATAGGGTTCTAACTATATGTTATTTTCTAACAAGATATGCTCAGTCCTAGCTTCCTAAAAAATACTGAAAAATGGAAAGTTTGGGTCTGATGTACATGTGCATGTAAAAAGCTTAAATTACAAGCAACCAACATGATTGTTATGGATCAGATACTACCATTTTCCACTTCTTCATAAAATCCCATTCAGTATTTTCATAAAATAATGCTAAACTAAGATTGAGGGCATTTAAGCAACTGTTTCCATTTTTTATGAAAACATCAAAAATACAAGACATTGGCCCCAACTCTCTGAAGGGATCCACAAGCACATGCTCTTGAAGTCCATGGGACTATGCTCAGGAATAAGAGTACACAATTCTGAATTATTTTTGTAGTATTAGGGCCTTAATCTTTACTCTGGTCAATTTCTATTTACAAACAGGTAGCTGAAATTGTTGCTCAACTTTTACTCACTTTAAGTGATAAAAAAATGACAGGATCTAGATATTACAGCATTTTATAAAGTCTCTATCTCAGGGTGGATAATAATCGGTTGATTTTTAAAATTTAAATTAAATACAGGTTTATTTTAAAAAACTATTTAAAATTAAATTTGAAATTGTGACAAGCTATATTAAAATCTAAACTTTTTAGAATCTATAAAATCATTTAAATAATACTAAGCAGTACATTTGCTGCCAAGTTTGAAAGAAAGTCAAATCACTGAATTCGTGGAAGTTACTGGCTAAGCAATTGGAACGAAAGTTTGAAGTGCTAAACCTGCTTTTGACAGCCGTAGCCTCTTCTTCAAGTGCATAGAGAACTGTTTCAGTTTATTCAACTAGTTCAGTTCAATGATTAGTTCATTCAAAGTTAAGAAACCAATTTCTGTATTCAGTAAAACAGGAAGGCTTGTTTTCCTCTTCCAATCCTAAAACAAGATGTGAGGGGATGAGACCTACTAGTTCTAAAATCTTGAAGGGCTGGTAACCTAGAAACAATCAGTTGAATACACTAACTACAAATAATGCTTCCTTTGTTTAATAAGGAAGTTAGTTTTATATGCAAAACATGTTTTGATAAATATTTTTTTCTTACATATATAGCACATAAAAGGTAGTTTTATTTAACTAATAATAACTATTTTAAAAGGTTTCTGTGCATTTAATTGAATTTTAATTTCCATCCAAATAAAGGCGGATACAAATCATAATCTAAGAAGAAATGCATCATTAACCTTTTTCTAACATAAGGTAAAAGATTAATAATCCAAATATAAATAAATTAAACTACATAATTGATTAAACAAACATGTATAGAAATAGTGTATCCTCCTTGTTTGCAAAAAGCACCAAATTTATTGTAATGGCTATATTTAAATACAAATTAACATGTTTTAATCGTTAACAACCAATGAGAATCACTTTCTTTAGGAAAATAACTAAAAAAGTATAAATGCAAAACGAGATTAAAATCCATTATTTAAATCAAGGTTTTCTGGTCACGGATTTGAATCATGATTAAAGTCCATGATTTAAAATCAATCTATCCTGTTCTCTCCTTTTGAAATTTCCATCCAGATTCTGACTTAGGTCACAGGCAGAGATGATCCGAATACCCCTGAGCTTTCTGAGTGTTTCGAAGTTCCAACCCAGATCTGTATTCTACTTAGTTTGCAAGCTCCTCAGGGGAAGGACTGCTTTTTGTTCCATGTTTGTACAGCATCCAGCACAATGGGCCCTGATCCATAACTGGGGCCCCTAGGTGCTAGTGCAATACCAACATTATCTTGCAAATAGTACCTGTCTTTATAATGGGCCACACCCCCAACCCACCAGAGGCCAATGTCCCAGGCTCTGAGGGGAATGTTTGAAGTCCAGATCCAAGTTTTACAGTTTATACCCATCTCTAGTTACAGGTGAAAAGTGAATTTTGAAGACTCATTGCAGTCACTTTTTGTCCACATGCCAAAGCCACTTCATACTGGGATCCCAGCAATCTGCTAAACTGAGGCCAAAAAATCCAATAGCTTAGCTGTTGCAGGTAAGATTTGAGGTGTATTGGCTGCACTGGGGTGGGCAGGAAAGAAATGTTTGGCTTAAAACAGTGGTTCTTAACCAGGGGTCCAGGGCCCTCCGGGGGGGCCACGAGCAGGATTCAGAGGGGCCACCAAACAGGACCAGCGTTAGACTCGCTGAGGCCCAGGACAGAAAGCCAAAGCCCCACAGCCTGGGGCTGAAGCCCAGAGCCCTGCCACCTGGAGCTGAAGAAGCCGCCTTAGAAACTTAGCTTCATGGTGGCCCTGTGGTTTGAGGCCCCAGGCAATTGTCCTGCTTGCTACCCCTTAATGCCAGCCCTGCTGTTTATATGCAGAAAACTAGATGTTGTGAAACAGGTGGGCCAGGGAGTTTTTATAACATGGGGGGGGGGGGGGCTTCAGAAAAAAAAAGTCTACATTTTGCCTGATACAAACCAGTTGCTACTAGTCCTTTGCTAACATGGGCGTGTGGCAAAGCCCATCTGTTTGATAAGCACTAGTGCAGGTGGAGGCAGTTGAGGGTGGAATTTCCATGTGGTGAGGGGTTTAAGCTTTATTGGTTTGCTGATTCACAATAAGATGAAGTGTGGTGAGAAGCTGTTGTTTTGGACAGTGTTTCATATGGTCCTATAGTGTGTATATATATATTTTAATTACTTCTAGGTTCATTCTGTGCCAAAAAAAATAAAAATCCGGTGCACAATATTTTAAAATTCTGCAAATGTTATTTGTCAAAATAACACTCCATAATTGCGCCAGTTTCAATTATTTTGGTAATTTATTTCAAAATACCTGTCTGCAAGTATGTCTGTAACACTACAGACACACACAAAAATTCCCCCAGGAGTAGAGAGTTAAAGAAACCTCTATGACAACCCAGTTCCTGTTTTTCTGCCCTCTTCGCTGCCCCTCCAAGCCCAGCCAGGGGGCTAGATACCCACAAACCCTTCCCCCACCCCCCAAGCCCAGCCGCAGGGCCTGCCAGCCAATACACCCAAACCACCTCCTCCCGAGATCCCAGCCGCGGGGTCCCCCAGCTCAGACACCTGCACCCCCTCCCCCCAGAGCCCAGCCCAGTCACCCCTTACCCCGAGAGAGAGAAAGCCTGATTCTATGCAAGCCTGGAACTGAGTGTTTCCTCTGCGCCACGCTCTCCTTCCCTCAGGGCATGCTGGGAACTGCAGCTGTCAGGAACCCTCTAGCTCAGGAGTTCTCAAACTGGGGGTCGGGACCCCTCAGGGGGTTGTTAGGTTATTACATGGTGGGGTCGTGAGCTGTCAGCCTCTACCCCAAACCCCGCTTTGCCTCCAGCACTTATAATGGTGTTAAATATATTAAAAAGTGTTTTTAGTTTATTGGGGGGGGGTGCACTCAGAGGCTTGCTGTGTGAAAGAGGTCGTCAATACAAAAGTTTGAGAACCACAGCTCTAGCTCCTTCTCCCTCCCCCCAGCGATGTCTTCTATGTGCAGGCTGGGTTCTGCTGGGTCCAGCAGTCCCTAGTGGCGGCTAGCAGCACTGCAGCCCATTTCTGTGGGGAAAAGGAAATTCTGCGCACATGTTAATTTCAGCAAAATTCTGCATTGCACAGTGGCATAGAATTCCCCCAGGAGTATTAAATGTATGTCACAGGTGTCCAAAGTGTGGGAGTCCTTTGATATGGATTATGTTTAAAATGAAAATCAAAAATTGATAAAATTGCCCCTCCCCTTTTAGATGTATAAATAGTTACATGACACAGAAGAATAAATCAAAATTTGTAATCTGGACATTCTACAGACTAAAAGCCATTCAAATTGCTTCTTGTTAAATACTAAATGAAAAATAAAGTTTCTATTAGCTGTGCACCTATTTTAATGAGCTCATATACATGACAAATGCACACAACCATCAATTTAAGAAAAATAAACATCTTACTCTTTTCTTGACTTTTTTTAGAGCCCTCTGATTTGGTGCAGAGAGAAAGAGATGGAGAGAGGCTTCGAAGTCCCCATGCTTCTAGCTGTAAAGTCTGCAAAATTAAAATAAAATAAAAAAAAAGATTTGTTTGATTAGATAAAACTTTGATTTTTCATCTGCAGTGTTCTTCTGATTTACTGTTAACTACCGTTTTGCGTAAGGTGCAAAGAGGGATGACTGACGTGAATTCCCTGGATGCAGTACAAAGGTGATGGTGGAATGGTTATCTCATTGGGATTCCTCTCACAGATTTGCTTTCTGTGAAACAGCAGAGACTATAATCAGAAATTCCTGTTCCTAAATTATACAGATAAAATACTGATGCTATCTGTGTATACCACTTATACTAAGGAATAATACTGTTAAACTAAGCAAACATTTAAAAGTATGGAAGGAAACAGGTAAAGCTAGATAGTTAAACACACTCAGCTCATAGAATCTCTTACAGTATGATTTTATAGACCAGAAACCCTCATGACATCCACTCACTCTACATTACATCAAATACAAAAATGTTAAAAGAACATTAGTTAGGTTGCAGAAGCCAAGCACTCACACTTTGGGAACTGCTAGATTTACCATTATCTGTCCTCCTTGCACATCCAAGCTGTGCACTGAAGAGGAGCCTGTGGAAAAGACGGTATGCTAACATGTAACTGCAAGATCCTAATGCATATGCACAAGGAAGCCAAGTTAAGGTTGCATGAACAACCATAAACCTGTATGCAGTGTTGTTGAAGCAGTGTTGGTTCCAGGATTTTAGAGAGACAAGGTAGGTGAGGTAATATCTTTTATTGGTCCAACTTCTGTTGGTGAGAGAGACATGCTTTCTTCACAGGTCACGGTTTGGATGGAGCCCAATCTTGCTCTCTTTTTCCTACCTGGAAGTTGGAAGGGCTTCTACAACAAAGGTGCCCCCTAGGAGGGTATGTGGCATGAGACACTGGAACCACAAGCTGGGTCTGGAGAGAATTTATGGAGGGAACCCAGCTCCAGCCTCTCTCCACTGCCCTGGCTACTCTCGTAACAGCTGCTCTGGCAGCAGAGTATCTGCTGCTTGTTCAGTACTCAGGCCAGGTTCTTTGTAATGGTCAGGGTTTCTGGTAAGCTGCAAAAAGGATCCATTACATTCTCTATAACGGAAACATTAGGCAACCTAGGGTGACCAGACGTCCAGATAAAATCGGGACCCATTCCAATATTCAGTCGTTTGTCCTACATCCCGACGGATGTATGGTCGGGATACCATTTGTCCCTATATTCTGGCTCGGGGCTTTTTTTGGAGGGGTGGGGGGACACTTTGGCAGTGCTCCAGACCTGCCCTCCCAATGTGTCCCAATATTTTGTTCATGTAATCTTGTCACCCTTAGGCAACCTAAATATAGGGGTTTCTACCAGCTCCCCCTTATGCAGTTCCAGTGCAGGCTACAAACTCTATTAAGTCATGACTCTCCTGCTTCATATGGTTTGGAGTTCCCTTCAGTCCCCTCAACATTATTAGCCTGATACACCAAAATTGTGCTTTTTACTCTCTCGTATACATGCCAGACAACATTCCTCCATCACAACCACATTTTATTGTCTATTCTCAATACACATTCCAGAAACACCTTATGGAATATTATTAGATGGAATTTGAAAGGGGGGGGGAGGGGGAAGAGATTGGAGAGGCAAATCCAATCTAATTTATCCATGCTTCTTATATGGATTAGAAAAACCATTACACCTTCCCCATTTTGAATTGGAGACCAACACCTACCACTCATAAACAGACCACATATTTACCTACATCCAATCAATTCTACACAAACACCCCAATCATCAACCCGACTATTATGGCCAGAATAGAAGAGTGTTTCCAATGTGTCTATAAAATGTATCACATTTTCATTTGCAGACAACTATTGCAAAAATTTCTCAAAAGTTGTGGTTATGAAATACGTATATCAAAGCTGGATGCAGGCAGTTAGGACTGTTCTGAGCGAGGGCAATGTGATTTTACACATGCATCTGTAAGATTCTATGAACTGTGAATACATTTAAGTATTTATTTACCTACCCTTCACTATTTATTTCCTTGCTTTTAAAACGTTCAGTAATTTTAGGGAGGCTGGGAGGGTGGGGGGAAGACTACAAATTTAAAAAACCTTGTAAAAGCAGCAAAGAGTCCTGTGGCACCTTACAGACTAACAGACGTATTGGAGCATGAGCTTTCGTGGGTGAATACCCGCTTCGTCAGATGCACGTATTCACCCACGAAAGCTCATGCTCCAATACGTCTGTTAGTCTATAAGGTGCCACAGGACTCTTTGCTGCTTTTACAGATCCAGACTAACACGGCTACCCCTCTGATACAAAAAACCGGGTAGCGTTCCTTAACTTACACAGTAGCAAAGTTCATGTTCATTTAAAAGAAAACAGCTATAGAGCACTTACAAGTTTAAAAATTTCACATGTTCATGGCTTCCCATAGCTCACTCTGCAAATTTTAAACTGTACTGTAAAACCAGGTCAGGGGACAACTATTTTGTTACCAGAGCCTCTGACTCAGTTATTTATGTAGCACAGAAAGGGCCAAAATGCGCTTCCAAAACTTACATTATTGGCATTATCCAAATTTTGAGTCCAAAGAAAATACCTTTGAGTTTTACTCCTTTTCTGATCAAGAAGAAATTTCACAAAACAATCTTTTGCACTTATACTTCTGGAGAGTAGCTATATTAGAAAAAAATAATAGTACTCGTACTGCAGCAGCCAGATAACAACAATGCTTAGACCCAAATTTCATGATACAGTGATAAAAATGCCCCTCGAGGCCAAAGCTGAAGCTGTTTCACGCAGCTGCTGTAATACAGGTACTCATTTTTTCTATTTTAGACAAAACTGAACCATCTCTGCTGGAAAGGTTTCAAGGGCTTCCCCTGCCCTGCAACCAATTAACCATTTTTCCAGAAGGGTCAAGGTAATGCTGCCCAGTGTGCATTCAAGCATTATAGTGTTATTCTGTAGAGCAATTATTTGTTGTTTATACTGTTTCCTTCCAGAATGACATTTTTGGCCGTATTGGATCATGTTTTACATTCTGCCATATTGTGTCCTAGTTTATATTATGTTGCACTAAAAGGAAAAACACAGAAAAAGTAAACAGCAAGTAAAGCTCAAATATTTGTTGACACTGTGGGCTACACTCAAAGTATGCAGTAGTGAACAATCCTGTTTTGGTAGAAAAAGATACATAGTTTGGCAGAAATCAATTTAAAAAATAATAATTTGGAAGATAATAGTAATGTTTATTTTTAAACATTTTTATCTATTTAAATTTTCACAATAGCAGGAAATTCTGAGGGATGTCGGACAATAATTATTTAATGACAGTAGGTGTTGAGATTCAAAAAGTTAAAGCATAACAACTGTTAAAACACTAATTGTCAACATCACACATCAAAATAGACAAAGTATATCCTTAAATCTAACTAATAAATTCTTACTTTAATAAATAATTTCGTACTTTGCCTATCTGTACATTTCATTTCATCAATAGAAATATTTTTGTCAGTTTATGTGTGTACACTGAAATTGACATTTACTGATAAAAATCTAATCCTTCCAAGCCTAAAGATAACCAGTACTTTTTTGCCAACTCTATGGGCTTGTCTACATTACCCACTGGATTGACGGGCAGCGATCGATCCAGTGGGGGTCGATTTATCGCGTCTAGATGCGATAAATCGACTGCCAAGCGCTTTCCCGTTGACTCCGGTACTCCAGAAGGGCAAGAGGTGCAAGCGGAGTCGACAAGAGAATGTCAGCGATCGACTTACCGCTGTGAAGACACCACGGTAAGTAGATCTTAGTATGTCAACTTCAGCTACATTATTCATGTAGCTGAAGTTGCGTAATTTAGATCGACCCCCCCCCCCCCCCAAACACACACACAGTGTAGACCAGGCCCATCTCTGAGGCACATGGAACAGAATTTTCTGGTCATGGACTATCTACCTACGTATCTAGCCCAGTGTCAGGCAGTAGCCACTACCTGTTGAAGAAAGACAAAAATCAATTTAAACACACACAGTCAAATGTAAAATGAGGTACAGTATGTGTGTGTAGGATTTTCTTCCTGATGCTTCAAAAAGTAAACTGACTATAACTGGCATGAGATTTGTTTTCACCTCGAGCTGTTTCTTGCATTACTGTGTAGAAACATTTAAGACTCGTGCAGAGAAGCCCTTGCATACTAGAGCTTATAACTAGGATTGGCGGAATTCTATTTTTTTAAATAATTTTGACAGATAATATTGATGTTTATTTTAAGCGTTTTTTATTTTTATTAATTTTTATATTAATTGGTTTAAATTTTCAGTTGCAGGAAACTGGGGTGGAGTCAAACAATAATTATTTAATAACAGTAGATATTGAGATTAAAAATTTAAAGTTTTATAACTATTAAAACACAAATTGTCAATATCATGTCAAGAACTATAATTCATCTTAACCAAAAAAAGCCAAGAAGCAATATCCTTAAATCAACAACTCAGACCTGTTGTTATTATTCATTCACTAGTCCATTTGTAACAAGCCTAACTTAAAAGTCTAAATCCACTGGATTTTTTACTGTAATAAGTTCTCAGGCAGTGTTTTTCCTACTTTCCCTATCTATAAATTTTGATTATTATTGATGGAATATTTTTCATCAGTTTGTGTATGGACAGTGATATTGACATTTATTGGTAAAAATCTAATCCTTCCAAGCCTGCTTATAGCCATGTTTGAAACAATTTTCAAGCACCATTCTAACAGATTGCATCAAACGAAGCCCAGTCTGCCTGAGCCTCATCTTCATGAGGAAGGCTAACAAGCATTAGACTGGGGCAGGCAAACATTTTGGCCTGAGGACCACATCGGGTTTCTGAAACTGTATGGAGGGCTGGTTAGGGGAGGCTGTGCCTCCTCAAACAGCCAGGCCTGGCCCAGCCCCTGCCCCCTATCTGACCTCCCCCTGCTTCTTGCTCCTGGACTCCCTGCCCAGGACTCCTGCCCTATCCAACCCCGGCCTGTTCCCTGATGCCCCCCCCTGCCCGGGACCCCTACCTCATCCACTCCCCTGCCCGCCCCTGGACCCCCTGCCTGCCCCCCTACCGCCCAATCCACCCCCCCCATCTTCCTGACTGTCCTCATGGGATCCCTGCCCCCATTCAACCCCCCGCCAACCTCTGACCACCCCCCAAACTCCCCTGCCCTCTATCCAACCAACCCCTCCACCCCGCTCCCTGCCCCCTTACCGCACTGCCTGGCGCACCAGTGGCTGGCAGCGCTACAGTCATGCCTCCTCCTACAGCACTGGGACAGGCAGCCATGCCACCCGGCTGGAGCCAGCCATGACACTGCACCGCCCAGAGCATTGCGCCTGTGCAATGAGCTGAGGCTGCAGGGGAGGGGGAACAGCATGGGAAAGGCCGGGGTCTAGCCCCGCACAGCTGGGAGCTCAAGGGCCAGGCAAGAGGGTCCCACAGGCCAGAAGTGGCCCGTGGGCCATAGTTTGCCTACCTCTGTATCAGCCACACCTTTCTCCTGTGGTGTGAGCATGACCAGACACGAAACTTGGGCTCTGCTAGGAGGGACAATGGCAGTCCTGGATACTGAGGCATGCTGACAGGCAAACAAGCTGGAATGGTCTGAAAATTTGCAATGACACATTCTCCAGATAGGCTCCAGTGCAGAGGGAGGCCTGTCTACAGTAGGGCACTGAGCCACATCACTTTGGCTGGGGCCAGAAAGGGCCAGCACAGCTCTGTGCTCCTAGCCACAGCACTGCTGCATGCGGGCAGGTCTCCCCGTAGGGTTGCCAGGTGTCTGGTTTTCAGTGGCTGGGAACCGTAGCCAATGGGAGTTGTGGGGGCAGCAAAGCCGCCTGGCCGCAACTCTGCGTAGGAGCCAGAGGGGGGACAAGACGCTGCTTCCAGGAGCTGCCTGAGGTAAGCACTGCCTGGAGCCTGCACCCCAACCCCCTGTCCCAGCCTTGACCCCCCTCCTGCCCTTCAAGCCCCTTGATCCCAGCCCAGAGCCCCCTCCTGCACCCCAAACCTCTCATCCCCAGCCCCACCCCAGAGCCCTCACCCCCCCACCGTGAAAACGAGCGAGGGCGGGCAGAGCGAGCGAGGGGGCGGGGCAGGGTGTTCTGCTTTGTGCGGGGGGCGGGGGGAAGTTGGCCACCCCAGGCTCCAGAGCGGCGAGGCCTCACTGCCCCGGCTGCCCAGCACAGGGGCAGCAGCAGCCTCAGTCTCTCTCCTCGGGGTGAGCAAAAGGCTGCGCCCTCCCAGCCCATGCACAGGCCCGCCCCCGCTCCAAGACGCATGCGCAGCACCTATGGCGCCGCCCCCCCTTGTGTAGAGGCTCCCTGTGGGCAGGTGAAGCACGGACAACATGACGCGTGCGCACTAGCCCCACCCCGCCGCTTACCCCGGCCAGGAAAACTGCCCCCGGGGAGTGGAGTGGCGGCAGAGCCCGGACGCATGCGCACCTGCTACTCTCCTTGCGCCCCTACCAGGGAGTCAGTGGCCCCTTGAGACAGTGCGCGCGGGGGCGCGGCTGGGTTCTGGCGCATGCGCCCCAGGCAGGAGCCACAGCCCTGGGGTGATGAGAACGGGAAGCCCCGCTAACGCGAGCCGGCCAAGCGGGGACAGGTGCTTGCGCCTCCCCCCCCCCGCCGCGGCAGCGCATCGTCCCCGCCGCTCACCTTGCGAGTCACGGCCCGGCCGCAGCCCAGCAGCGCGGAGGCGGCCATGTCTGTGTCCCCCGAACCGGCCCCCCAACGCCTCGGGGAAACACGGCACCAGCAGCAACGGTCCCCACCCCTCGGGGGCCTCGTTCTGAGTGTCCCCGCGGCGTGGGCGGGGCCTCGGTGCAGCGCCTCCCTCCCCCGGCAGGCAGCGTTCCGTCTGCCCCGCCCCCCGCCGCCAGCCCCTCGCCCCGCCCCGCCCCTTCCCCCCGTTCGCTGGCGCTGCTGGCCGCAGGCGTGACGGCCCCTCTCACGTGAGCAGCCCCCGCCCCCTGCGAGGGGACCGGCCCCCCTCTCACAGCGGAGGAAGCTGAAGCCCAGAGTGTAAAGTCAGGGTGAGCTGCCCAAGAGCACGTCCAGCGAAACAGGAGAAGCGCTGGGGCCCTCTTGGGTCCTGGGAAGCGCATACTCCAGCTTGGTGACAGGGGTAGGAGGTCTTATGTCCCTGATACTGCGGTCATGACTTCACAGCACAGGACTATCCGGCCCCTGTATAAACTAAGTGCCAGTCCTGAAGCATCCAAAGAACGGGAGAGAAGGTTGGCTATGATCGTTTGTAAAGACAAAGATTTTCCAACAAGACACTGTTAGCTCTTGTCAGTGTAGTTTTCTAAGGCCTCAATCCTGCAAAACACCAACTACTAAACAGAGGGCTTATTACCTCCAGTATTAAGTGTTGTGCAAGATTAGATCTTGATTTTGCAGGGAACCAGTATATTAGCAAGGAGTATGCCATAAAATTAATTTTTTGCTTGGAAATAGGAACACAGTGCATAACAAAGTCTAAATAGCTTGCAATAACAGGTGAAGGTGCAGCGACATTTTAAAAATACCTTAACTAGTTATAGTGATATTAGGAAAACACTTTTAAACAGAGTGCTAAATGAAATAAGTAGTATCAATTACCTTTTAGGACTGTATGCACACAATCAATGCCCTGAAGTATCCAGTGTTACTATCTAGAACGAGAAAAGAGTCCTGTGGCACCTCATAGACTAACAGACGTTTTGGAGCATGAGCTTTCGTGGGTGAATACCCACTTCGTTGGATGCATCCAACGAAGCGGGTATTCATCCACGAAAGCTCATGCTCCTATACGTCTGTTAGTCTATGAGGTGCACAGGACTCTTCTGCTTTTACAGATCCAGACTAACACGGCTACCCCTCTGATACTATCTAGAATGATATTTTCTAACATTTATAGAACATACACTAGGACTCCTTTTTCAAAATACTGTTCAAACATTAACTAATAATTATCGGAGTACATGTCAAGTAAGTACACAGTGTTGTCCATATTTTACAAATGGGGAAACTGAACAATCAAGGCCATAAATTCTCTGTCTCAAAGTTCTCAGCATAGTTTGACAATTTACTTTTATGCAGGTTCCTGTGCGTAGAGCTCTTTGTAGGATCAGAACCTAAATTACTTCGCCCAGGACCTATGGTAAGTATGTGACACATGTAGGGTTTAGAACTCAGGAAAACTGCCTTCTTAGCCTTAGTTCATACCACTAAACTACACTGCCTTCTGAAACTATACTTAAATAAACTGTTACTTACAGAGACTTTTATAAAAAAGAAAAATCTAGGCACTGAAGTGTAGCAAATTTAGATTGAATCACTTCTAGTTTATATAGTCATAGTATCATTTGTATTGATATTAATTAAAACTTCCTGCTTTTTAATAAAATCTTGCCTTTCTATAAAGCTTTGCCTGATGAAAGTTATAATTTACATAGACCAAAAGTAGAACAGACTTATCTGATCATTTGAGGGAAAATACCTTTGATTCTTAGGCCCCACTTCTAGAAACATCCATGTATGAGTAATTTTACAGACATGAATTATCTCATTAACTTCAGTCAAACTACTCATGCATAAATTTAAAGTGTCTGCAAAATCTGGGGTATTAGTCAATGTTTAAGGGACATTGTCAATTTGCATTTTTTATTAATTTAAAAATATTCAGTGTTCTTATAGGTTTCAGAAGAAGTGAGCTGCAGCTCACGAAAGCTCATGCTCAAATAAATTTGTTAGTCTTTAAGGTGCCACAAGTACTCCTGTTCTTTTTAGTGTTCTTATAGTAAGTCTATAAATAGTATGTCCTGATAGTTTAAAAAAAATCCTTTAGAACATATAAATATAGAGGCTTTCCTGTTCCTTTCTTTATATTTATCAGAAGGGAGCTTTGGTTGAGCATGGGATCCAGGATGCCAAACATCCTCAGGCCCACTCTTTTTTACCTCTTCTCTTTGTGCTACTTGTTCTGTTTCAGCTGTCCTGTGACTGTTATTGATTAGCTCTCCTTGCAAAGCCCCAGGGAAGGGAAAGCACCATTAACAAAGCAGTCTATCACTAAGTAATCACAAATGTGTTAAGGGCTATTTTGCAATGTATTTAAAATTATTCCACATTATTTTCATGTTTTGAGGATAGAGTTCCAAATATGGCATGGGAACACAAAAGTACAGTCACACAAAACATACGCTGCAGCTTATTGGAAACCCAACAACTGGATCAACTGATTTGGCTGCCAGCCACATATGATAACAGTATAGAATATAACCAGCAATTTGTGCTGAAGACAGCATCACAGAGAAGTTTGGAGTGTGTCTCTGCACTACAGTCACACAGGTAATGTATTCACATTCCAAATTTTTGCAGGTATTTCCTTAATATTTTCTTCTTCAGAGAGCTGCAAATCCCTGTCAGAAATCAGAGGAAATCTTTCTCCTAACTTTTTAAAAAAATACATTTCCCTCAATCTTGTGACCACCTCCTCCCTTTTCTGTCTTCTTTGTCCAAATTTCTCGTCGGATGCAAAAGCAGCCTTTGTACATTGGATGGTTTTTAATTGCTTGAGTTATCAGAAAAGAAAACACAAAAGAATTGAAAAGGGACATCTGGCAAAGGCTTCAAATTTTTCAATAAACTTATTGCACATAATACAGCTGTGCCATTGTAGTTCTGTAGCATAGATGCTTCCTACATCACTGGAATGGGATTTTTCTACCTTTTTGAGTGGTGGTAGCTAGCTCAATGAAATAACTTTTCTGTTGATCTAACTCTTTGGGGCAGACATGACTAGGTCAACCTAACTACACTGTACAGAACATGAAATTTTTCACAGCCCCGAGGGCTGTACTTAGATCAATCTAATTTTTAAGCAGAAACCAGGCCTCAGAAAGAGGTATTACTGGCAGTAAGGTCTCTGTAAGCACTTGGGTTGTCCTTTGTTTGCTTTTGAAACCATGCATGAAAGATTACAGGTAACTGATTAGAAGTGATCAAATAGAAATCCAGCCACCCAGATTCTGAAGTCCAGGAACCTCTTTGCCTCAACATTCAAACACTTCTTCTATTTGGTCTTCTGTGCAGATCTTACTGTTTGAAACAACCTTCATCTTTCTACAAAAAGAACAGAAGTACTTGTGGCACCTTAGAGACTAAGGTACCACAAGTACTCCTGTTCTTTTTGTGGATACAGACTGACATGGCTGCTACTCTGAAACCTTCATCTTTCTGCCTCTCTCTCTCTTTTTTAATCTCAACTAGGATCATCTTTTTCTTCCCTTGCCTATCCTCTTAATTTATGTCCCTCTGCCATTATTTAACTCTTAATTACCTAAAGCCTCTTGGGAATTTACAATGGGTATAACAGACACTACCCAAACTATCTGCAATTTATTACAGGACTGAGGCTTCAAGTTGCACTGTACTGAACAGGGAAAAAATAACAAGAAAAAAAAATCTCAGCTAGGAGAGGTCAATCCCATCTGATGTATTACAGCACCTAGCACAAGGTGGTCCAGGTCCATGACTAAGGCTTCTAGGCACTACAGAAGTATAAATAAAAATACTCTTCAAAACACCTCTCCACGCCAGAGCTCTAATTCTGCTGGTTGCACCACAGCCCAGCTGCTGGCCTAGCTCCGCCCGGCCTGCTGGGCAGGGGCCCACGCTGGGATCACAAGGCGGGACGCACGCGCATGGGAGGGAACGAGGACTGCGTGTACCCAGCGCGTGCTGCTGCCGCCAGCCTCACCCTTCCTGTATGTTACTGCGCAGGCGCAGCCCGCCGAGCCCCCGCGGCAGAAGGGAGGAGTCCACTGTACGTCATTAGTCAGCGCGCGTTGTGGTGTGACGTCCACACCGTGCGTCGGCTACTAGGTTAACCGCGGCTGGGGGGCGCGCGCACGTGGGCGGCTGTCCGCATGGAGGCGGCAGCGGCGGGATGTCGCGGCCCGGGGCTGGCGCTCTGCGGAGCTCTCATGGCTGCCAGCGGCGGGAGCCGCTTCCTAGCAGCTCGCTACCAGGAGCCCAGGTCAGTGCGGGGTCCCGGCGCTGCCCGGGGGAGGCGGCCGGGATGGTGAGCGCGATTCGCCGCCCGGCAGCGTGTGTATGGCGGGCTGGGGAGCTGATGGGGGGAACGTATCCGGTCTTTAAACCCCACCCCGTCCAATGAGATGTCTGCGTAACCCGCCCCCACCCCCGGCCGCCTTCCTGGGAGTTCAGGAGCATCAGTCCTGCCCCCTGGGCTCCAGATGACATTTCAGTCCCTTTAAAACCAGTTGAGGGTGAATGCCCGGCACGACTGGAGATGAATGTATCTTTCTTAACTGTGTGTAACTTTATTTGACTACCGTGTATGCTGATTATTCTTATACCTTGCGAATTCTAAATATATCTGGGCATTGTTTAAAGGGATACTGCTAAAGTTAGAGGCACCATCCACTTGAAACTTAATCACTTTAAAAAGTTGGTTATAAGTACGGCTAGGTGTTAAAGTATCCTCTGACTCTGCTACTATTTTTTGTGGTTTTATATCACACTGCATCTGAAATGTTTTTCTCCTGTTGTATGAGTCTCTCTCTCTCATAGCATCGGGGGAAAGGGTGAAACTGATTATACACACACTGTTGTCATGCTCAAGGTACATCCCCAATTCTGCAAATGCATATACACACACATGCTTAATTACATGTATGTAAAAAGCATAAGTTTTTGTGGACTAAAACCCACTTCATCATTAATCCATGAAGGCTTATGCCCCCAAAATGTTAGTTTCTAAGGTGCCACAAGTACTCCTCCTTCTTTTTGCTGATACAGACTAACACGGCTTCCACTCTGATATATGTATGTAATTAGTTTCACAGACTTCAGTGGGGACTACTAATGTCTATCTAATCAAGTCTGAGCTCAAGTATTTGTAGGATTGGGGTCTAAAACTGAAAAAGCAGTATTTTCTCTCTAATTTCTCAAATTTTAGCTATTCTAACCATGGGAAGGTTAAATATTCCCATTTATCTCTCTCTCTTTTTTTTTTTAAAGTTGAAGGCATTTCTTTTATCAAGGTTTTATTTGGGGCCTTTTAAGACTTAAACATGTTCTGAATAAGTATTATCCGTGCAACATTGTTACAATAACTACACCACTGGATTACCCAGCAACAATAGAGCCAGCATGGTTGGTTTGTTTGTGTGCTTATTACACCATCCTTCAGTAGAAGGATCTTCTCCTAAGGGCTATGCAGATAGCATGGCAAGATGATGTAAACAAGCATGCACATGTGGGACAAAGCAAGGTCTTGATTTCTCAATCTCCAGTAACAGGAGTATATGGATATTTGTTACACAAATTATTCATGTACAAAGAATAACATTTTAAGCCTACTAGTCTGATTCCTGGCAGTTTGTACAGAACCAGTTTATGCTTGTCACATTGATTTCTGGAATCACAGTAAATGCCAAAATAGAGATTTCAAGAGCAGATGGCAAATACAGTTGAGAGACTAGTAGAAGTAAAATATTCATGGCTTTTCACTGAAAAAAAAATCACTGTTGCTTTCCTATTGACTAATGGCTTCTGTTTGGTTTGCATGTGGCATATGAGGTGCCAAACTTCAACAACTAATGAGTAATCTGGGGATGCCTTTGAGGTGCCAGGGGGTGTTGGCAGCAGAGGCAAGGAGACATAATAAAGTATATAATTATGGTGTATTACAAATGAATCAGCACCCTTCATGGGAAAACAGTGATTTTTTTGTAACCCTTTTATTTCCAGTGTTGATGATCTCTTCATGTATGACTGCATCACTGCAGGCAAGAAGTCTCAAGAAGACAGAGGGTGAGAGATTTTTGTATAAACTCTTCACTACCTTTTCAGAGGGTGGATCACTTCCTCTGATGATGTGATGTTGAATAGAATAAAGTGAATAAATTAGGAATGCCTAGTGATGTGAGATGACTGGCCTAATTTCTAGTTGTTTTATCTGTTTCGCTAATTTATGTATTTTGCTTAGATTGGGTCAGATGGTGAAAGATTGTTTAAAAGGAACATGGGCAATTTAATCAACGCTTCTATGTGATTTTATCTAAACTTACAAGAATTGAAAAGAAATTAGGGTGGAGGAGAAATCTATCTTTTAATTGTACTTTGAGCATTGGACAGTACTTTACCTATAGTCAGTTCCGATGTTTCCCCTGGATGCTTAGATTTAGATCCTACATCAAGGTCTGCCAGCACAGACCTCGGTACATAGGTAAGCAGAGATTGATGCAGGATTGGGCCCTGTTTTCCTCTCATTGGTTTCAGTCTTTTACACAGTAACAGGAGAGAGAAACTTTCGAAATAGGAAAACCTGATTATAAAGCTACAAAAGCTTAGGTAGATATTTAAGTGCAGGTATAGTACTTCAAGGTTCTGTTTTTAAAATTAGATTTCTAGTTGACTATACCCCTATAGGTACTGTTTTAATTATTTTTTTTTGAATAAGTGGAATTTAGATCTAACTTTATAGATTTAGTTTAGGTTGGGGCAGTCAAGCGATTAAAAAAAAAGTAATTGTGATTAATCGTGCGATTAATCATGCTGTTAAACAATAATAGAATACCATTTATTTAAATATTTTTGGATGTTTTCTACATTTTCAAATATATTGATTTTAATTGTAACACAGAATACAAAATGTACAGTGCTCACTTATATATTACAAATACTTGCACTGTAAAAAATCAAAAGAAATCATATTTTTCAATTCCCCTATTACAACTATTGTAGTGCAGTCTCTTTATGGTGAAGGTGCAACTTACAAATGTAGATTATTTTTTTCTTTTTTGTTAAATAACTGCACTGAAAAACAAAACAGTGTAAAACTTTAGAGCCTACAAGTCTACTCAGTCCTACTTCTTGTTAAGCCAATCGCTAAAACAAACAAGCTTGTTTACATTTGCGGGATATAATGCTGCCTGCTTCTTATTTACAGTGTCACCTGAAAGTGAGAATAGTTGTTCACGTGGCACTTTAGCATATCTGGCATGTAAATACCTTGCAGTGCTGGCTACAAAACATTTGTATGTCCCTTCATGCTTCAGTCACCATTCCAGCTTCCATGCTGATGATGCTCATTAAAAAAATAACACGTTAATTAAATTTGTTACTGAACTCCTTGGGGAGAATTGTATACCTCCTGCTCTGTTTTACCCATATTCTGCCATATATTTCATGTTATAGCAGTCTTGGATGATGACCCAGCACGTGTTGTCCGATTTAAGATTTAAGAACTGCAGATTTGACAAAATGCAAAGAAGGTACCAATGTGAGATTTCTAAAAATAGCTACAGCTCTTGACCCAACGTTTAAAAATCTGAAGTGCCTTCCAAAATCTGAGAGGGACAAGGTGTGCAGCATGCTTTCAGATGTCTTAAAAGAGCAATACTGCGATGTGGAAACCCGAACCACCAAAATTGAAAATCAGCCTTCTGCAGTAGGCATCTGACTCAGATGATGAAAATGAATATGCATTGGTCTGCACTGTTTTGAATAGTTATTGAGCAGAACCCGTCATCAGCATCTGGAATGGTGGTTGAAATATGATGGGATATACAAATCTTTAGCACATCTGGCATGTAAATATCTTGCGATGCTGGTTACAACAGTGCCATGCGAACGCCTAGTCTCACTTTCAGGTGACATTGTAAATAAGAAGCAGGCAGCATTATATCCCACAAATGTAAACAAACTTGTTTGTCTTAGCGATTTGCTTAACAAGAAGTAGGACTGAGTAGACTTTTGTAGGCTCTAAAGTTTTACACTGTTTTTTTTCAGTGCAGTTATGTAACAGAAAAAAAATCTACATTTATAAGTTGCGCTTTCATGATAAAGAGATTGCACTACAGTACTTGTATTAGGTGAATTGAAAAATATGATTTATTTTGTTTTTTTACAGTGCACATACTTGTAATAAAAAAAGTGAGCATTGTATACTTAGAATTCTATGTTGTAATTGAAGTCACTATATTTGAAAATGTAGAAAAACATTCAAAAATATTTAATAAGTTTCAATTGGGATTCTATTGTTTAACAGCGCAATGAAAACTGCGATTAATCACGATTAATGCTGTTGGCAGTTTGATATGTTTCTCTTTTAAGTAAGTATGCTTAAAGCTGTCTGTTCATGAATAAACCATTTTCTCCTTTCTGTATTTTAGACAGGATGGACAGCCAGCAATTAAAGCAAGCGATGATATTCTTGCTTTTGCCTTCTCCTCATCAGGAGGCTATTTTGCTTTGACTGATGACAACAAACGCCTGGTTCTTTTTCGTACTAAGCCTTGCTGGGAATGCCTTAGTGTCAGGTAAGGAATCAGGATATTGAGTGTCCGTGTATTATAAATTGGAATGACTGCCATTTTAATACTGTAAATATCAGCAGGATTTGGGGCACAGCTATTTGTTACTACTGGCTTCTCCCCCTTTCCTCTAATTTGCTTGAGTGAATTTAATGCTGGTGGAAGTGAGGGGCCAGTGTTAAGAGGTTAAGCCAGAAATGGTGTCTGTACTCTGCAAGCTTCCCTCTAAAAGTTTCCAATTTTCCTCCATTTTGACTTGCATCCTTTTTTTTTCTGCAAAAGCCCATTAAAATGTATACAGCACACTAGCTTTGGGAAGGCAAGCTTTTGGCCAAGGGTATAAGGGGAAAAAAAATCTCTTCACTTGTTACAAAAAGTATCTTTTGGATATTTAAAAACAGAGCGCCCCTCTCGGCTCTGTGTGAACACTCAATCTTAAAGAACCACACCTAAGCAGTACTCCAGCTACTGATGTAATCCAAATAGGTTTGCAGGAGAGAGGATCTTAAGGAGCTTCTGGAGGCTGTTCTAAAAATCTGTCCTTATGTACAAGTTATGTATTGCATGCCTTCTCTTCTCTAACCCCCTCCTTTTGAATCTCTTACTGTCCACTAGAGGTCTTCCTGTAATAAATCTTTCTCTGCTGATTGTGATCGTTTTCTATATGAAGACACGTAGGACTTTTCAAAAGCAAAATCTTGGCAGATTAAGCTTCCACTTATATTGATCTCTGAAGAATGCTAGATTCTTGTCCCATCTACAAAGCAGAATGGAACTGTATTATTGGATTCCCCCCTCAGTTCTACCTGTGGTGTAGCTGCTGGACCTCTAGTGTCTTGCCCAGTGTCATATAGGAAGTCTGTAGCAGACCTAGAAATAATAGAAAGGAACTCCCATTTTAGTGCTTTAACCTCAAGGTCATCCTTCTTTTCTTGTGATTAGGGTTGTTACTTTAATTTATTAGGCTGCGTACATCAGCTTGCAACAAAAGCAAATCTTAAAAAGGCATTGAAGTGGTTTCAAGTACTACATCTGCTATTGAGTCCCCTCTTCCCACCCCCCGTCCAACTTCCTGTCATCTGACAACCACATTTTCCCATTTTAAAAATGTTTGTTCCCTCTTGCTGTGTTGGAGACCTATACAAGGAAATGGAGAAATCGAATAACTGCATGGTGCAGTCAAGTGCACAGGTAAACAAACAGTGCTCTAATCTCTTTTGGTCAGTCTTATAAAAAGTAAATATACACATTAGAAATTGAGAAGTGATAAGTTGATGAGCTCCTGCATCACTTGCTGATCAGTACTTTTTCACTGTGGAAATCCATGGTCAGGGATATCTAATTAGCATCTCTGGGTATATACACTGCGACTAAAAACCCACAGCTGGCCTGTGCCAGCGGACTCAGGCTCCTGGGGCTCGGACTAAAGCACTGTTTATATTGTGGTATAAACATTTGGGCTTCAGCTGCAGCCTGAGCTCTGGGACCTTTCCACCTGGCAGGGTCCTAGAGCCTGGGCTCCAGCCTGAGCCCGAACATCTACACTGCAATTAAACAGCCCCTAAGCCTGAGCTCTCTGAGCTCGAGTCAGCTGGCATGGGCCAGCCGTGGGTTTTTAATTGCAGTGTAGACATACCTTCACAATGTGTGACTGTGTTGCTGGCACATAACTCTGCAGTTTTTGATTACATTTTACTGCGTGAATTTTGATTAATCTCACCACAGAGCCTACTTGTCTCTTGTCATTGTTTTGCAGTTTCTGCTTTTTCTGGTGAGAGTGATAACCATTCTATGGAAATATTGCTGCTGTTTTATGCAGTCAGACCCCAAGTCTAGGCTGACTTTAGCCAGAACTATCATGAATTTTACCTCTGTTTCCTCATGCATCCACTTCTTCTCACTGCCCCAAAGGAATAGTACTGTCCTCTACCCTGTTTTTATCATCTTTAACTCTGAGGCGTACAGGATAATTCCTGGATTTTCAGTTTTCTGCTAGACTGTCAGCTTGGAACCCAGGTGGATTTTGCCAGGAATTCTGTAACATCACTTTCTTCCATTAGGAAACTGGGAATACCAAAAAACAACAATCATTGCATGGGAAGATAACTCTAAAATAAGTTTGAGCTCCACATTCTGGTGTGAGATGAAATCAATATCAGCGGTTTGTGGCAAGATATGTAGCAAGCCTAATACAATGCTGGCACCTGCTGGAGAGTCATGAATACACGACAACTTCTGTATCTGCTGCATAGCAATAAAGGTAGGGCCAAAAACAAAGTCCCATATGTTGTATAAAGTATCCAGCTAGTCAGCAAGCTAGAAAGTAACCTATTCCTATACTAGTGCATCCTAAAGCTCTAATGAATTCATAGTTGATAGCGTCTTATAAGCCATAAAGATTTGAAAAACAGCTTACTTTAAAAGTCCTAAAATGACAGTGGAGTATATTGACTTAAGCCCTATATCGGGGTCGGCAACCTTTCAGAAGTGGTGTGCTGAGTTTTCATTTAATCACTCTAATTTAAGGTTTAGCGTGCCAGTAATACATTTTAATGTTTTTAGAAGGTCTCTTTCTATAAGTCTATTATATATAACTAAACTATTGTATTTAAAGTAAATAAGGTTTTTAAAATGTTTAAGAAGCTTCATTTAAAATTAAATTAAAATGCAGGGCCCCCCGGACCGGTGGCCAGGACCCGGGCAGTGTGAGTGCCACTGAAAATCAGCTCGCGTGCCGCCTTTGGCATGTGTGCCATAGGTTGCCTACCCCTGCCCTATATAATGCTTTTTCACCCCAGGGATCGTTGCATTTCAGTGGTGGGTGAGGTCCTTTATTTACCCAGGAGTCTTAAGGCATAAATTAATCCACAGTTGCACTGAGCAATTTGGATGAAAAGTGATCTAGAAATAAAAAATAATAGCAGCAGCAATAATTATTAAATTATAAATACAGTTTTAAAGCAAAATAAGAGTGAAATCTGTTTTCAAACTCAGCTGCCAATTATCAGGTGGTTGTCCATGATCTTAGAGGAGAGGAAAGTGATCAGGAACAGTCAGCATGGATTCACCAAGGGCAAGTCATGCCTGACTAACCTAATTGCCTTCTATGAGGAGATAAGTGGGTCTGTGGATCAGGGGAAAGCAGTGGACGTGTTATTCCTTGACTTTTTAGCAAAGCTTTTGATACGGTCTCCCACAGTATTCTTGCCGGCAAGTTAAAGAAGTATGGGCTGGATGAATGGACTATACGGTGGATAGAAAGCTGGCTAGATTGTTGGGCTCAACGGGTAGTGATCAATGGTTCCATGTCTAGTTGGCAGCCAGTTTCAAGCGGAGTGTCCCAAGGGTCAGTCCTGGTGCTGGTTTTGTTCAATATCTTCATTAATGATCTGGAGGATGGCGTGGACTGCACTCTCAGCAAGTTGGCAGATGACACTAAACTGGGAGGAGTGGTAGATATGCTGGAGGGTAGGAATAGGATACAGAGGGACCTAGACAAATTAGAGGACTGGGCCAAAAGAAATCTGAGGTTCAATAAGGACAAGTGCAGAGTCCTGCACTTAGGGTGGAAGAATCCCATGCACTGCTACAGACTGAGGACCGAATGGCTGGGCAGCAGTTCTGCAGAAAAGAACCTAAGGGTTACAGTGAACGAGAACTGGATGAGAGTCAACAGTGTGCCCTTGTTGCCAAGAAGGCTAACAGCATTTTAGGCTGTATAAGTAGGGGTATTGCCAGCAGATTGAGGGATGTGATCATTCCCCTCTATTCGACATTGGTGAGGCCTCATCTGGAGTACTGTGTCCAGTTTTGGGCCCCACCCTACAAGAAGGATGTGGAAAAATTGGAAGGAGTCCAGCGGAGGGCAACAAAAATTATTAGGGGGTTGGAGCACATGACCTACGAGGAGAGGCTGAGGGAACTGGGATTGTTTAGTCTGCAGAAGAGAAGAATGAGGGGGGATTTGATAGCTGCTTTCAACTACCTGAAAGGGGGTTCCAAAGAGGATGGATCTAGACTGTTCTCAGTGGTAGCAGATGACAGAACAAGGAGTAATGGTCTCAAATTTGCAGGGGGGGAAGTTTAGGTTGGATATTAGGAAAAACTTTTTCAGTAGGAGGGTGGTGAAGCACTGGACTGGGTTACCTAGGGAGGTGGTGGAATCTCCTTCCTTAGAGGTTTTTAAGGTCAGGCTTGACAAAGCCCTGTCTGGGATGATTTAGTTGGGAATTGGTCCTGCTTTGGGCAGGGGGTTGGACTAGATGACCTCCTGAGGTCCCTTCCTACCCTGATATTCTATGATTCTATAATTATCTGCCTTGTGAAAGGTGACGACAAAATCATAATTAAGGCTACGATATAGTTACAGAGGTCACGGATTCCATTACTTTACTGGACCTCTGTGACTTCTAGGGCTTCAGGAGGAGAAGGAGGCAGCACTGTGTGCCTCTGCCTGCAACTGGGGCTGGATGAAACTACGACCCTGCAGTTCCAGCCCTACGGCTTCCCAGGCTTGGTGGGGGCTGCAGCTGGGGCCACGCACCCCTGTCTCGCAACTGTAGCCAGCTCTGGAGTGGGGCTGTGTGCGGCCATGATGGGGGGGGCTCAGCCTGACATTCCCCCTCTCTTCTCTTCCCCCCCCCCCGGGACTCCATTCCTCCCCCTACCTAGCCCTGTCCCCCCCAGTTATTTTTAGTAAAGTAATGGACAGGTCATGGGCTCTGAATTTTTGTTTATTGCCCGTAACCTGTTTGTGACTTTTACTAAAAATAACCATGATAAAATCTTCACATTAATAATAATCACAAACTAGTGATCCTGTATTGCCTTAAGTGGCTGATATCAGCTGTTGCAAAGGAAACTCTGAACTCAAATCCTAGTGACTAAGTGTAATGCAAGTGCATAGCCACGCCCTTGTCTTATTTCCTGCACATCTTTATAAGAACCTCATAAGGTGCAAAAGGATGAGGAAAGCTGCTGTGTGTAAGGTGCATCTGAGTCTGCTCCCTTTTGTGCACCTTAAGAGCTACACAGCTGGGGATAATGCAAATTTATCTAGCTATGATGTTCCTAAGGCTCACATCAGAGGAGCTTCCTCTTGCAGTAAGATGCATGAGACAGGGTGTACTGTCTCCAAATAGGGCCAGTACCTAGAATTTACACATGTTGTTATTGACAAGATATTGCAAATCAGGAGAGCTTCCAAGTCTCCCTCCCCATGGTTCTTATGCACATTTTGTGAGTGTAGTATTTTATTTTAAGTTAGGAAAGTCCATCCAATTTTGTTTGGAAGATAAAAACGGCCATGCTGGGTCAGACCAATGGTCCATCTAACTCAGTAACCTGTCTTCCAGCAGTGGCCAGTGCCAGATGCTTCAAAGAGAATGAACAGAACAGGGCAATCATCAAGTGATCCATCCTCTGTTGTCCAGACCCAGCTTCTGGCAGTCAGAGGTTTAGGGATACCCAGAGCATTGGGATTGCATCCACAGGTTGATTGTGTGAAGTACTTCCTTTTTGTTTGTTTTAAACCTGCTGCCTTCAATTTCGTTGGATGATCCCTGGTTCCTCTATTATGTGAAGGGATAAATAAATAACACTTCCTTATTCACTTTCTCCGTATCATTCATGGTTTTGTAGACATCTATCATGTCCCCCCTTGGTTGTCTTTTCTCCACTTTGAATAGTCCCAGTCTTTTTAATCTCTCCTCATATGGAAGCTGTTCCATACCCTTAATCTGTACCTTTTCTGTACCTTCTCTGTACCTTTTCATTTCTAATACCGTATTGTCCTGAGTATAGGCCGCACTTTTTCCCCCTAATCTAAGTCTTTAAACTAGGGGTGCGGCCTATAAGCGGGATCTTGCAAAAAAAAACAAAACAATAAAAATACTTTAAATCCCAGCCGCGGCGGGGAATCAGAGGGCTCTGGGCTGCCCGCCGCGGTGGGGAGCCCAGAGCCCTTTAAATCTCAGCCGCGGCGGGGAATCAGAGCGCTCTGGGCTGCCCGCCGCAGCGGGGAGCCCAGAGCCCTTTAAATCTCAGCCGCGGCGGGGAATCAGAGCGCTCTGGGCTGCCCGCCGCGGCGGGGAGCCCAGAGCCCTTTAAATCCCAGCCACGGCGGGGAATCAGAGGGCTCTGGGCTGCCCCCGTGGCCGCATCGCCCGTCCCCGTCCCCACGTCCCCCACCGCCCGGCTCCGGCCCCGGCCCCGCATCCCTTCCCGGCCGCCCTACTCTGGCCGGCCAGCTACCTGGCTCTGGCTGTCCGGCTCCCGCCACATCCTCCAGCTCTGGGCTCCGGCCGCGTGACTCCTGCCCCGGCCCAGCATCCCGGGGCTCCTGGCTCCAGCCGCAGCCGGACTGTAGTGCCGCCAGCCACATCCTGGCAGCGCAGTAAGGGGGCAGGGAGGGGGTGTTGGAGAGAGGGCAGGGGGGGTCGGGGTGGGGGGTGGATAGGGGTTGGGGGGATCAGAGGGCAGGGAACAGGGGGATTGAATAGGGGCAAGGGTCCTGGTGGGGCAGTTAGAAAGGATCAGGGGATGGATGGGGCGATGGGAGGCAGTCAGGGGCAAGGGTTCCAGGGGCTGTCAGGGGACAGAGAGAAGGGGTGGTTGGATGGGGCAGGGGTCCCTGGGGTGGGGGGAGTTGTCAAGGAACGCGGGGGGTTGGATGGGGCAGGAGTTCGGGGGGGGCCATGATTCCTAACCCTAAGAACATTTGCTAATGTTGATTGTTGTGCAGGGGAGAGGGTGAGAACTGTTCCCATCAGTCTCCTTGTTGTCCATTCCTTTTCCCTTCTTTATTTACAGTATAACTACAAAATAGTTTTCAATATTTCTGAGTATATAACATATGCCGTCAAAAGCAGGACTACCAAAAGTGTTAAAAATACTGGTACATGTCTTCCTATTCATTAAATAAAATACTGTTTTACTGTTCTATTAATGTGTATATTTTCTTTGTTAAAAAAAGTTAAAAATTTAATTTTTTTAAAATAGCACCAAACTTTAAGGGTGCGGCTTATAATCAGGAGCAGCCTATACTCGGAACAATACGGTATATCTCTTTTGAGATAGGGTGACCAGAACTACAGGCAATATTCAAGTTGTGGGCATACCGTGGATTTATATAGTGGCATTTTGATAGTTACTCTTATTATCTATCCATTTCCTATTGGTTCCTAAGTTTCTGCCTTTTTTGACTGCTGCTTCACCGTGAGCAGATGTTTTCAGAGAACTATGCAAGATGACTCCAAGATCTTTCTTGAGTGGTAACAGCTAATTTAGACTCTATCATTTTGTATGTATAGTTAGGATTGTGTTTTCCACTATGCATTACTTTGCATTTATCAATATTGAATTTCATTTACCATTTTGTTTCCCAGTCACCCAGTTTTGTGAGAGCCCTTTGGAGAACATTAAGCCCGCATAGTTAAACAAGGAAGTCAGGAAATGCCAAAATTAGGTTTACACTTGCAACTTCCATTATGCCTCTTCATATACGTGCGTTACAATAGTCATACATGGTCATTCCAGTGCACTAACTGCCCCAGTAACAATTACTTTTGTTTCACCCACATATCGCTATTCTCTCAAATGAAATCTCAAAGAAAAATGATAAAAGTCAAAAACACCATTTCACCTGTAAGCGAACACTTCACAAAACCATCGCTCTGTATTTGACCTCTCAGTCCTCATCCTCAAAGGAAACCTGCACAACACTTTCAAAAGACCAGCCTCAGAGCTTAATATCTTTAGACACTAAAAATTATGGTCTTAATAAAGACATTGGATTTATGGTTTATTACAACAATCTGTAACTCGCTAATCCTTTTTTTAGTCCTATGACTGCAGAGGTGTTAACAGGCCACTTCACCTTGATGTTCTCTTACAATATGTGTTAACTACTTACTGTAAACAATCTGTTCCAGTATTCTATTTAGCTATGACACTGAGGCTTTGGCTACACTTGCATTTCAAAGCGCTGCCGCGGCAGCGCTTTGAAGCGCTAAGTGTAGTCAAAGCGCCAGCGCTGGGAGAAAACTCTCCCAGCGCTGTCCGTACTCCACCTCCCTGTGGGGAATAACGGACAGCGCTGGGAGCGTGGCTCCCAGCGCTGGGGCTTTGACTACACTGGCGCTTTGTAGCGCCGCAATTTGCAGCGCTGCAGAGGGTGTGTTTTCACACCCTGCTGCAGCGCTGCAAATTTGTAAGTGTAGCCAAGCCCTGAGACCTTTCCCAGACATGAAGAAGATAGCTCAAAAGCTTGTCTCTTTCACCAACAGAAGTTGGTCAAAAAAATATGACCTCATCCACCTTATGTCTCTGATCATACCGTTACAGATATTGCAACCACATTCGGTATCTGTGGGGACCGTATCATATTAAATTTATGAATGTTCTGTGTATCACTGTGGGCAAAGAATTATATTCAACTCCACATGGGAGGGTTTCCACAGCTTTTTCAGTAACTAAAAACTGTGTGTATGTGGGGCGGGGGGTAGTAGCCTAGAAAGGAGTGATTACTGCTGTCTCTTGGATTGTAAACAGCTGGAGAGAAGTGCCTCCCTCTAGGGTGGCTTGCGTATATTGCTCCAAACAGGTATCAGAGTCCCAAGGAGGGAAAAAAGTTTTTTTTATATAAAAGGCTGAGTTTAAACAGGCTCAGGGGACTTCTTTTTGACTCAAATGACCTTTGGTCCAAAGGGTGACCCAACCTGCTGGAGAGTTAGACTGGAACCCAGTGGGGTCTCGATAGGACTCATGGGTGATCTCAGGTCAGTTTTTAGTATGCATGTAGGTGTTTTGTAGTATGCATGTGGTAGCTGTGTGGTCACTGCTGGCTTATGCTGGTTGTAGCCCTTGGAGAGAAAGCAAAGCACAGGGACTGAACTGAGAGCTTGTCTGTAGTGAAGATGCTACTATGCCAGTGGGAGAGCTTCTCCCATCGGCGTAGTTAAATCCACCTCCACGAGACGCAGTAACTATGTCAGTGGGAGACACTGTCTACGTAGGGGGTTAGGTTGGTACAAATACAGCACTCAAGGGTGTGGATTTTTCACACCCCTGCGTGATGTAATTATACCAATATAGGTCTGTAGTGTAGACCTGGCCTCAGTCAGACCTGCTTGCTGGGTTGAATTGCAGTGAACTGCAGCCTAAAGCTCTGATTTGGAAAAAGGAGGGACCTGGGTTTCTGCTCAGAGAGAGGTAAAGGCTAAAGGCCTGAGACCTGGGGGGACATTTCTGGAGTGGACCATGGATAGGAGTTAAAGATGCTTTTACCTTGAAACTGACGTGGTGGCAGTGTGTGAGTACTATGGTGGTGTGAATTGGTGAGTGCCAGCTGCAGTGAAAGCATGCACTGTAGGAAAGGAATAGTGAAAAGAGAGAAGAAAATGAGTTGTGAACAGCTGAAGAAAGCTCAGAAGCTGATCTTGTATGCACAGCAGGGACTGACTTTTTCTGATCTGAAGAAATCTGAGTTGGTGGCCATGCTGCACTCTTATGACTCAAGAGGAAGAGATACCTGCCCCAACCAGGGACCGAATGGCCATGTCAAAATATCTGTATATCTCCAATCATGACCATTTTTTTTCCTTTCAGGTCTGTTGTTAGAAGATGCACTTCTCTGATTATTGCAGCTGCAGAGGATAAGATTCTGGTTGCAGACAAGTCTGGTGATGTCTATTCTTATTCAATAACAGAACCACAAAAAGCAGGAAAGATTGAGCTTGGGCACTTGTCCCTGCTCTTGGATGTGGTATGTATGTTTATTAATTGGGTTTTCACGCAGCCTTTTTCTTTTCCCTTAAAGAAGTTTTAGCGTTATGTTATTCCTATGCCAAGTTCATAGGATTTAAAAAAACAAAACAAACAAACAAAAACGTGTTTCTTTGTATAAGCTAGACTGAAGAACAGCATCTTTTTCCTTCTGAGTTCTTACTCGAACACAAACGCAAGAGGCAGGAAGAACAGTTTGCAGAGGGAATGCAGTGAATAGATCTTCTGTTAGTGTAATTTTTATGAGCTGTTGTTTTTATTATGGAATCATAGAACTTAGAGATGCAGTTCACTTGTGAGGTCATCCAGTCTAGCCTGTCAATGTGGCACTGCAATATTTTAGTGCTTAGTCCATTTTTAAATGCAACAAGGCTTCCTTTGTGCTTCTTCTGGAGGTTATTGGCTTTGGTAAACTCAACAATATTCCTGCCTTCTGCTACTGCTTCTTTACTTCTTATTAAAAAGGTTTGGGGCTTGCGTTCTAAATGTAAATTGTGGCATCTGCTTGCACGATACGTTCAAAATCATGAAACTAGTGTATTTGGATTTATTGCTTAATCACTAGTTACAAAGCAGCACATCAAAAACATCCTGTGCTGTGTGCTTATTTTGTGCCAACAGGCGCTGAGTCCTGATGACCAGTATATCCTAACTGCGGACAGAGATGAGAAGATTCGAGTCAGTTTGACTAGAGCGCCATATAACATCATATCTTTCTGTCTTGGGCACAGAGAGTAAGTTTGTGGAGCTGTCCACTGTATTTAAGGGCTGGCTAGAGGAGAGTGGCTCCTGTTTTGTGGAGCAATAACTGGATTCTGGGTTAAAGAAACTCCCCAGGCTGTACTGTTTTAGTCCAGGATACAGTTATAACTTAGTCTGTGGCAAGGACCATCTTTTTGTTGTGTGTGTTGTGCAGCACCTAGCACAGCGGGGTCAGTGTCCATGACTAGGGCTCCAATACGCATAATAACTGAGTCAGTATTCGAGACAGAACATAGGGAGAAGAGGATATAAGCAGGGTTTGAAGCAAGGGAAATTGCCGGGGAAGTACAAAGTGAAGGAGATTACAGGGAGCACAGCTCCCTCTCCCCTGTTTAAAAGCAGAGGGAGAGTGCCCTGTCCTTTCCCTGATCTCCTCATTGAGTGTTGAGGTTAGGGCCTTGCCAGTCATGGGTACCTGAAGAGGAGAGCAGCAGAAGAAAGTGGTGCTTAGCTGGAGAGATTTTAGGTAGTGGTATTTCAAAGCCTTCTGCAGAACACCCTGCCCTTCCCGTTTAGATTTGTTTTGACATTAATATATATTCTCCATCATGGTCAATAGAGGTTCTCCATTATTCTGGCCTTCATAGGCATAGTAAAGTGAACACCAGAGAAATGCCCCTGCATAGCATTGCACAATGCTGTACACACGTTTCTGCTTGTCTGACTCTGGGGCTACTTGGGGGCACATATGTTTTCAGATGTTTTTCTTCACTTGTTCCTATTCACGTGCAATGAGGTATCAATGAACATCATCAAGAACAGGTGTTAAAGAAGAGTCAGGAGAGTGGTGCTCTATTGGACACGCTGCAGTCACCTTAGCCTCATCTAAGTGCTAAGAATACAGTTAAATAAGATATTTAAATATCTTGTTAATACTAATGTTAATTAATATCACTTTTGACTGTTGGGAATATATCAGCATAGATTTGACATTCTTTAGAAGCTGCATAATTTTTAAATTAATGTCAAAGATCTTAAATAGCCTTTGAACTCAAGGCTTTTGTTGTGTATTTACATTGCTGAGTTTGATCTCTGTTTATTGTATTAACAGTTGTATCTTTAATGAACATAAGAGTTTTGATGTTCAAGAAAGACATTGCCTGTAAGTAGGGGCTATGGTGCCTGGACAAACAACTCATTAACAATTCCACAATAGAAAGGCACTTAATACAATTGGCACAAACACTTCTAAAAATTCATTATTTAAATATGATAATCAGTTGGGGATTCAGTGTATTTCTCACTTGAGTTCTCCTGTTTTTGAATGGTGTGTATTTTTATTTAAATTTATTTTTGTAATTGAAATTGCAGCATTATGCCTCCATGCACCTGCAGTTACTGCTTTGTAACGAGCAAAATTCACTTGATATTTTAATTAGCTTTAAATTGTTTATTTTCAGAAGCAAGAATTCCCCCTTTTAAAAACACAAAACCAAAACTCAGACATGTGTTCTAACCTGTGCAGTGCATTGACAGCAGCATTTTACGTTAGTGCACATGACCCCTGGGTTAGTGTGGAACTTAGGGTCCATATGAATCCACAAAGAACTTCCAAAGGGGTATCCTGGTTGAAGTTGCAGTATTATAAGCTCCTTAATGTTACTGAGATTCCCAACTGGATGCAGCTAATCCTAGAAAGGACAGTGGGGAAATAGTTACGTGGCTTGGTTGCCCTAAAACTGAGTAGATGGTGCCTTGGATGCTCCCCAGCTGCTGTGAGGGAACCCTCATGCGCTGATGCTCTGACTTCACTAATTAAAAACAAAATCTATATTGATGTATGTGGGTTTTTTTTAATTTTACGTTTATAATTGATCCATGAGCATGATACAAATCTATTTGTAAATCTAATTCCGTGTGTATATTCTGATCTAAATGACTAAAAACGTATTCACACAAGCAGCACTGTCTTCCCCAGTTGGAAGGGGATCAATAGAATTCCTAGAATACAATAAAGTAAGCACTTCTTGTATTATGTTGAATATCTTTCCAGGAATATTACAGCGATATAATGAATATACTATCTCTGTCTGCCAGTTAGTTTGAGGGGGAAAAGCTACCTTTTTTTCCTGTAACTTATGCCTTTCTATTGCCTTCTTAAAATATATGTAATGGATGACACTGTAACCTTAAAATATGCTCTTACTATTATATTGGTACTCTGTTTACACTGACACTACACATAAATGTTGAACTCTTAACTTCTTTCCCTTTAGGTTTGTAAGCAGAATATTTGTAATACCAAACTATCCAGATCTTATGCTATCAGCTTCTGGGGTATGTATTCTGATCCTTTCAAAAAAAAAAAAATTGTCAGTCTTATGAGCCAGACTTCAGTTTTCTGCTTGTTTTGCAAGAGGTGGAAGACTTGCACTTCAGTTCCACTCCCACCAACATTCTACTCTGGGTTCGATTTTTCTAGTAAGATAGTGGTGATTTAATCTCAGTTTACAGCAATGCCAGTTGCTTATTAGGGTAAACGTATTTAGTTCTTAGTCCCCAGACAAGAACTGAAATTGACATTTCTAATGATGGGAGCACTTTCACCATAACAGTTTTTTAATTAAAATTGGAACTCCACTAACTCATGGAAATGTCTGGAATGCTCTGCAAGTTACTGAATGCTGTGAATGGTGTAGTGACCTAAATTGTATTGAAATACTCATCTTAGTGTACTACTGAGGTTTGGGATGGAGGAAGTATTGACCTATCTGAATTTGGTCACAATTATGGTTAGCTGTCTCCGTATTAGCTGGCCCTATCTCCTACTCTAAGTAGGAATCACATTCAAAGATGAGCACCGAGCATTCTGAAGTGCTAAATCACAGTATCTAGAAGGTCCAACTGAACGTGTAAAGCCTATTTTTAGTTTAAATTTAATGTTAATTTATAATCGCATGCATTTTAAATATTGTTAATTTTCAATATTACTACCCTTTTTCTTCTTGACAATGGTCTCCACTTCTAGTCTGACTCACCTTTGTTTCCTATCCACTTCTGATTTCTTATGTCTGCTTATTTTTCTTTTTATTTCTTGAGATATTTAAAATATAGCTGTACTGTATTTTTGTGTTCAGCTTCTGCGCACTCAAGGTTGCTTTGGAACAAAGATTCTTTCTGTGAGGATGTAGCATCAGCTTAATCTGTACATTCTTCTTGCTTTTCACATCATTTCTAGTTCTATGGGATGGAGAAATTGCACAGTCCTCACCAAGTCTTCAGGATTAACTCTAGCTTCAAAGCACTGGCAAATTCATTATCAAGGGACTATTCAATAATTGAGGTAGATTAAACAGTGGGTGGACCAGCCAGCCATGACAGTTAATGTCCCTCTAACAATTAATAAGCACTAGAATCCCAGATGCTTTTATTTAGAGTATTTAAGATGACCTAGGATGTGTTTGAAGTCTTAATCAAACTTCTCCTCCTTGCAAGACTTTCTGAATTGTATATCATATGGTTGTAGGTAGAGCAAGAGTTGTTTTATCAGTAGTACGACATGGCAGCTCCAGACCCAGAAAGAATGAACAATTGAAGGTGATCCCCAGTCCTCTTAGAGGGGAAACAATATTCTCTATGAATGTGTCTGCAGCTCAAACCTCCAGTCTAACTAATACTAATAATGGAACTGCACAATGGGGGAAAATACACTCTAGAACTGAAGTCTGTAATGTTGTGGTAACCGTTGTATCTTTGGATTTGATTTTTTCCTATTGCATGCCCAAAGGTCCTGTATTTTGTTCCCCCCGCAGTATCTCTCTGAGCAATATCCGTGTTAGTGCTGTCCCCGGCTTTATTTCGTTCGTAGGGAGGCAACTTCAGTAATATTTCCCAGAACAGAAACAATGAGGAGTCCTTTTGGCACCTTAGAGACTAACAAATTTATTTGGGCATAAGCTTTCGTGGGCTGAAACCTACTTCATCAGATGCATGAAGTGAAAAATACAGTAAGCAGTAGATATATTACAGCACATGAAAGGATGGGAGTTGCCTTACCAAGTGGGGGGTTGGTGCTAATGAGGCCAATTCAATTAAGATGGAAGTGGCCTGTTCTCAACAGTTGACAAGAAGGGATGAATATCAAGAGAGGGAAAATTACTTTTGTAGTGTTAACAAGGGCAGTGCAATCAAGGACCACCTTAATTGAATTGGCCTTGTTAATACTGACCCCCCACTTGGTAAGGCAACTCCCATCTTTTCATATACTGTGTGTTTGTGTGTGTGTGTGTATATATATCTGCTTACTGTATTTTTCACTCCATGCATCAGATGAAATGGGTTTTAGCCCACAAAAACTTATGCCCAAATAAATGTGTTAGTCTCTAAGGTGCCACAAGGACTCCTTGTTGTTTTTGCTGATACAGACTAAAACAGCTACCACTCTGAAACCTGTCCCAGAACAGTTTAATCTCAAAGATAACTAAATTAAATGACAGGTTTCAGAGTAGCAGCCGTGTTAGTCTGTATCCGCAAAAAAAACAGGAGTCCTTGTGGCACCTTAAAGACTAACAAATTTATTTTAGCATGAGCTTTCATGAGCTAAAGCTCACGAAGAAGTGAGCTTTAGCTCACGAAAGCTCATGCTAAAATAAATTTGTTAGTCTTTAAGGTGCCACAAGTACTCCTGTTTTTTTTAAATTAAGGTCTTCTCCCTCACTGAATTATTATCCAAAGGATTTGGGTACTGTAGAAGGGTGAGTGAGGGAAAAGAGCAACCTAAGAGGAGTGTCATTAGAATGGTGAGTGCGTAGTACATTTACTGTTGTGCTATTTACGAGACACTCAAAATCCACTCATCCAGCAACCTAATTTCCTCTACAAAGGAAAAATAACTTTTGTTTGATTGAATAACTTAGAATTGAGCTGAATTATGTATTCATTAAAATCCCCTATCTGCAATTTGAGAAGATTAAACCAGTTTCTTTGAGGGTTTAGAATCTTATTCATGAAGTATCTCGAGGAGAAGTATGATTTAGCTTCTGAAGACCATGACTGGCTTCTTTGTGCCAGTGATTAACACAATCAACCTGTCCATCTGAATTTATTCAGGATTGTACTCTGAGGCTTTGGGAATACAAAAGTGGAAAAGAAGTGCACTGCTGTCATCTAAACAGTTTGAATAAGACTGAGGCAACCAAAAATGACAAGGTATGGGTTTTTGATGAGTTGTGTGTGCTCATGCTGTCGTTGTACTCCCTGAACCCTGTGGTTTAAAAACATGTTCTGTTATTGGTTAGTATTAGAGCCACCCGGGATGGATAAAAATCAATGATTTTTTAAAAAAAATAAATTAAAAAGCAGATTTTTTTTTATTTAAATCAGATTTTTTGGATAGGTTTTTTTCCTCAAAGCATTTATCTAAAGATAGTTTTAATTAAGGTATTTTATAGCTCAAATATTTCATCATGGAATAGGGATTATAAATTTTAATTCTGTAGTATGCGACAATATATTCAGGTAATGTTTAAGAAAAGTTTTGTAAATGAGTTCCAATAGGTCATGGATTAAGGACCCAATCTTATGGAGTTCCAGGGGCTTCTGTATAGATTATTTAGGTTAATCTTTCTATGTACCCAATGGGACTCAGTGCTCAGTTTAGAAGATACCATCAGAGATGCTTAGTTTTGCAGTTCTCAGACTGTGGATTTGTATCTCCAGAGATAACATGCTTATTAACAGCAAAAATGTTTTAAAATAAATAATATATTAGCAGTGAGAAATAACGGACCTCAACCCTCTTGTCCCTCTGCAAATTTGTGTACATAGAGTACATCCCTTACCTCTCTCTAAAAGTGCAGTTTCAACAATTTTAATGAATAGAATATTGTTGCGGGCAGAATAGATCTGGACAAGGAGAAGAAGTCTGGAGATAAATGTGAGAAGGGAGGGACAGGCAGTAGAAACAAAAGTTCAGGGGTGGCTCTAGGTATTTTGCCGCCCCAAGCACAGCAGGCAGGCTGCCTTCGGCGGCTTGCCTGCGGGAGGTCTTCGGTCCCGCGCATTCGGCGGCAGCTGGTGTGCGCTTGGCGTGCTGGTGCCTGGAGCCGCCCCTGCAGAAGTGAAACTGTTTGTTTAAGCAGCATATTCCAGAAGTCTTGAAGTCTTTGAGTGTAGCCTTCATTGATCTGAGATCTGCCATACCATTCTCTCACAAGAAGGGAAAACCTATAATGGCAGCAGGCCGTAGAAGAGACCTAGTTTGGGTCTTATCTATCTCTGAGTTGTGAAGAATATGTATTAAAGTTATAACAACCAACAAGAAAGCACTTTTTTGTAGAAATCCATGATTAAATCGAGTCTTCCTGACTAGTGATTTAAATCAAATCCACCCTGGAACTAGCTCTCTTTTATGGTAGTGGGTGGGAGATCCTGTTTAAGTTCTAGAAGCCACAGTTCATAACGAGCGGAATTTAGGAACATAAATACCACTGGAACTGAACAGAATTTGTGCTCTTAAGTCATTAAAGGGCTTGCCCACACAGCAGTTTAGTGTGCAGCAAGCCGGGTTGTAAATCTGCAGCATTCTAGTTTGCTGTGCACTAACAGTCTGTGTGGACCCTACCCCTGTGCACTAAAAGTTCTATAGTGTGCTTTAACTTGCAAATGCAATAGGTCAAAGCGCACTATGAAACTTTCAGTGGATGGTAGTAGGGTCCTTGCAGCCAGTTAGTGCACTGCAAGCAAGAACATCTGCTTTCTGTGCACCAAATTGCTGTGTGGACAGGCTCTGAGGCACTTCTTTATAAATACAGGGTGGCATTTTTCAGAACTTTCTGCAATTCTCCTAAAACTTGTGTTTTGAAATTAAGATGAAGCTTTCAATTTGTCTGTTGTATACAAAACTTGCCCTTAAACCTAAAATTGTTTAGAAGAAATATCTAGTGAAACTGAAAGTCTAGCATAAAGCGACTTTGAAACTAGTAAAATTATAGCTTTAACATCCTCAGAAGTTCCATTTGAGGAGAAAGTTTCAAAATCTTTGTAACAAATTACCAGAAGTATTACCTTATTGAATTGAAACTCTGAAGTATATTTTAATTTGTACTGAAAACTCTTTGATCTGGTAGTATCCATTCTTGCCTGCACATATGATTTGTTCCATATTAGCAGCTGGAACAACACAGTATTGTCCTTGCCATCTGCATTGAATCTGAGCCAGCTACCACTTCGCCTGTTCAGTCATCCACATGTTGCGTATCTGTGGGAAGCCATCTTTTGCCTGATAGGTTTGTTTGTTTTTTAAGGTGAATGTCTAGCTATTCTATCTTTCATTGAGACAACAGGGGCTTGATCTCCTTTCGAATGAGTCGGATAGGTGACACTTTCCCTCAGTCAGTCAGTGTTCCAGTCTAGTGTTAGACATGGGTTTCTAGATAGTGACTTTAGGATAAAACTTGAGAGGATTTGGCCACTTGTGGTTTTTACTCCTAGGGCACGCTTACCCCAGTGTCCAGGCTAGAATCCAAGTGAAGTATTCCATTCTGTGTTGCTAATAGTCCCCTATAGTTTCAGTTGGAGAAGGTATTCTTCACCCTCTCCCCACAGCTTAGTGCTAGGCTCTCTTTAAAGGGTTTGCCATTTTCTAAGCAGTCTATGTATGACCTGATCCTACAGGCCTGCATGTACGTTCCCATCTACTTAACTGGGAGCTGATCAGGTGGAAGGACTGTAGGATGAGGCCAAAACTTGTCAAGAGCTTTGGGATCTTTAGAGAGCACTTTTCAAATAAATGTTGTGAAAAGGTTATTTAACAAGTTCTTCTGTGTCAGAAGAATAGCGTGCAAGTCCTTCTCAAATCCACAGGTAAGCCCCCTCAGGCTGGTCCTCTGTATCATAGAATCTAGTGCTCTGAACCTAGAATTTGCTTTTAGTTGCATCCAGAGTCTCATTTCAGACAAAACCTTAGAAGGTTCTTTTCCTCCCTCCACACTAAGGAACTAGCAGTTTGATATTTTTAAACTGTCATGAAATATTAATGAATGGAACCTTTGGAGACAGTTCTTGGACTAATGCATCCTCCTGTAGACTGGTATAATTATTTACTCAGTTTGAAGGAACAGTAACACTGTTTCAGAACTATGTATACACAATCCGGAAGTCTATAATTTACTGCTACACCTAATGTGAAAAAGTACAATTAGTTTAAGTGGTAGTTTTCAGGAATTATGTAACAGACTCTTGCTGTCACCTCATGTTATGTCACTTGAGTAAGTTGCTCCTCATGGGCTGAGAGAAGCTTGGACTGGAGAGTATTTACATTTCATTATGGTACCAGGAATCTATTCTAAATTTCTTTCCCACCAAGAAAAAAGCTTATCTGCAACACGTCAGCTATATCATTGCAAGCCGGCATTATTTTACAATTCTACTATACAGCTTGTATGGAAAAATAAACAGTGTCTACATCAAGATGGGTTTCTTGGAAGCCATCGTCACTTCGGGTTGAGCTCCTTCTTGAATCTGAGACCTCTGCTTATTACAAATTCTTACAAATGAAGTAGCCTTTTTTCCATCTCCTCTAAAAAGCTAGTCTTGGATTGGCTCTATGCTTGTGGGATGATAGTCTGTCAATTAGCTTTCAAAGTTGGTGGTTTCAAATACTGCTGTATTGTTGCTTTAATTATGTATGCTAATATACTGGTCAAACATCAGACATCAGTTTTTGTCTCCTACTCTCAGTAGCACATCACATCCTTCAATACACGCTACTGCTAGCGTACCAAACCTTTGTTTTTGAGAGTGCTTGGCCATCAGTGAATACACTGATATTAAATTCCTCACCCGCAGATTCTCAACATTCAAACAATTCAGTCTCGTAGAGAATGTGTTCTCTAGTGTTAGCCCATGAGTGAGGACCAGAAGAGAGCCTATGCTTCAGAAGTTTGACATTGCATTCAGTGTCAGAAATGGTGAAGAAGTCACTGCTGTAACTTTGCCAGTTGTGGTTTTTCCCTGTCACATGGAGGCAATAGCTTCAGAGGATAGTGACTATCTTTGAGCCATACTTCATTGTATTGTGTAAAGGAATGGTCTCGCTTACTCTTGCCTTATTCTTTAGAGTCTGCTTTTCCTGTCAGCACTTTGCAGACTTTAGCTAGTGCATTAGCTACCAATGGCTTTGATTACAAGAGAGATCAGATGGGATGTCCTCGTTTTTTCTGCAGCTTCATCTGGCATTTTATGATTTTTGCTATTTGCTCACTGTGAGTTCACTGACGCTTGTGAGATGAGTGACTTGATTTTTGTCTTATTATAATCATGCTTCATTGTAATGACAGTGCACATGAGCAAAAGAATTAATTTGTTTTCACCATCCATCAGGCCAGATAGACTTGTCTTGGGAAATATATAGTTGTGTTGAAGTGATGTAGAGCTGGTCTCAGGAGTAGTCATTTTAGCTGATGATAGGGAACAAATCCCACAGTGGTGTGGGCATGGACTAGATAACCTTAGAAGTCCAAGTGTTCACCTGATCTGATCTGCTTTTCTAAAGATCAAAACAGAAATTGTGCAATTTCTGCCCAGATACTTCTAGTGTGTTTCACAGGGTCACTGCTTCTAATAGAATGTCAATGGTTAATTTTAAGGTGATGGCTGGCTGAAGTAAAAAGAGTGGCACCTGTTTACCATGAATTGTTTTGTTAGCATTATCTTTTTACTAGGTTCAGTGGTCCCTGGGCTTGCCTAATGAAAAAAATGTTTGAGTGCTTGTATTTTATTCCACAATTAAATAAGTTACTAGATCTCATTTCACATCCACAAAAAAAACACTGTCAAACTGACAATTTAAGAGTTGAACTGTGCTGCTGGGCATTTAATACCAGTGTCCCTTCTGTATCTAAATACAAAGTGTACCCTGCCTATCCTGTCTGTTAGCATCACTTATGCCACGAATTGTCTGACAGGAGTTGGTGCTGTAGGAGATATAGAGTACAACTTTGTTTTTTAAATGTCTAGAGAGCCCACTGCTGCTGTGTGTCAACAAGGGAAGCCATCATTTCTACAAAATCACAATGTAAATAGTTCTATTTACCCAACTGTGGAGCTATTCTTGGTAGTTGCAGTAACTCTCTCATCAAACCCTTCACCCTCACCTCCTTCGATATCTTAAACCTTGAGTGATTTAGTATCCATGTATTGTATAGAAAGACTGGATCCCACCTGTAAACATGGAATAATTGTTTCTGCAGAGTAGCAACAGACCAATCCCATCTGTTCTCAAGTGCTCTGAAATTTATTTCTCTGTTGATAGTGACCTTTAGAAAATGTTCCCCTCATGTTCAAACAGATGATTAGAGGAGGGAAGTACATGCTGCCTGGTTTTTATTTTCAGTTTAGAGATGATATTGCACAATGCATTCTTTCCTTCTCTGTAATTAAGATATTTTATACCACTAGTGGGGTGTAGATATGGATGGAAGCCACGGTGTAACCTTCTTTCCTTCTGTTTGTGCCTCTATATTTTTATAGCTTGTGGCTACAAATCTCCATCAGTCCGGTTTGCTAGGCAAGAAGGGTTATCTTGCATTACTCTCGCTATCCTGGATGTTGAAAAGCAATGCATCCCTAGCTTCCTCCCCAGATTACATGTCCAAATATTACTCCCGGGACACTGCTTGCACTCCAGACAGCCAGCTGAAGAAGTAGGAACCCTGTGGTTGCTCCTGAATTAAGCTCACAGTCATGGTTAATTAGGGACTGACCATTCACCCAGTGTTGTGCCAGCAGAGGTGCTCAAAAGCCCCTTTTAAAATATTGCCAGCATAGTGAAGGAAGGATTGGAATCATTTCCTTGTTCTGCTGGAGCTGAGCTGTTCCCTCTTCTCTGAATAGGAAAACTATTCCTCCCAGAGATGACATCTCCAGGGCTTTTAAAAATACATAAGAGCAAGTTTTGCCTTTGCAGTCATGGGTGTTTTTTTGAAAAACAGGCTTTTCATTACTATCCACCCTCAAATCAAACTTAATGCTGTGCTCCACAGGCAGTATATTCAGTAGTTTTCAGGTGGGAAGTACAATATTTCTAGCAAAGGAATTTAATAGCTTTGTCCAGTAAAGCTACCTCCCTCCTTGGTTATTAGTGTTTCTGCTGAAATGAGCCATTTCCCCCTATCCCACTCACCTTCCTTTTTACAGCACACGTCCCACTGGAAGCCAGTTTATAAAAGGGTGAAATTGAGACCACTTTACAAGAGCATTGGCTACACATCATTGCATTCGCTTTTTATACCAAACCTGGAGGCCACCATCTTCCTGTTATATGTAACCTATAAACCAATTGTGTGGCTTTCTGGCTAAGGACACTTAAAATATGTGGATATTTCCCCTATAATTCACAGCCCCTTAAAGGCTAAAATGATGCTGTCATCTCCGTTAGGCTGCACCTGCTTGTTTATTTGCTGTGAGTCTCTCAGTAGGCTTTGTGCTGACTTCACGTCTGGTTAAATTATTCAGATAGGTTATGCTGACCACTTTGGGGAGGTGGAGCACAGAAGGCAAAAATGGGATCTATTTTGGGGGGGGAAAGGACTACTGTCAAGATAGTCACTTAAGCTTGACTACATTATTTTTTAAAATGGAGATCCCCATTAAGTTCCGTAGATTAAGTACCTAAATTAAACCTAAATTTCCCCCCTAAGTGTTTAAGGTTATAATTACATGTTTTTTTCCCTCCTGTCAGAAATACGCCGTGTCGAGAATAGCCTATTGTTGTCAAGGAAATTACATTGCCATTTTATGTGACTGGTAAGAATAAAGGGGAACGGTTGCTAAAATTATAGCTATTTCAAGAAAGGGCATGGGACCATGAGACATCCGTTGCTGGGAGTTTGACTTTCTCTGAATTTAAAGTGGCTGTCCTGTTATGGACTCTTAAAGGATGGGTTTCTTCATGGGCATGTCAGTGGATTTAGCATGAGGATCGTGAGAGCCCTTAGTAGCAATTCAAACATAAGTGGCTCGAAAGTTGCTTGGTTTAGTAAACTCTTGCAGTGTTTTATAAAGTCCTTATATACTCTAGCTCAGGGGTTCTCAAACTGAGGGTCGGGACCCCTCAGGAGGTTGTGAGGTTATTGCATAGGGGGCAGGGGTCGCGAGCTGTCAATCTCCACCCCAAACCCCGCTTTGCTTCCAGCATTTATAATGGGTTAAATATATATTAAAAGTGTTTTTAATTTATATGGGGGGTTGCACTCAGAGGCTTGCTCGGTGAGAGGGGTCACCAGTACAAAAGTTTGAGAGCCCCTGCTCTAGCTCCTCTTGAGTTCAGGGCACAGTGGAACAGCTCTCAAAGGCCAGGGTCTTTGGGTCTGAGTCCAGTCTTTACAGTGCTATAGGTCAGGAGTCAATGTAAGTCAGCAGAGATACCAGTGTAAAATAGCATTAAGAGCCACAGCTAAGGGGCTGTGCTGCCCATTGGGCCCAAGGATATGGGCTCTGCCATGCAGCAGAGTACTAGTGAGCAGTGGGGCCAGGGGGTCGCTGATGAACCCAGCTCCCAGGCTGTTGTGACCTGTTAAGATTAGCAAAATGAGTTCCATCTTGACACACAGGCTTGGGGATGGTGAGAAGGAGAACAGCATCCTAAGTTGCCTGTGCTGTGAAGCTGGGAGGCACTTTCTCCCTTTGGTGAACCTCTTGTTTGCCAGCGGGGGAGCCTTGTTCCTATGGACTGACCCGAAACACCTGCTGCTGGGCTTAACAGGTCTCAGGAAGCTTTGTAGGTGGAGATCATGGATGCAGGGGAATAGGTATTGGGCCTTCCCAGTGCACACCAGCCCCAGTGCAGAGCCCGGTTTCTTGGCCCTCCTTAGGTACGTTCTCTCTCTCGCTCTCTCTCTCTCCCCCCTCCCCACCCCTTACTCGGTTTTATTTTTGCTGATGCTCTTTAATTACCCTTCAAGCTGTGAACTCTAAGGTAAATTGCACTGTGAAACATCTGATTATGCAAAAATATTCTTTAGTGCCACGTGGCTTATTATTTTTGCTAACTTTTTAAAATAGTCTAACCTTGGGAAAAACCGTTCAGAATGATTTTTCCTCAGTGCACCATTTGGAAAGAAATATTAATTTCTCCAGTATCTGCAATTTACCTTGGCCCCTGGGGTTGTAAATAAGTAGTTTTCAGTGTTGGGGAGTCAGTTTCTTATTTTAGAGTTATACTTGAAATGCTGCTGATTTTGCTCCAGTACCAATTTTGGAGCGAGTAGATGCAATTTACTGTGTGCAAGTGGTCGCCCTAGGCAGGTGTGATAATGGTAATTCCATTTTATTTCTGTTTAAAGTATTCCCACAGTTTACATCTTCCAGTTTGATGCTGCTGCCCAGCTGTTAAATTACAGACACCAGATCTCTTTGAAGCATAAAGGCTGGGACATTGCATTTGAGGAAACAGGTGGGCTCTGGATACTGCAGGAAGACAAAGAAGCATCACTTCTACTCTACAGGCCTGTGGATGGACATTGGCAGGTTAGATGTACTCTGATACAATTGCCAATATCTTCTGTCTGCTCCAGTCCCCTCAGTGAAAGGCAGAATAATTGAATGAAAATTAAATGGCACAGTTGCTTAATGCATTATAGCTCTGAGCTGAGGTCGGATCTGGATCTGATCAGAGATGGGCTCATCCTACTTCCCGCATTTGTGCAAAACACAGGATTTAGCATGACTCGCAGTCTCAGCTCAGGAGATACCCAGATCTGACCTAGACGGGTCAGGATTGAGGTACCTGCACAATGGTTGGCAGCCTTAAACCTGGTTTAAACTAGCATCTCTGCTCTTAAGCATGAATGTCACTCAACTAAAAAAAATATCCTGTACACTGCTCTCAAATTTGTCCCTTCTCAGACTTTTTTCCTGGGTAGGGGGCCCTCTGCAGCTCCCCACATCATCATCTTACCCTAACCCGGTGGTTAAACTAAAAGGGAGCATTGGGGAATACTGCTCCCCGTCCTCCCAAAATCCCAGTGAGAGCTCCCACTCCTCTGTGGTTTTGAAACACTGCTTCCCTCCTAACTGGCTGGTGATGAAGGCTTGCTGGGAGGGGGGATTTCAAATGGGAGCAGCAGGAGGAGCTGCCTGACTGAAGTCAGTCCTACTAGTAGGCTGAGCAGCTGTAGTAGTTTCTTGGTTGTAGTCTACCACCCTAACCATGTCCCAGCAGCCAACTGACTCTACAGGATGAGTGTCAGCTTCCACACTGAAGAGCATGACACACTGATATAGTGCTGCAGCCCAGGAAAACTACAATGTGCTAACTCCATTGCTAAAGTGTTTTTGGTGGTAGGGTGTAGATTCTGCTAGTGGCCTTCAAGAAGAGGGAGCTAAAAAGAAAATAAAGCATGGAGAAAAATGTGCCCTGCCTACCCTTTTCTGTACCTATCTCAAAAGGAACCTCTGTGAGGAGAGAAGAAACAGTGGTGGCCCTGTTAATATCTGTTATCGTTCCATTGAGAACTGAGTCACCAAAGCTGAAATGTGAGCTATCAGATTCCCTATAGTAGCCATTAGATTTCCAGACAATAAGTTAATCACCCTTGTAAATCTAAGAGTAGTGGGATATAGTTGGAAAGTTTTCATTTTAAATTTGTTTCATGAGAGTGTTCTTGGTTCACCTCTTCCCCAAGGTATTTCTTTACCTCATTGACTTCTAGAAAATTGATTCCCATTTTTCCTTCAGATCCTTGGCAAGCTCTGTTTTCCAGGCTGCCTTAGGTAGAACATGGTGACCCCATACCAGGCCTCAGTGATGAGTTTGTGGGAAAGAAAGGTGTTTTGTTAAATTTCCCTTTCTTCATGGTACTCAGTTGAGGCTTTGCATTTCTCAGTGTGCTGGTCAGTGTAATGCGCTTTGTATGATTGCTGCTGAGGAGCGTAGTGAATAGGTGTTCTTTCCTTTCCCAGCCTGTCGCTGATGACAAAGGATTAATGAAAATGTCAAAATACCTGCACGACAACTGGACAATGTTTGAAGGTGAGCAGCTTCGTCGAAAGGGCCAGGGAACGTGTTACAAGGATGAAAGCACAAGGGAAGGAGTCAGATCAAAGTTCTGTTCATGGCTCTCCTTCTGGCTCTGGACAAATCACTTAGGATATGTCTATACTGAAGCTGGGAGCTTAAAGGCAGCCCCTGCATATCTAAGTTGAGACACTTTGAGAAGACAGTACCGGGAAGCTTGCCCTACCACTCTGTGCTGTACCTGAAAATGAAAATATTAAGCATATATTTTGGTGGAGGTTTTGTTTATGGTTTTTTCCTTGGTTTTTCTAGAAAAATGCCTTTAAAAATGCCTGGTTCCTGCAGGCTAATTAAAAAACAAACTTAATTAGAATCACCAAGGGTGAGTGGGGTAAGAGTCAATGGATGCCTTGCTATATAGACAGGTGTGGCTTAACTCTGTGCATGATTGAGGCCTCAGGCTAGGATGTTGTGAAGCTTGTTTTAAAAGAAGGAAAAGAAACCCTAACTTCCATCCTTGGAGGGTCATTATATATGCAAAAAAATTATCAGCCCATGTAATTTGACAGAGTTGCTGGAAAATAAAATGTAATAACTTTAATATCTAATCTAAGGAGTATTTTCTGTATGCCATTTCCGTGAAAATCTGCCTTTGAAGGTAGATTTCTGCATCCATTAGAAGGGAATGTGTTTGTAATGCCTGTGTTTTACACAGCTCAGATGTTTCAAGGTAGATCCATTTAAAAGCAGAGTCCCGAGTGAGAATGAATAATACTGAACTATAGTGGAAAACAAGTCAATTCTGAGAGTTACTTTCCAGCATAGCTAATTACCATAATGTATTATAATAGTCTCTGGGTATCTGCAGCTGGGAAAGGACGACTATTCAGAGCATAGTGATTATTATAGCTAATTAGCGAGAGGAGGCTCAGTTGATGAGCACCTATTTCAGCCGTGTAATTAGTGCTTTTACAGATTATGAAAAAAGGTACTTACCCTACTTGATAAAACAATGAGATTGCTTTTGTTGCTTCCTCCCTTAGACAGCTGGTGATCATGGAATCTGTAAGACCTCTTGTAACCTAAGATTATAGAAGCAGAAATTGAATACTTAAACCTTCAGTTGAATAAACTATTGCCCCTGAAAAGAGATTCTGCAAACCCTCAACATAGTCCAGTCCGGTGGAAATTACAACTGATAATGTAGCTTGATTGTTTACTCACTAATGTTTCTCTTCTTCCTGCCCACACCTGTCTGTTTCTCCTTTTACTTACAATTAAGGATTTTTTTTAGGTGGGGGGAGGAATGGGGGGGAAAGGAATCACAGATGGGAATTAGACCACGCCCACTAACTGCTTCTAGAAACACAACTCTCACCTGTCAGTTTTAGTCTATACTCCCCAGAGTAACCTTCCAATTATCTTCCTTGACTGTTCAGGCATTTTACAGGAATGACAGATGCATCATGCTCTGAGTACATTTAAACAGAATCTTTAAGGATGTACTATACTAGGCTCACAAAGGAGTGGCAGAACTTGCAGGGATCAGTGCTGGGAAGTTTGCGTATGCTTATTTCATAACGTCCTGTCTGAATTTTCTAATGTGTGTGGGTTTTTGTTTTGTTTTTGTTTTTTAAATGCAGGGAATACCAAACTAAATACAGTACTCTAACTGGAGCCTGTGCAGTGTTTGAGCATTGTGGAATAATTCCGATTCTTTAATGCACTCCAAGGGGGTCTTTAGTGATATTACGAAGACCAAGATTTTCAATGGAAGCCCAGAGTTAGAATTTTTATATGCTCCTTGACCCTCATTGATGTCAGTGTGAGCTGTTGTGTGTTCAGTACTCTTGAAAAGTCAGGGAGGCCTAAATATGGATTTCAGATTCTAACTTTAGGCTGTTAAAAATCTTGGCCTTGGTATGTATGAGTGTAGTAGTGATATTTGTGAGTGCCTCACCACATTTAAACAGAATAAAAATGTTGTGTATTAAGATATCTAGAATTATGGTGCAGGAGTCAGGAATATTGTGTTTAAAATTTCAGTGCAAGAAGTAGTTGGGAATAGTGCTCAGAGCATCCACATTGTCTTGTTTTTTCTGCCACAGGTTCTGTTGGGACAGAAAGTTGCTACAGCAGTCTTTACAAGGCCTCATTCGACAACATGGCTATCTATCTACAAAAGAAAGAGGAAAGACTACAGCAGCAGCAGAAAAGAAAAGAGCTGCAGCATGGATCTAATAAACAAACTAAAAAGATAAGAACAAGAGAATCATCCTAACCATTAACTGCACCATTTGCTTGTAACTTCTACAACACTGAAAGAAACCGATCTAGGCCCTGAACTTTTTTTTAAGCAAACTGAATGACTGACAAACATCAGCATTCAGTTTGCATGTCAGATAGGGAACGGCTCTAATGAATCAGGTTAATTTTCTTGTAATGACAATATCCTGCTTGCAACAGATATTATATTTACTGTATATATTGTTCCTTGCCATTTGTTCTATCCCAGCAGTTGGAAACCTTAGTGCTGGTAATGCAGTTTTAGTAATCTGAAGCACGGTATCTTCATATTGAGATAGTGCTTTACTTGGAGAAAGGGATTTCTCTTATCTACTGGACTCCACATATAATCTACTTTGGGGCTGGTTTCCAAAAGAAGAAAGTGTGCTAATTAGAAGTTGACACCAAGTATTTTAGTTTTTGTTTTAGATAGTTCATTTAATATGGCAGCCTATAAAAGGATAATCATGAAAAATTAGTCTCTTGAAATTTTTTTTAAAATACAATATATAAGGCTGTAACTGGCAGGCCTTTGTCAATTTATTTTTATGCTCAAACTACAGATTTTGTTATGAATTCTGTGTTAATACTTAATCCAGCACTATTTACTCAGAGCAGTGTGGGACTAGATTTTACATACTGTAAAGCAGCAAAAGGTGTCAACCAAACCCCAATGCCATGGGAAGAAGACTGGTTTGCTGCATTCTGACTTTTCATCTTATCTGTAGAAATGGTTTCAGAGGACCCAGTGCAATACTATCTTGTGTGTTCCGCTTTTTGCGACAGAAGTGTCATTTGACGCTAGCTAAGAAATAAAAATCTTGACTAACAGTTGAGAGACTCTTATGGCCTTAGTTGTTACTTCCTCACATATGTTTATTTAATGGCTGAGAAAAACACAACTTGTCTTCATGGAATATACTGAACTTCAGATGGGATTGTAAAGCTGGGTGTATAAATCTGTATGATCATTCAAAACATGAGAAACTATGACCTGAAAAATCTATCCAGGTACTTATACGGCTCATCACTGTGGGATCTGAACCTTTTTATTTAAGTAATAAAACATTGCATGCAACTAATATACAAGAGATTGGTGAGCTACAAAGGAAAACCACTTCAATTTATTTCTAGTGTATTATCTGTTAATCATTAACAAAGCAGAACCCACTACTTATATCCAAACACTTAAAATTGCATTATACTATTGCTCTTATTGTAGGGCCCACAGTCAGGATCACTAGGGCCCTTTTGTGTTTATTGCTGTTAAATCAATTTTTTAAAAAGCCTTTTCATGAACACCTCATTTGAGAGTCCCACTTAAGATGGAAGCATTATATGCACTACCACAGAACCAGCAAATACCCCGCTACCCCGCTATAACGCAACCTGATATAACACGGGTTCGCATATAGCGCAGTAGCAGCGGGGATCTGGCGGCGCTTTAAAGGGTCCGGGGCTCCGGCTGCTGTGGGGAGCCCCGGGCCCTTTAAGTCACTGGTGGAGTCCTGCCACTGCTACCCTGGGGCTGCAGCAGCAGGACTCTGCTGGCGATTTAAAGGGCCTGGGGCTCCCTGCGGCTGGAGCCCCGGGCTCTTTAAATCACTGCTGCAGCCCTGCCACCGCTACCCTGATATAACAGCATTTCACTGATAACACGGTAGGGATTTTTGGCTCCCCACGACCACGTCCTATCGGGGTAGTGGTGTATACTAAATTCATTTTAATGATCTAATCTGGATTTCTTTCCATATTGCTTTAGGAGTCTGCCTTGTGCCATGACAAAGCTTCCATTCATGTTGGAGTGTGATGCATCAATGGACTGTCAGGGAAGGATTGTCCACCTGTTTGTTCAGTGCCCTGTAGAATAGGACCTTTATCCTGGTTGGGACCTGTGGGTACTATCATAGTATAAAAACTTCATTGCTATCAGAACTCCACTGATATATTGCAGGAATGAAGGTAAATGTGCAGCCAATACTCTTAATAGTACATTCTAGTGCTCAATATCCTGAAGTGTGGACAGTACCTTAGTCAATGCTCATTGTGCCATGTAGATAAAGCAAATATTCTCATTTTCAGATTGGAAAAACAGCCAGAGGGGTTATGGCTAGAATGAGGAGTCTAACTCCATTATTTGAATCCCTACAGTAAGTGGTCTGATTTTTCAGAGGTGCTAAGCACTCACAGCTCTCTCTGGCTCCATTACTGAGCTGCAGAATCTCAGTGCATCTGAAAATCAAGCCCCATGTTGGTGCCTGAACATGAATGCAGGGGCTCAGCTGTAGACAATCAAGTTTGAAAGCTGCTTGCCAAGATTAGAATTCCAGAGTTACCTTAACCCTGGTTCATGGTGAGGGTTGTGGGTTTAAGTTCTAGTCCTATGACTTACTGTATTTCATAATGTTTTTAGTGTCAGTGCTATAGTTATTGGTTCTGTGTCACTCCTATTGGCCAGCCTGTGATGGATAGAAGCTGCTATTTCTGAATACTGATACGTAATAATGGTGTCAGTATTGTAAGAGACATGGTCAGTGAAGTAAAGTTAACTCTGGTAGCTTATTGGAATTTCCTGTAGGACTGTTGAGCTAACTTCATAGGGGCTGTGGGAAGAGCAGACAGGAAAGCAACACAACTAGATCTAGGTAAGGAAAAGATCCCCCCAGCACAAATGTGAAAGGCAGTGGAGTAAGTTGTTGGCTTCAAGGATCCTGTCTTCAAAGAAGATGCAAGCTTGTTTAGCCAGGCTAGGAGCCTGGAGATCAAAACAGGGCCGCCCAGAGGATTCCGGGGGCCCGGGGTCTTCGGCGGCAGGGGGCCCTTCCGTTCCGGGACCCGCCGCCGAAGTGCCCCGAAGACCCGCGGCGGGAGCCCCCCGCCGCCGAATTACCGCCGAAGCGGGACCCGCCACCGAAGTGCAGCCCGGTCTTCGGTGGTAATTCGGCGGAGGGGGGCCCCCGCCGCGGGTCTTTGGGGCACTTCGGCGGCGGGTCCCGGAACGGAAGGGGCCCCCTGCTGCCGAAGACCGGGCTGCGCTTCGGCGGCGGGTCCCGCTTCCCCCCCTGCCCCGGCCCCAGCCTCTTACCCCCGGCTCTCTCCTCACCCGGAGTCTCAGCGCCTCGCCGGAACAGCCGCAGTGTGCGGCCGGCGGGGCCTGAGCTCCGTCCCACTCAGAGCCGCGTAGTGAGGGGGCGGGGCTGGGAGATCCACGCCGAGCGGAGGCAGCTGAGCTCAGCCCGGAGCTCCCGGCCCTGCCCCCTCACCACGTGGCTCTGAGTGGGGCGGGGCTCAGGGACCCTGGCGGAGACTCGGCGCTTGATGCGCTGAGGCTCCAGGAGAGGGGCGGAGGCGGGAGCCTCCGCTGTTCTCTTGGGGGCCCCTGCGGAGCCCGGGGCCCGGGGCAAATTGCCCCCTTTGCCCCCCCCTCTGGGCGGCCCTGGATCAAAAACACTAAAGAGTTAAGTGCTTCCAGGTGGGAAGGAGTGTCCTCACTTGTCATCAGAAGCTTCTAGGGAGACAGGTTGACAAAGTGATTCTCCGTGGAGAGAGTCAAAAGGGGGTGGGCCTTCCCAGACTCAGGGAATGGTAGTCCTTTGGGGGAAGTTAGCCACGCATTCAGTCTGTTTGGCTGTTTTCTCTTCAAGGTTTTTTTTCTAAATGCTATGCTTTAAGGAGGTGGTCTGGTCTGTAAATTAACCACTGTCATTGCTCTCACAGAGAACTGCAAGGTCTAAGCCTAAGCCAAGTCTGCTGCAGCAATCACTGTTAGCCCAGGCCCTGGGTGACAGTCCTCTTATACTATGTGGGAAGGTTGTGAGATTCCACCTGGAGCCAGGTGATGGTGAGAGGCCCAGGACCAGAAGGGATGACCAGAAGCAGGGCCGGTGCAAGGATGTTTCACGCCCTAGGCGAAACTTCCACCTTGCGCCGCACCCCTGCCCTGAGGCACCCCCCCGCGGCAGCTACCCCCCTCCGCCCTGAGGCGCCCCCCTTGCAGCAGCTCCCCAGCCCCCACCCTCCCCCTGAGGCACCCCCCTCCGCCCCAGCTCATCCCTGCTCCGCGCACGAGCACCCCGAGCACACCGTGGCACAGCTCACCCCTGCCCCGAGCATGCCATCGCTGCTTCACTTCTCCCGCAACCCAGGCTTGCGGCACCAATCAGCTTAGGCGCCGCAAGCCTGAGAGGCGGGAGAAGTGAAGCGGCCACGGCGTGCTCGGGGAGGAGGCGGGGCAGGGGTGAGCTGGGTCAGGGAGTTCCCCTGCATGCCGCGCGCCCCCCCCCCCCACTTGCTGCAGGCGGCCCTCCCCACGCTCCCCTGCCCCAGCTCCCTCCGCCTAAATGCCGGCGGTGACTGGGACAGCCGAAGATGCAGTCGCTGCCAAAGAAAATGGCGCCCCCAAATGCCAGCGCCAGTCGCCTAAATGGTTGCACCGGCCCTGACCAGAAGGTGTCAAGGGTGAAGTGTGTCCAATAACTGACCACACCCTGTGTCTGACTCTGGCCTTAATTCCCCTTTTCGGTTATTTGAAGTTCCATTCATCAAAGATTTTTGCACCATGTTTACAAACATGAACTCAAACAACTAGTACTTTCAGGAGGATGTAAATTTTTGGAGAGGAAACGAGACTGTGTATATTACAGAATCAAGCAGAAATTATGGGGACTAAAGCTCTAGAGAGAAGTGTTACTGTTTCATGTTCTGCATACTGTATAATAATATGAAAGGATTTCATGCTTGTAAACCTACACTGGCTACTTATTAAGTAAACTATTTACAGAGCTACTGCACCTGCGGCTAACATTCTAGCTATATGCAGACAGGCTTGCTTCCAGGTGCCTCCTTCACTCCTGCAACATGTTCTCCTTCCTCCGTGTTCCATGCTGGTTGCTACAGTTACGCTCTTTCTAAAGGGTTGAAGATTTGGGAACATAAAGTACCTAAAGTCAGAAAGGAAGATGAATTCTTTTCACCTATATTTAACATAAAGGGATTCAACTTTGACATTCCCAGAGCATCTATTTTTTCAGTTCTTGTAAAGTGCCTAAGTTACCTTAGCTATGATATCCTGGTGCAAATAAATAAAGCCAGCATTACACAATTTTTCCCACGTACCCTCCTTCCCCAACCCAGTGATGTCTTGCGCAACCCCAGGGGTACGCATACCAGTTTGGGAACCCCTGCTTCACATGGTTTCATAGAATTGTGGCCTTTCCAAAAAAAAAAAAAAAGGCAATATACTATGATTCTTTCCGGCTAGAGCAAGCAGGACCTTATAATAACCCATTTTAGAATACCTTTTTTTTTTATAACAAAGTTTAGGAAAATTAAAAAATCAACAGTGCCTCTGGGGGAAAAAAAAAGTCACCGGGGCAATCTATTTGCTCTAAAACAATGGCTCTCAAACTTTTTTGCTGATGATCCCTTTCACACAGCAAGTCTCTGACTACGACCCCCTTTATAAATTAAAAACACTTTTTTTTTTTAATATTTAACATTGAAGGGGCCATAATCCATTTAATGTGGTTGTAAAATCTTAACTACAATTTCTGTTAAGAACTTTTCATAGAGGCCCGGATGAGGACTAGCTAACAAAGAACAATACATGGCTAAGAGAAAGCTGGGGTAAACAAACAACCTTGTGTGTTTCAAGTCAATGAGCGGAGTCAGCATGACTCCAGATAGTGAGTCGTAACTGGGTGTCTTTATCACAAGTTATAGACACATGAAGCGCTCAGAAGGGCCTCCAAGTAAACTCCCTGGTACAGATGCCAGAACAGAGTTCAGGGAGAGGCCTAACATGATTGATGTGAGTAATGACACCCTCCCCTCACGGCTGTATGCCAATCCCAGTTCACAGAAATGCAAGGGTAAAACTATAAACAACTGTTATGGTTAGATACTAATTACTGCTTTTTTGCTTTAAATCTCCAGGAATGTTCCTGTTGGTCAACCGGGAGAGCTGCTACCTCATTCCCCTGGACCCAAAAATTAGGATTTAACCTATATAGTTTAAGGGTAATTACCCATGTGTTAGCAATATGTTAATTCGAACCATGGGTGGAACCATTATGTAATCTTTTAGACCATTGTCTTATTGTGTTTGTCTTGTCTTGCTGCTAGAACCTATCCAGTGGCTTGGGAAATCCCATCCCCGTTGCTTCTCTCCACCCAAGGAGCACCCTATATAATCTATTGTAACACTGGTCTACAATTTTTGAGAAGTCGTCTGCTTCAGAGATAAAATGTGCTATTTATTATGTATTTTGATGTGCTGAATTCAAATATGACAATTAAAACAACTGATTGGCTACTGTTTCTAAGTTATTTAAGTTTTTACATTTTATGTCTATGTATATTGTGTAGATAGTAGAGTTTTAATCATAAATTGTAAACCTAGGTCTTTTAATGTGTTTATGGTTGCTTTACATGATAATATTTCACCCGTCCTGTTTATGTAACACTTTAAAAATCAGCAAAAGGGTTATATAAATAAAATTTATTATGAAACAAAAGCCAAAAAACTATTATGTACATAGTTTAGTCCTATTCAGTGTCTACTCGGCGCTTCTTGGCTTGTCTCTTGTATTCATTAAATGGAGCATCTCTTGTCACTGTCCAGCAATAGTCTGCAAGCATTGATGGGCTCCATTTGCCCTGATAGCGTTTCTCCATTGTTGCAATGTCCTGGTGAAATCGCTCGCCGTGCTCGTCGCTCACTGTTCCGCAGTTCGGTGGAAAAAAATCTAGATGAGAGTGCAAAAAATGTATCTTTAGTGACATGTTGCAACCAAGGCTTTTGTATGCCTTGAGGAGGTTTTCCACCAAGAACCTGTAGTTGTCTGCCTTGTTGTTTCCGAGAAAATTTATTGCCACTAACTGGAAGGCTTTCCATGCAGTCTTTTCCTTGCCATGCAGTGCATGGTCAAATGCATCATCTCGAAGTTCACGAATCTGAGGACCAACAAAGACACCTTCCTTTATCTTAGCTTCACTTAACCTTGGAAATTTTCCACGGAGGTACATGAAAGCTGCTTGTGTTTTGTCAATGGCCTTGACAAAGTTCTTCATCAGACCCAGCTTGATGTGTAAGGGTGGTAACAAAATCTTCCTTGATTCAACAAGTGGTGGATGCTGAACACTTTTCCTCCCAGGCTCCAATGACTGTCGGAGTGGCCAATCTTTCTTGATGTAGTGGGAATCTCTTGCACGACTATCCCATTCGCAGAGAAAACAGCAGTACTTTGTGTATCCAGTCTGCAGACCAAGCAAGAGAGCAACAACCTTCAAATCGCCACAAAGCTGCCACTGATGTTGGTCATAGTTTATGCACCTCAAAAGTTGTTTCATGTTGTCATATGTTTCCTTCATATGGACTGCATGACCAAGTGGAATTGATGGCAAAACATTGCCATTATGCAGTAAAACAGCTTTAAGACTCATCTTCGATGAATCAATGAACAGTCGCCACTCATCTGGATCATGAACTATGTTGAGGGCTGCCATCACACCATCGATGTTGTTGCAGGCTACATGATCACCTTCCATAAAGAAGAATGGGACAAGATCCTTTTGACGGTCACGGAACATGGAAACCCTAACATCACCTGCCAGGAGATTCCACTGCTGTAGTCTGGAGCCCAACAGCTCTGCCTTACTCTTGGGTAGTTCCAAATCCCTGACAAGGTCATTCAGTTCACCTTGTATTATGAGGTGTGGTTCAGAGGAGGAGGATGGGAGAAAATGTGGGTCCTGTGACATTGGTGGTTCAGGACCAGAAGTTTCATCCTCTTCCTCGTCTGACTCAAGTGAGAATGATTCTGGTGCATCAGGAACCGGCAGTCCTTCTCCGTGGGGTACTGGGCGTATAGCTGATGGAATGTTTGGATAATGCACAGTCCACTTTTTCTTCTTTGACACACCTTTCCCAACTGGAGGCACCATGCAGAAGTAACAATTCCTGGTATGATCTGTTGGCTCTCTCCAAATCATTGGCACTGCAAAAGGCAAAGATTTCCTTTTCCTGTTCAACCACTGGCAAAGATTTGTTGCACAAGTGTTGCAGCATATGTGTGGGGCCCACCTCTTGTCCTGATCTCCAATTTTGCAGCCAAAATAAAGGTGATAGGCTTTCTTAACCATAGTGGTTATACTGCGCTTTTGTGATGCAAAAGTCACTTCACCACAAACATAGCAGAAGTTATCTGCGCTGTTCACACAAGTACGAGGCATCTCTGCTCACTTTGGCTAAACAGAAATGTGTCCCTTTGCAAAATCAAACACTGACAAATAAGAGAGCACGACACTGTATGATTTCTAGAGCTGATATAGGGCAATTTGTTCAGCAGAGTGATGTAAGCTTTGTTATGATTGTATCATCCATGACTTCTAGGAATAACATGATGCAATTCATATTATGTATGACGCAATACCAGCTTCAGATTGCATCATTCATTGTTTTGCCTAAAAAGCAAGTACTGTCCAAACCCAGTCATAGATTTATTCATAGATCCAGTGAAAGATGTATTTTAGTCATTTCTAGTTTAAATTGAGATCCCTTCCCTTTATAACTCACTTATCCTCCGCTACTCCCAAGTCAAGGGTCGTATATACTGACCCAATAGCATATCTTGAAAACTAGAGCCAATCAACAATTTTAAGCATCATTTTCGTTCTCAGTGACCCAGAATTAGTAAAGTTTGACTACATTTATTTCAGAAGCATTTTGGCTGTAGAGCAGTGAATTGTTCTGCAGTGTCTCTGAGCCTAATAAGCAAAGTGACACTCCGCCAGCGCTGTGCGTAATAAGCTTCTGTGCTTGACTCAGCACGGTGTCCATTTCTGTTCCTTCAAACATTTAGTTTGTGTTGAACTGGGATGTAAATCTACTCCAAACTAGCCTGTCATGCACTCAGTATCAGTGTGGATGCAGCTTATGTGCACTACCAGTTCCTTAGCATGCTTTGATCTAGTCCCATTTCAAAGCAGGGTAGATCAAAGCACCCCAAGGAACTGTTAGTGTACATCAGCAAGGTTCACCCAGACATTTGGTGCATTAACCTGCTCTGCAGGGTAGATTTACACCCCAGCTTGCTGTGATCTAACTGTTCATGAGACAAGCCCTAAATCACTTTTGAAAGTGGGACTTAGGAGCTTTTAGAAATTTTACTCAACTACATCTTAGTGCTGAAATTAGAGCTACATTTTCAAGTTTTCCTGCTCCAAAGAATATAATTGAGCAGAAACAGATAGGACATTAATATACATGAATCATGGAGTAACTGGCCCGGTATTGTTAATATTGATAGTAAGTCTGAGATTGCCCAGGAAAAGACAAACTTATATGGTTGACAGAGATTTGTCAGGAGATATACTTCAGCAAATAGAAGCTGCTGCCTAAGTATATCAAAGAGGTGTGTAATGAAGTCCTGCCCTATCCTATTTAATATTTTTATCAATGATATGGAAGAAAAAATTGTCACTGTTAAAGTTTGCAGATGACACAAATTACTGGTAAATAATGAAGGGGACAAGTCACTTATACAGAGCAATCTGGATTGCTTGGTAAGGTGGTCTCAGGCAAACAATGGGCATTTTAATATGGCTAAGTATAAATGTATACATCTGGGGCCAAAGAAGGTAGGCCATACTTACAGGATGCGAGACTATCCTGGGAAGCAATGACTCTGAAAGATTGGGGGTGAATAGTCAGCTGAACATGAGCTCCCAGCAGGGCCGGCTCCAGACCCCAGCGCGCCAAGCGCATGCTTGGGGCAGCATGCCGCGGGGGGCGCTCTGCCTGTCGCCAGGAGGGCGGCAGGCGGCTCCGGTGGACCTCCCGCAGGCATGCCTGTGGAGGATCCGCTGGTCCTGTGACTCGGGTGGACCTCCCGCAGGCATGCCTGCAGATGCTCCACCGGAGCCGCGGGACCAGCGGACCCTCCACAGGCACGTCTGCAGGAGGTCCACCGGAGCCACGGGACCGGCGACCGCCAGAGTGCCCCCCGCGGCGTGCTGCCGTGCTTGGGGCGGCGAAATTGCTAGAGCCGCCCCTGGATCCCAGTGCAACACTGTGGCCAAAAAGCCTAATACGATCCTTGGCTGCATGAACAGGGGAATCCTTGAGTAGGAGTAGAGAGGTTATTTTACCTCTGTATTTGGCATTGGTGTGCCTGGAATACTGTGTCCAGTTCTGGTGTCCACAATTCAAAAAAGGGTGTTGATAAATTGGAGAGGGTTCAGAGAGCCACGAGAATGATTAAAAGATTAGAAAACATGCCTTATAGTGACAGACTCAAGAAGCTCAATCTATTTAGCTTAACAAAAAGAGAAGGTTAAGGGGTGAGTAGATTACAGTCTGTAAGTGCCGACATGGAGAACAAATATTTAATAATGAACTCTTCACTCTAGCAGAGAAAGAATCCAATGGCTGGAAGTTGAAGCTAGACAAATTCAGATCGGAACTAAGATGTAAATTCTATGGTGAGAGTAATTAATCCTTCAGATAAATTACCAAGGGTCATGGTGGATTTTTCATCACGGACAATTTTTAAATCAAGATTGGAGGTTTTTCTGAAAGCTGTGCTCTAGAAATTTTTTTGGGGAAGTTCTATGGCCTGTGTTACACAAGAGGTCAGACTAGATAATCAGAATGGTCCCTTCTGGTCTTGGAATCTATTAATCATATTATCATTAGAGACAGAGATGCACAGGAAATGTGGTTGTCCCTAGTGGCTGCTATTTCTTTGAAGTCAGGTAGGTTCAGACATAATGTGCTTGTTTCAAGAAGATGATGTAAATTTTGCATGTGTAGAAACTAAGAACCGTGTGCTGATGTGTATAGTGATAGGGATGTCTCCAAGGGTCTGACAATTACAGTACCTTGTGTTTCTACTGTCTGTTGTATTTGTGTATTGTCTCCATGTTAGCTTGTAACCCAACTCTTTGCTCTACAGTGCCCAGCACCACGGGGACCTGGCTTTTAGGTGCTACCACAGGATTAGCAATAATAATAATTAATACACAGGCTACCACAGATGGAACTATATACATACAACACTTTCCCAATCTCACACACACATGAGTTCATACACTTGAATGATTGGCTTACCCACTCAAAAATGGGAGGAGAGTGCTGGAGTTACAAAGACAAATTGCAGGCAATGTTCCTTTAGTCAGATAATGTTTAATAAACGCCTTATTATGTATTTAAGTAAGCTTGTACTGAAATATGAAAATAAGCTGAATTTCCTCTATTGAGAGAATGAAAAGGATGGGTGAAAAGGAATTACAAGGTCCCATAAGAGAAATGTGGCCCTATCTTGTTCCTATTGACCCCAGTGGAAGGAGGCTGAGGGACAAGGAGCTCATTGGCTGTATGTGGTTGGAGAGTGATTTCATGGCACTGAGTTGTTCAAAACCAGGCCTCTTCATTGGCAGCCAACAAAATAGTGTATAGAAGTGTGAATTTGACGACAGTCTTATGTAGTCACTCATATACCCCTAACATTACTGAACTTTAGCACTGAATCACTCTTAACCCTGCAGAAGAAATTGGTCCCATATACCATAGCATTTCAGGGGCACTACTGTAATCATCATCTGGGCACGGATCTATAGTTCAGGTTAAGTGAAAAACAAACTAGAAATTTAGGCCCAGATCCTCAAAGGTATTTAGGAATCTTTGAGGAGCTGGACCTCCGCCTCTTAGTTACATATGAAAAAAGCTGCATATCTTCCCCACAAAATCACAGCAATTACTCTGGGTATAGAATTAATTTTCTGAGACTCCAAAATGGCTCCTTTAAGAAAAAGACCTTTTTTGTTGTTATTCCATATGATTTTAACAGAATAATGCAAACTCTTCAAACTTTGCGTTTAGGTAAAGGTCACTGAACACTTTTGTGTGTTGGCTGCATATAAAGAAGCTTTTTTTCAGGATTAGTGGTCACTTTTTGCCATTATTTTTTCTAATTGAAAGTGTTTTCTTCAGCCACTGCTGAATAACATTCTACTTCATGGGTGGATGGTTATATCATGAGGAGAAAAAGAGAAAAAAATCTGTCTCTTTAAAAAAAAACCTAATCTGGCACCACAAATACTAATATGCCTTAATAAACATAAATCATAAATTTAGATATTGTATGTTGTCACAACAGGGAGCATTTAACAACATTGGTTTTCCTGAATATGTTCCCAGACTTATATATTGGATAATCTCACCAGCTGTGTAATGTATTTTACCTTAAATTCCTATTACTTATTTTCAACCATAATTCCATTTTAATGTAATTTTGGTCTGGGAACACCAACAATTTTCAAAACAGTGTTGGCCTAGGAGATATACAGAAAGAGCCATACGCTAGTTGGTTGAAAGATATCCAATATACATTTTCATTGCCAGAGATTTCTTGTGTCTTTGATTTAAAAAGCAGGGCTGTTATGTAAGAAATTCATAATTGCTAATAGTCTCTTCCAAAGTAGCACACTAAGCATATGCCTACAATGCAATTAGACAGCCACAGCTGGCCTGTGCCAGCTGACCTGGCCTCGTTGGGCTAGGGCTTTGGGACTGTTTAACTGCAGTGTAGATCTCCAGGCTCATGCTGCAGCCTGAGCTCTGGGATATGCCCACCTCACAGGGTCCTACAATCCATGCTCCAGTCCAAGCTCAAACGTCTACACTGCAAATAAACAGCCCCTTAGCCCAAGATCAGTGAGCCTGAGTCGGCTGGCACAGGCCAGGTGCAAGTTTTTAATTGCAGTGTAGACATACCCTAAGGGAAGGCAAGCATGAAACAGCAAAGCATCTAATCTGAAGTGTGCTTCTTCATCCATCCATTTCAGCATTACATTTCTGCAGACTTATTAGGAGCAGAGTATATGTTAAAATAAAGCTTATCTTCACTGTTGAAACCCACTTGTTTTGTCAATGCAATGCAAACCTAATTTATTGTCCTGCATTTAAATAGGAATTGCAGTCCCGGGATCTTACATCAGCACGTTATCAAGATAGCAACTTCCTATTTGATGTTTAGATAAAATCTTTCTTCAGTACCCTAACTCTCCTTTATGACTCAAATCTTTTACATTAACAGGGAAAGGCTTTTTAATGGTCCACAACAGAAGAAAATTAAGACAATGCATATGGACTTGCATATGGACTTTTTACATTTAAAAAATGTTGGACTGATTTTCAAATGTCATAATCTAGCCAGCAGTTCATGGTGTCTCCTGTGTAATATTTAGATTTACCTGCAACAATGATCCATACTGTGTCCAGGAACTACAACTCATTTGAAAAGATTTTAATTTTAAAAAGTAACCAAATATCCTTTAAAATATATCCTTTATTTTCTACAGTCCAGGAACAACATTCACGCAATCAGTTTCCTGAATACTTTGCCAAGGAAATCCACTAAGCTAAGCCAAAAATGCTTTTGTTTGGTGCGACTTCTAGCACGAACAGTAGAAATTTCAGAGAGTTCTCTTGTCTCTCCCCAAATCTGTCAAGTTTCTAGAGACAGAGAAGGTATCTTTGTTTTAAATGCTACATTCTTATCCTAACACCAGATAAGCTTTAGTTGTTAGGCCACAAGATGAAATTATGAAACATTGTTTCTGTTCTGACCTTTGCCACCAATTTCCTATGTTAAAGATTCCCCGATGGCCCTTCTCACTTAATTTAAAACTAGCCCTGCAAGATTTGTAGTTGCTGATCAAAAATGGCCTCTCATCATGCAAGGCACTGCGATGCTCCATGAACCCCCAAACCTTCCTCCATTGGCTGGTTTCCAGGATCAGCCTTCTCCTCTTTGAATGATGTGTGCTTAACACTGGAGGTTCTACAGTTGAAAGATGGAGATTAAGCGGGGCCCCTTGGCCTTGAGATGATGAGGGAAAGTCTTTTAGGTGAAAGGGTAACAGGTCAGAAACCTTAAGGAGCATGTTAGTCACACTGTGTAGCTTTGGCAAACAGTTTGGGGTGGTAATTATAAGTGTACTTTCCTCAAGTGGCAGACTGATTTAGGAATGCAGTGAAAATGGATTTAGTGAATCAAAAACAAAGCTTTTTGCACGTACACTTTTTCCATATTTGAGAGGACAACTACAATATGGCTTTAGGTAGTAAATAAGAGGAAAACATACTTTTGAATAAAAACCTTTTCTTAATAAAGGGGTGGGTGTGGGTGTGTGTAAAAATGCAGGAGTGGCCCCAGGGATAGATGAGATTGGAGAAAATAGGAGATGGGGAAGGTCCATTAGAGGTTGTATGTAAATCCTACCCCTTCAAAATTATCAGATGATCATCTATCCCTAATGCTGAAGTTTGAGGTCCCCTACGTGCCCCCTTTGGATTACAAGTGTTCATTGGGAAAGTATGGGAGTTTGGGGACTGATTTATGTGCTATGTTGGTATTTTATTTCTGGAGTTAAATAAGGGGAATGCCAGAAAGCGGAGGGATGCATGAGGGTTGGGGAAAATGACTACCAGATATGGATATAGAAGCTTATAAACAGAAACTAAGCCATAACATAATTAGAAATAAAGGTAGATATTGACCACGCAAGGGTTCATGCCTCCACACAGTTAAAGAATCAAAATAATTTTGAGTTTTTCAATACGATAAGTAGTTATTCTCAGTGGCTCGTCCTTTTAAATAGGGTTTGAAGGATTCAATTTTTATCCGTATATGTTGGTAAACACCAATTTCATGCTCTCCTCCAAACCCATGAAAAATTATTTCCATTATGATAATTGAAATTTACAGATAGGCAAAGTAAGCAAATGCTGCTTGAGAACTTTAGAGTTTGATTTTAAAGATATTTACTTTGTATATTTTGACACGTGATGTTGACAATTTGTGTTTTAGAGGTTATAAAACTTTAACGTTTTGAATCAAATGTCTGTAATTAAATTATTGGCTGAGCCCCCCTCCCCCAATTTCCTGTAACCATGAAAATTTAAATAGCTAAAAATTAAAAATGCCTAAAAATAATCGATATCCACCAAAATTAGAAAAAAGTTGAATTCTGCCAAGTCTACTTTTAAAATGCCATCTTTGAATGTCAAAGGGCTAAATAATGTCATCAAAAAGGGGGAAAAAAGCCCTAGCAGAATTTACAAACCCACTCGCAGACTATTCCACTCTAAGGCCTGGTCCACACTAGGACTTTAATTCGAATTTAGCAGCGTTAATTCGAATTAACCATGCACCTGTCCACACCAGGAAGCCATTTAATTCGACCTAGAGGGCTCTTTAGTTCGAATTCGGTACTCCACCCCGACGAGGGGAGTAGCGCTAAATTCGACATGGCTATGTCGAATTAGGCTAGGTGTGGATGCAAATCAAACTTACTAGCTCCGGGAGCTATCCCACACTGCACCCCTCTGTTGACGCTCTGGACAGCAGTCCGAGCTCAGATGTTCTGATCAGCCATACAGGAAAAGCACCGGGAAAATTTGAATTCCTTTTCCTGTCTGGCCAGTTTGAATCTCATTTCCTGTGTGGACGTCGTGGCGAGCTCAGCAGCACTGGCAGCGATGCAGAGCTCTCCAGCAGAAGAGTCCATGCAATCTCAGAGTAGAAAGAGGGCCCCAGCATGGACTGACCGGGAAGTCTTGGATCTGATCACTCTGTGGGGCGATGAGTCTGTGCTTTCGGAGCTGCGCTCCAACAAACGGAATGCAAAGACCTATGAGAAGGTCTCCAAAGCCATGGCACTCAGAGGATACAGCCGGGATGCAACGCAGTGCCGCGTGAAAATCAAGGACCTGAGACAAGGCTACCAAAAAATCAAAGCGGCAAACGGACGCTCCGGAGCCCAGCCCCAGACATGCCGCTTCTACGAGGCACTGCATGCCATTCTCGGTGGGTCTGCCACCACTGCCCCACCAGTGACCGTGGACTCTGAGGATGGGATAGTGTCGAGGGTCAGTTTCTCGGCGATGTTCGCCGATGGGGAAGATGAGGAAGGGTTTGTGGAGGACGAGGCAGGCGACAGCGGTTACAATACTGCTTTCCCCAACAGCCAGGATCTCTTCATCACCCTCACAGAGATCCCCTACCAACCCTCCCCTGCCGTTAACCCGGACTCCGAATCAGGGGAAGGATCAGTCGGTAAGTGCTATAAACATGTAAACATTTATTTCTTAACAAAACAGGAATAAAAACTATATAAAAAGGTCAATGCATATAGGGAATCGAACAAAAATCCTCTTGGGACAGTTCAACGAAGCTCTCTGAGAGGTACTCGAAAAGCCTCCGCAGGAGGTTCCTGGGGAGAGGTGCCTTGTTGGGTGCTCCGTGGAAGCACACTCTTCTGCGCCAGGCCATCAGGAGGTATAATGGGAGCATCGCCTCGACCAGCATGGCAGCATAGGGCCCTGGTCTGTGCAGGGATTCACGCAGCATGCGCTCTCTGTTTCTCCTGGAGACCCGCCTCAGGGTGATCTCGCTCGGCGACTGCTGCATCTAATTAGGGGAATTACTTTAATGTTACTATTGTGAATGCTTGACTTTTCCTTTGCATAACAATGACCGTCGTTTAACAGCCACGTGTTGTAGGCTGCAGAGGAAAAGCATACAGGGATCTTTCCCGGGGACAGCCGCGAGGGGCTGGAACAGGGTCAGACTTTATGCTTTCCAGATTGCCTGCAGCAGGAGGGCACTGCTATCCATTAACTGTTAAGCAGCCTAAAGTTTACTGCTTACCAGGCCTGGCTGCTACACGGATTCTGCTGTCCTGCCCCGCTTGTCCGATCTCCAGTGCAAGACCCCAGGCAATGAAAGCGAATGCCGAAAATTCGAACTTGTCCTGAGAGCACATGAGATTAGGTGCCCTGTATGGTCTTGTTCACAGAAACTGAGTAGACTGTGTTCAGTGTTCGCAAACATGTATCTTTGGAAGGAAATCACTTCCTTTTTCCCCATCACACAGCTGCGGCTCTTTCCCGAACTGCTCCGGCATCCCCCTCACAGAGGCTGGCGCAGATTAGGCGGTGAAAGAAAAAGACTCGGGACGAGATGTTCGCTGAACTGATGGCCTGCTCCAGAGCCGAGGCGGCCCAGCAGAGCCAGTGGAGGGAGACCCTCTCTCAGCAGCAGCGCTCACACAGCGAACGGGAGGACAGGTGGCAGCAGGAAGACCAGCAGGCAACTCAAACGCTGCTTGGACTAATGAGGGAGCAAACGGACACGCTCCGGCGCCTTGTGGATGTTCTGCAGGACCGCAGGCAGGAGCAGAGAGCCCCCCTGAACTGTATCTGCAACCGCCCTCCCCCGCCACAAAGTCCTGTCCCCCCCTCACCCAAAATCACAAGAAGGAGGGGCGCTAGGGGCCGTGAAAACTGTCACTCCACCCCAGCAGAGCGCTCATGTACCAAACAGCTCTCATTCCCTAAAGTATGAGAATTGCTTCCCTTCCTGGCTCACACGATCCCAAATCCCAGTTTCATCCCCCAACTGTGTAGTTGAGTATTAAAAATAGTTTGCTGTTCATTACTGTTTCCCTCATGTTTCTTTGCATAAGACTTTGTGTGAAGGGGGGGGGAGGAGTTTGTTAATTGCATAGGACAGCCACCATTAACAGGGTACAGACATGGGGGCAGGATCAACAGCAGGTCACACACAGAGTGCAGTCACTAGGCACCCGGGTCACTCTGCGAGGTGTCTGCTGCCCCAGGTCAGTCTGGGAGGTGTATGTTGCCCCAGGGTCCGAGCGCCTGGCATCCACAAATGGCAAGGCAGGCTGCCCTTACCATGCCCTTCCACCCTAGCCATGAACCTCTCCGATGCCCTGAGCCCCAGCCAGAGCCATCATCCCCGCACACCTACTCACCCTTCCCACACACCCCTCACCCCGTCCTGCAAACCCACCCCTTCCTGCACACCCTCCGGTAACCGTCCTCCCCCCAGAGACCACTGTAGGAGCAGGAGCCTGTCAGTCCTCGAGTGTAGAAGCGGTCTGTACATCACTGCACACCGTACCCACCACAGTCTGCGTCCCTGTTGGAACCCTTGAACGAGAATTCGTTAGTAAAGAAAACTTTGTTAATTAAAAATGTTCCAATAACTTTATTTTTAAACATCTGTTGGAAGGGGGGAAACCTGGTGAACGGGATATGTAACTGCTGAAAAAAGTCAATAGTAACTGAAACAGGGGCAGGTTCAGCTTCTCTGTAAAGAGACTGGACAGTCATAGGTTACCCTGCTCTCTGAGGAACCTAGCTTTCAAAGCCTCCCGGATGCACAGCGCTTCCCGCTGGGCTCTTCTAATCGCACGGGTGTCTGGCTGAGCGTAATCAGCAGCCATGCGACTTGCCTCAACCTCCCATCCCGCCATAAAGGTCTCCCCCTTGCTCTCACAGAGATTGTGGCGCACACAGCAAGCTGCAATAACAATGGGGATATTGGTTTCGCTGAGATCCGAGCGAGTGAGTAAGCTCCTCCATCTCCCCTTGAGACGTCCGAAAGCACACTCCACCACCATTCTGCACTTGCTCAGCCGGTAGTTGAAGAGCTCCTTGTCACTGTCCAGGGCGCCTGTATAGGGCTTCATGAGCCAGGGCATTAGCGGGTAGGCTGGGTCCCTGAGGATCACTGTAGGCATCTTCACATCCCCAACACTTACTTTGTGGTCCGGGAAGAAACTACCTTCCTGCAGGCGTCTAAACAGACCAGAGTTCCTGAACACATGCGCGTCATGAACCTTGCCTGGCCACCCGACGTAGATGTTGGTAAAATGTCCCCTATGGTCCACCAGTGCTTGCAGCACCATTGAAAAGTAGCCCTTTCGGTTAATATACTGGCTGGCCTGGTGGGCCGGTCCCAGGATAGGGATGTGAGTGCCATCTATAGCTCCACCGCAGTTTGGGAATCCCATCGCGGCGAAGCCATCTATGACGACCTGGACGTTTCCCAGGGTCACCACCTTTGAGAGCAGTAGGTCAACGATTGCGTGGGCTACTTGCATCACAGCAACCCCCACGGTAGATTTGCCCACGCCAAAGTGGTTCGCTACTGACCGGTAGCTGTCTGGCGTTGCAAGTTTCCAGAGGGCTATGGCCACTCGCTTCTGCACACTCAGGGCTGCTCGCATCCGGGTGTCCTGGCGCTTCAGGGCAGGGGCCAGCAAGTCACACAGTTCAAGGAAAGTGCCCTTACGCATCCTGAAGTTTCGCAGCCACTGTGATTCATCCCAGACCTGCAGCATTATGCGGTCCCACCAGTCCGTGCTTGTTTCCCGGGCCCAGAATCGCCGTCCCATAGCATGAACGTGACCCATTGCCACCATAATCTCCACGGCGCGGCGTACCGTGCTTTGTGAGAGGTCTGTGCCACTTTCACACTTCACGTCCTCACCGTGCTGCCGGAGCCTCCTCGCCCGATTTCTCAGCAGCTGACTGTGGAAGAGGTGTTCGATAAAGTGCGAGGAGTTGACAACGGCCATAAGTGCAGCAATGATCGCAGCGGGCTCCATGCTCGCAGTGCTGTGGTGTCCGTGCTGTCACTGACCAGAAAAGTGCGCGAACAGAGTTCCCGCCGGCGCTTTCAAGGAGAGAGGGCGGGAGTGACGGTTGAATGATGACAGTTACCCAAAACCACCCTCGACACATTTTTCCCCCAGAAGGCATTGGGGGCTCTACCCAGCATTCCAATGGGAAGCGGGGACTGCGGGAACTGTGGGATAGCTGCCCAGAATGCACCGCTTCCAATGTCGACGCTTGCCCCGTTAGTGTGGACTCACAAAGTCGAATTAGTGTCCTTAGTGTGGATACACAAATTCGAATTCATCAGGTCGAATCCACAAATTCGACCTAAGTTAAAGCGAACTACTCCTGTAGTGTAGACATACCCTAAGAAAAGTGAGATGCATCAAATTATGGGCATGAAAATGATTGCTTTCAGTAGACTTTCACTGCTGAATCATGACAAAGATTTTAGCAAAAAATACTAGCTAGCCAATTGCAGTTCATGCTCTCAGTTTATATAAATCTAGCTCAAATTAAAATTAAGGATAGACAAATGTCAGACAGTATTTGGGGAGTACTTGGTATCATCCATAATGCCACATAAAAATAACTATTTCTTTTATCACCACTTGACAAAGAGAAAGCTTTTGATACAATAGAGTGGAGCTTTCTTGTGTCAAGTCCTGTACCATATGAACTATGGTCCCCAGTTCCTTCAATGGAAAACTGCTCTTTACACCAGCCTAAGAGCAGCTGTGTGAGTTCATGGGGTTAAATCTCCTTTTGAATTACTCAAAGAGACTAAGAAGGGATGTCCATGGTCTCCTTTACAGTTTGCACTGGCCCTGGAGCTGTTCACACAGGGTAAGAAACCATGAATCTTTCACAGAAATAAAGCTTGAAGGAACACATCATAAAATAGTATTATAAGCAGCTGAAATATTTTTATCTAAACCAAATATTTTCTTAAAACTAGCATCTAAAGACTTTGGAAAAGCATATGGATTTAGAGTAAATTATGCCAAAGCTGAAATGCTAGCTATAAATTTGCCAGACTCTGAGAAGTCATCCCTCCAGAAAACACTGGGTACAGATGGCAACAAATTTTATAAGCTACCCAGGCATTCAAATCTCAAACAACCTAGAAGAGCTCTATGATTTAAAATGTCAAACTACTACTTCAGCAAATGAAAAAAAAAAATCTTGAGTGCTGGAGGAAGTATGCAATTTCTTGGTTGGGAAGAATAGCTACAGTAAAAATGAACATGTTGCCAAGGATATTTTTCATGTTACAAAATCTTTACATGATCATAACAGGAATATGGAGGATGTTAGAATTTATATGGAAGAAGAAAAGAAAACCAAGAGTGAATATAGATACTATCGACACCCATTTAACAGGGCAGACAGGCTGTTCCAAATATTCTATGCTGGGGGTGGGCAAACTTTTTGGCCTGAGGGCCACATCGGGGAATAGAAATTGTATGGTGGGCCATGAATTCCCACAAAATTGGGGTTGGGGTGCAGGAGGGGGTGAGGGCTCTGGTTGGGGGTGCAGGCTCTGAGGTGTAGGAGGGTGCTCTGGGCTGGGACCAAGGGGTTCGGAGGGTGGGAGGGGGGGGGGATCAGGGCTAGGGCAGGGGTGCAGATTCTGGCTGGGGGTGCGGGCTCTGGGGTAGGGCTGGGGTGCAGGAGGGTGCTCCGGGCTGGGATTGAGGGGTTTGGAGAGCAGGAGGGGGATCACAACTGGGGCAGGGGGTTGGGGAATGGGGAGAGGCTCAGGAGTCCAGCCTCCGAGCAGCACTTACCTCAAGCGTCTCCTGGAAGCAGTGGCATGTCCCTTCTCCAGCTCCTATGTGGAGGTGCGGCCAGGTGGCTCTACACGCTATCCTATCTGTAGGCACCGCCCCTGTAGCTCCCATTGGGGCCATGCTATGGTTTCTGGGGGCAGCGTGGCGTGCCCCTCGCCGCAGCTGGAGTGCTAGAGCAGCCTCCTGACCCAGCGCCCCGGCTGGAGCGCTGGAGCGGGGCAAGCTCCGGCCCCCGCTCTCCAGTAGGAGCTCAGGGCCGGCTTAAAATGGCTCGCAGGCCAGATCTGGCCCACAGGCCGTAGTTTGCCCACCCCTGTTCTATGGTATTATCAAGACAGCCAGCTCAAAGCAGTAGTGGACTGGAGGTGCTCTAACCCAGTCAAAATGGATTAGTAACAAAATTCACTCGCTCCAAACACTTATACACATTATTTAGCAAAGGCTACTCTGTGGGATAGAACTAGATGCCTTATCTCCACTACACAGTTTAATCAACAAAACAGCGGAGGTGTACACACCGAAATGCTCCTCCTGCTGATATAGCTCCCCTGCTATGCAGACACAATAAAACCACCTCGATGAGCAGCATAGAGTTTTTTGTGACATAGTTAGAGTGACACAGCAACAGTGTAGACACTTTATTTGGTTATATCACCCTAACTGGCCTCCAGGAGGTGTCCCACAATGCCCATCATGACCACGCTGGTCAGCAGTTTGAACTCTGCTGCTCTGAAGGCACACAGATATGTGGCCCTCCCCCCTTCAAAGGCCCATGAATTTTTGAAATTCCTTTTCCTGTTAGCTTGGCCTACACAGTTCACACAGCACCTTCCCAGCTGACCGTGCCAGCTTTACGCAGCAGACGTGCTCAAATGTGGAGCACACCAGAGCAGTTTGATCTCAGGAGTATATGGGGAGAGGAAGCTGTGCAGTCGCAACTTTGCACCAGTCATAGGAATTTCGATACCTATAGGCTGATTGTTAGGGGCATGAAAGGGATGCGCAGCAGTGTAGTGCTAAAATCAAGGTGGTGAGGCAGGTGTGCCAGAAGGCAAGGGATGCCAACCATAGCTCTGGTGCAGCGCTGAAGACATGCCGCTTCTATAAGGAGCTGCACGCTATGCTCGGTGGCAACCCCATCTCCATGAGCCACGTGGATACTTGGAGGGGACTGGAGGCAGTGGCCAGCAGACTCAACCCCGAGGAGGAAGTGGTGGCCATCAATTATTTCCTGCACATTACCAAGAGTCAGTCCTTCGTAGCAGGAAGTGATTAATGGCCCTGCACACTTACATCACCGAAACGCCCATGGTGAACTTTCCAACTCCAAACTGATTTGCGACTAACTGATAGCAGTCTGGAGTTGCCAGCTTCCACACAGCAATTGCCACTTGCTTTTCCACAGCGGGGGCAGCTCTCACTCTGGTATCCTTGCAGAGCAGGGCTAGGGCGAGTTCCAGGAATGTGGATTTGCACATCCAAAAGTTCTGCAGCCACTGCTCGTCATCTCATACATGCATCACGCTGTGATCCCACCACTCAGTGCTTCTTTCCCAAGTCCAGTACCGATAGTCCACCATGGCAAACTGGTCTGTGAACGCTAGCAGCAATCTTCAATTATTTGTTTCCATGGCAGACACCAGGGCAGGCACCACCGATTCACTTTCTGTTTCGCAGCTTATGAAATACTGCAAGACCAGCTGCGTTGTGTTCATAACGCGCATCACCAGAATGATCAGCAGCTGAGGATCCATGCTCTCAGGCAGAGATGGTGGGTGCACAGTTTACAAGGGCTGTTGAAAAACTGCACAAAATGAAGTAGGAAACCCATGGAATGATCGAATGAAAGAACTGCATCAGTCCCATGATGCACCACTATCAGTTCCCAGAGCTCCCAGGGGCAGAGCGTGACAAATTGCATAGTGGGATAGCTACCCACGATGCAATGCTCTGTCAGTGCAAGAGCAACTGTGGACACGCTCAGCCGACACAAGGAGCATTATGTGGATGTGCTCCACTGATGTTATTAAAGAAGCTTATGATCGTCGACATAACTGAAGTCGACTTACTCTGTAGTGTAGACACGGCCTAAGAGGAGTTCTTTTCCCTTGCCAATTATACCCATTGCAAATAATCCAGATCTTAACTCAGATCACTAACGAGAGAGCTTTAAAGACCGGGAGAGCTATGGAATATGCATGGTTGGCCAGCTAGTCAGTAAAGAAAGTTTCTAATTTATTTAGAGATCAAAACTGACTTTAACTGGTCTTATTTCCCATAACATCCATAGCTTCAAATTAGACATTTCTCAACTTTCTAGAAAAGCTGTTTTATACAGAATGCTAATTTTAATAGAAGTGATGGTATTTGGTCAGTTAAGAAACAAAGTAATTATAACTAATTTATATCAATCTTTTCAGACAACTATCCAAACACAAAAAGCAAACCCCCAAAACAAAAAATCCATTTATTAAAAAATAACCTCCATTATAAAACCCCCAATCATTTCTATTTGTAGTTTAACCAATACTTTCTTTACTGTCCCTTTACATCAAAACAATTATTACTTTACTTTCACTTTTCAAACACCAACTATGTTTTACAAAAATATCTATAAACCTAATACTATTATTTATCACACCCATATAAACAATATAAAATAAAATACCTAAAACAATATAATCTCCTACATAAATATTTTAATTTATATCCAAATCAAACAAATTTAAAAATCCTAAACAAAATTACAAAAAAAAGCCAAAAAAGCAAAAATAAGATAGCCCCTCAAAAAACCAGTTATGACTGCAACATATAATCTGACTTAAAATAAAAAAAGCATTCCCCTAACTCCCAGCTCCCACAAATATATCCACTCTCAAATCATTTAGAAAAATAATATTTCCAAAATTTTATTAAAAACTTTACAAAAACCCCTCAACCCCACTACACAAGCTTAAAAAAAGAAAATAAAACAAGAAAAAGCCATAAGCCAATTAAAACAAGTTTTAGCTCAAGCTCCAGCCTTAACCTATCCAAAAATAAAACAGCCATTTATACTGCAATTAACTACAAAAAATCAAAACAAAGCTAAATCAAAACCATAATACAAAGCTCCAGTCCACAACTTATGCCGCTAAACTTTAAATAAAATAAAAAGAAAAAATTCTCTATTAAAAAAATCTTAGCGCTAATATAAACTCTGCAATATTAAAAATATCTAATAAAATCATAATCAATATTGCTAAAACGCACCCCCATGCCAATAAAATATATACTCACTAGCAAGATCAACAACAATTTTTTCTTATATCATGATCAACCCCTCCCACCCAAATCCTCATTTCACTGAAAATGTCACTGATGAGACAGATATATCATTTAGCTGGCAATCATTCAAAACATGAATCAGCCCTCTAGCTGCCCTCCACTTTGAAAGGTCTGCAGGGAGAATCTTGAGATTAGCTAAGTGAAGCTTTAAGCTATTTTAAATCATGTACCAGTGTTGTTTTCTGAGAAGAATATGGAGCAGCACTTCAGAGTATGCCAGGGTCTCACTCCGGAGAGGATATTATTATATGACATAAGTAATTAGAAGCAAATTATGGAGCACATGGACAAGACAATGACTCAATGAAAGATGAGAAATGAAGAAATCATCCATTTGTTGTAAAGAAAGAGGAATCAGCTCTACACACCTCATTCATGAGTTTGTTCCTTCCCCAATGCAGGTGAAGTAAATATTACTTACATGAGTAAAGGCTTTAGCTCTAAATTTATGTCACAGTGGAGCTCTCTGTTAAAAAAATAGTGCTCAAGAAAGCTGTGGGCAATGAAATGGAAGCAGTAAATGAAGTTCTTTGCCTATAGGACAAACAGAATGCAATCATCAGCAGTGTAAGCATCCACCTGCTTTCTCTCACTCCTGAGCTAGAGGGACCAGCCCTGAGCTGAGAAGGTATTTAATTCTCCATACCCATTCAACCCTTGAGCCTTTTACAGAAAGTCAGCCAGCCTGCCAATTACTCTGGGATATTTTTGTGACACAGCAACCTGCCTTATTCACTAAGAAGCAAGCTGAGTTCCCTATATAACAGGATACTGATTGGAGAGTTAAAGTAACAAAGGCAAAAGGGTAGATTGCAGCCAGCCCCTGAGAAGGATTCAAGGGGATGGCTGTTATTGCAATTCTTGTGCTCTCCTGAGCAGAAAGGCTTGTGCTAGCTACTCAAAAGAGACAGGGAGAAGTCGGCGCTATGGCTGGATGAGGATGGGAGCATACCCTGCACCCCCTTAAGGGATGTTGTGATCACACAGTCATAGGTGCCGGACTTCCCCTCTTTTCCCTGGGTGCTCAACCCCACCCTCTGCCCCTGGCCCCACCCCCAGTCCATCCCTTCCCCAAAGTCCCGTCCCTGCCCCACCCCACCTCTTCCCCACCCCCATTCAAACCCCTTCCCCAAAGTCCCTGCCCCAACTGCACCTCCTCCCTGCCCCTATTCCAACTCCCTCCCCAAATCCCCACCCCGTCCCCACCCCCTCCCCTGAGCATGCCACATTCCCACTCCTCCCCCTCCCTCCCAGAGCTTGCTACAGCTCTTTGGCGGCAGCCAGGCAGGAAATGCTGGGAGGTAGGTGGAGGAGTGGGATGCGGTATGCTCAGAGGGGAGGGGAGCTTGGCTGCCACTGGGCGCAGAGCACCCACTAATTTTTCCTCATGGGTGCTCCAGCCCCGGAGCACACACGGAGTCGGCGCCTATGCACACAGTCTCTCCTGTGAGTCACTGAGACACAATGGGAAGTATTCGTCTCTGCACTGCAGCCTCTTTGTGCCAGCTAGAAAATCCCCCTGGGAAGATATTCCTGACAGTAGGATTCCTCATCATAACATTCATCAGCTCTGCACCCCAGCTCCCAACCCTATCCTGAAGCCCTCAGTGCAGAGCACATTCTAAGGCAGGTGGAAATGGGAATGATTTGTGTCTATGCCATGGCTGTTAACCAGCTGTAGAAGGCTCTTCAGGGCCATGGACAGGGGTGCTGGAACAATCTGTATAATTGAGAGCTGAGAGCCATTGGACCGAACTGTAAACCCTGTATATAATGGAAACCACTTCAAGCCAGAGGGTGCTGCTGCATCCCCCGCACCCCTAGTTCCAGCACCTCTGGTCATGGGCAGCTCCAGGCACAATTTCTAACCTGTGCTGATGGCTAGTTTAGTCCCAGAACTGAGTAGGTACCAGCCATTTCCCATCAATCCCAGGACCAGTGTAGGGAAGGGAAGAATCTGGCCCCAGCCTTCTTGGAGCTCCTGCTGGAGCAGTGAATACCTGCATCACCCCCAACTGAGGGCTGTACATTAATGAGCCCTTACCTTACAATTGAAGAGACCTGACAAAGACATGGCCCTGTTATAATACAGTTCTGTCTCTCTCCTCCTCATTGCTATTTGTATAGTAACCACTGATTTCTAGGTCATCTGTTCATTGTCTAGTTAGTTACACCCACACTTACAGGCAAGCTCCAGGAGGATCCTTTGTTGGGTGGAATAAAGGAACCCCATTTTCACTTCACTGCACTTTGTTCTGTTTCATTATTAGTTCAGTGTTCTCTGTGCAGCTAATTGAACTGATCATGGCAATAAAAAGCTTAGAGGTTGCACTTGTAATGATCCTATAAAATTCAGTACAAAACATTATTAAAAGTGTTCTTGAAAATAGGTAAATTCAAGGCACAAAATTCATGGTGGATCCAGTGGGGATATTTGGATCAGAGGTTTTGCTCCTTTGAGCAGCAAACAACCAATATATGCCACGATGTCTGCTAAATTATCTAGCAGAGCTCCACCAACCAGAAAGCAGCTGTAACAGTTATTTAATCCGGTCAGTGCTGCAGACTGTAATGTTAGGCAGGCAATTGCTCCTCCAACTGCTGGAGATGGAACATGCTGTGATCATCGTTGCCAAAAAGTCAGCTGGACCCTAATGGAAATTCCAGGTGAAAAATTTCAGTTGGTTCCAACTGGCAACTAAGTTTTGGAGCAATGCAATAGGTCTTGTAGTCTAGGGTTCCTTAAATGATCAGTTCCTGTAACTACCACCACTTCTCTCCTTCATGTCAGTCACCAAATAAACAAAGACCACACAACCCCTTCTCTCCACAGCCAAATGTAAACAGGCATAATTTGTAGCAAGAATGGAGGAAGAAAAAACACATTTACCAATTCAGCATCATCAAGATGCTCGCCTAGTCAGGAAACCATATAATCTCTTACTGTAGCTCTTGTCCTCTCTCGCCTCCTATTGCTTGTTGAACTTATCTGCATGCCTTGTCCAGGGAAGCTGCGAGCTCTTTGGGGTGGGGACTGTTTTTCTTTATGTTTTCACAGTGCCTAACAAAACAACCCCTCTCCCACCCATCTCTAGTCCTCATTGAGGACCTTAGGTGTTACCATAAATAGATCTAATAAGACTGTTCCTCCACTAGAAAGGTACAGAAACAACTAGAAATCAAGATACCTGCTGAGGGGTTCTAATGAAGTCTATTGGAATTTCTGCTTGGAGTCCAAGACAAATCCATTTAGTATATACAGTCTAAGACAGTAACTTTTACTTTTACCTTCAGAGCCTCTACCTTCCTGATGATGTGTAATTGTTCCTGGGCAAGGCTAGCTATATTCCAAAATACTGTAATAGGCTTCTAGTGAAATGCTACCATTCTATATGTTTATGTAGGTAAATACTGTAGAAGAGTTCATATTAGAGATAGGCCAAAGAGAGAGTGTTTGGTTTTAGGCTAGAGTTTGAGCCTGTGACATTTGAATTCAAGATGGGGGTAATCTGCTACGATCAGCCATTTTAGTGAAATTGTTACCATCTTCCTCTGAATCTGAGTTGGTTTTAGAAAATAGGCCTCATCTAGTTTGGGATTCATCCCAGAACTGAAATGAATGTCAGGCTTGGATCCAAGGATTTAAAATCTGGGCCCACATGCAGTAGTTATGATTGTAATAGTGTTTAAATCTTGCATGTTTTTGACAGTAGCTGTGACTGGAAAACCACTAATAATTGAATTCTAATGACTGATGACATGCATTGTCTCTGAGAAAATATTCTTGGCAGAGGAGTATATGAGGTGATAAATAGCTTTTGAGAATGTCAAACGCCTGGAAAAGCCCTTTATTGTAAACATAATCCAGTCCCATGAAGGTCATCCCTATTTGGTGACAAAAAATTTAAAAACCCACAACCCAAGATATTTTGAACCAGGGACTATAAAAGTTTTGTGCTGCTTCCTTCTCTTGCTGTTCACTGATAATTGTTGAACACAACAGCTGTGTAGTAAGGGGAGTGAGGTAATTGGATGTAGATGATAGCCAATATGGATTTCAATGTCCTTTGTTAGATAATATAATGACCTAGTTAATGCATTGGACTTCTTAAATAAGCATAGGTCCTTTGCAAGCTATTAGTGCCTTGTATTCATGAGAAGTACGATACCTAAATATCACTTTTCCATGACATTTTAAACAGTGAGTAACAGACATAAAAAGAATTGTAGGGCCCTGTATTTTGCTTGCTAGTAGATGCTGCTTTTACATAAAATTGAATGCATTTATTCATGCCATTTGGTAAAAAGGAGCCTCTGGTGTTGTGTAACAGAGAATAAAAGAACCTTGAAAAGACAAAAAAATTGGAGAAGATGAGAGGCTTTCAGATTTGTTGCACTATTGTGGCTTCCTTTGGGAATGGATGGGGGCCTTACAAGTAGGAACAGAAAGGGACATTACCACCTCTGAAGATAGAAAAATACACATTATAGTCACCACATTGCCTAAAACAGCATGTATTTCTATCAGGACTAAATATCTGCTGCTTTGTATATGCTGAACATTTAATTGGAATCCTTTTGTAGCAAGCAGCATTGGCAGAGGGAAAAGCAAGTTTGCCAGTTATATGTTTTCTTTTCCTTCTCTTATGTTCCATGCTAATTGACACATCTAATGTTCTTTAGACTTGGAGAATGAATTTTTAAAGGCAAAAAGTTTGGATGCAAATTTAACAGCTAAGAGTATTTCTCAGATGCTATATTGTGACTTCAAAATAGCATTTAGCCAAGAGTTAGAGTGACCAACTGTTCCTGGTTTTCTGGATTGGTTCCTTTCTATTAGCATCTGTTCCTTAATTAGGTGCAATATGTTCCTTACTTCTACTTGCTAGGTTTAAGATGCAGTGCTCAGTGACTGACACCAATTCCTTTCACTCCCTGTCTACCGTGGACTCAATTAATTCTGAACAGGGAAGGGCATATATGGCTGCACAAACTTCCATTTGGACACACAGTAACACTTCACAAAGCTGATATCCACATTACTGCAAGTTACAGAGTGCATGGGCACTCACACTCACACCTCCCTTTCCTGGGGCCAGCTGTGGAAAACAGGCCTCCTGCATCTCCATGGCAGCTTGCAGAGGATGTAGGCTCTTTTGATCTTGCTCAGCAGGCCACCCTACTGTAACCTGGTTATTCTAGAATTCCCAGAGCTTGGTTGTGACTGAGAGAACTTGGTTTAGTTCCATAGGGCCGTTAGTATCCTAGGTGTGACAAATCGTAGGGCAGGGGCATCAGACACATTCTATGGGAGGTCCATATTTCATTTTGAAGAGGGGGCTGGCACCATGGCTACAAGTTTATCATATGATATGGCTCCCAGCACACCAGAACTCACTGATGTCAATGGGAACTTTGCACAAGGACTGAGGGTAGAGTGTGGCCTTTACTTAGTTACTATAGTTGGGCTCTGAATGGGTGCTCAAGTGAGAGGGTGCAAGAAGCTTCTGGGTATAATCCCTCTGGGCTCACTAACATTACCTGTTGGTGCTAACTACCCAAAAGGAGCCAAGGAAGAGTTCTCCTCCCCAATCTCACCTCAGTGCAGACTCCAATGGGAAATCTTCCACAGAGAGCTGCCCAGACTCTATAGTGGCTCTACCATAATGAATACTTTTCTCCTCCACCACCTCTCTTAGAGCACTGGCAGGTGGATCATTTAAAAGAGAGGTGACTCAGAGACAACTGCTCCTCACCAGCTGCGCCAGCAGACTTCAGTGATTCATAGATTCCAAGGCCAGAAAGGACAATTGTGATAGTCCAGTCTGATCTCCTTTGTAACACAGGCACAGAACTTCCCCAAAATAATTAATTGAGAGTAGCTTTTAGAAAAACAGCCAATCTTGATTTAAAAATTGCCAGTGATGAAGAAACCCCCACAGCCCAGGTAAAGTGTTCCAGTTGTTAATTATCCTCATTGGCAAAAATTTATGCCTTATATCCAGGCTGAATTTGTCTAGCTTCAACTTCCAGTCATTGGATCATGTTATACCTTGCTCGGTTAGATTGAAGAGCCCATTATTAAATATTTGTGTTACATGTAGATATTTATAGAATGTGATCAAGTCTTCAGAGATTGGTTACAGATGACTAGAGCTTAACTAACTCTTTGTTAAGCTAAATAGACTGAGTTTCTTGAATCTATCACTCATAGGTCTTCTCTGAACCCTCTCCAATTTATCAACATCCTTTTTGAATTGTGGGCTCCAGAACTGGACACAATATTGTAACAGTGGTTGCACGAGAGCCAAATACAGAAGTAAAATAACCTCTCTACTCCAACTTAGGGGAGAAGGATAGCTCAGTGGTTTGAGCATTGGCCTGCTAAACCCAGGGTTGAGTTCAATCCTTAAGGGAGCCATTTAGGGATTGGTCCTGCTTTGAGCAGGGGGTTGGACTAAATGATCTCCTGAGGTCCTTTCCAACCCTAATATTCTATGAACTTGAGATTCCCCTCTTTGTGCATCCCAGGATTGCGTTAGCCCTTTTGGCCACAGAGTCACTGGGAACTCGTGTTCAGCTGATTATCCACCAAAACCCCAAAATCTTTTTGAGAGTCACTGCTTCTCACAATAGAGTCCCCAATTCTGTAAGTATGTCCTACAGTCCCTGTTTCTAGATGTACATTTACATTTAGCAGTATTAAAATGCATACTGTTTTCTTGTGCCCAGTTTACCAAGCAATCCAGATCGCTTTGTGTCAGTAACCTCTCATCTTCATTATTTACCACTACCCAAATTTTTGAGTCATCTGCAAACTTTATCCGTGATGATTTTGTGTTTTCTTCCAGGTCACTGATAAGCATGTTGAAGAGCATAGGGCCAAGAACCGATCCTTGTGGACCCTACTGAAAATGCAGCCACTCAATGACAATTTCTCATTTACAATTACAATTTGACACTTGTGAGTGAACAAGTTTTTAATCCATTTTATGTGTGCCATGGTAATTCTGCATCATTATTATTTTTTAATCAAAGTGTCATGCAGTACCAAGTCAAATGCCTTATAGAAGTCCAAGTATATTAATGCAATGCTATTACCTTTATCAACCAAATTTGTAATCTCATCAAAAAAATATATCAAGTTAGTTTGACAGGAACTATTTTCTGTAAACCTATGTTGATTTGCATTATCTTCCTTTAATTCTTTATGAGTTGAGTCCCATATCAGCTGCTCCATGATCTTGCTTGGGAGCGATATCTGGCAGACAGGCCACTAATTACATGGATCATCCCATTTACCCCTTTTAAAAATTGGCATAACATTAGCTTTCTTCCAGTCTTCTGGAACGTCCCCAATGTTCCAATACTTATTGAACATCAACATTCATGGTCCAGCGAGCTCCTCAGCCATCTGTTTTAAAGCTCTTGGATGCAAGTTGTCTGGACCTTCTGATTTTAAAAAGTTCAACTTTAGTAGCTATTGTTTAACATCCTCTAGTGATACTAATGGCCTGGAAAAAGCATTATCATCACCATATCATGCGACTCTATCAGCCATTTCCCCCAAATACACAACAGAAATATTTATTGAACTCTTCTGCCTTTTCTGCATTGTTACTGATAATTCTATCATTTCCAACTAGTAATGGACCAATATCATTGTCAGGATTCTTTTTGTTCTAATTTAAAAAACAACAACAACAACAACAACCCCTTCTTATTGTCCTTAACTCTGCCAGCCATAGATTTCTCCTGATGTTCCTTTGCTTCCCTTGTCAATTTTCTATAATTTCTAACTTCTGATTTATATTCATTACTCTCAACTTCCCCTTTCTTCCATTTATCATATATTATTTTGTTATTTTTTAATAACTGCCTTCACTTTCCTTCCAAACCAAGTTGTGTTTTTAAACAGCACAGCCTTCTTCCTCAATTGTGGGATTGTGGATTTTTGGGCATCTAGTAAGGTGTTATTAAATGATTTCTAATTATGATTCACAGTTTTCTAATTAAATTCTTCCTCTCAGCTGACTTGGCCCATAATTGTTTGCAGCTTTGTGAAACTGATCCTTTTAAAGTACCAAGTATAGGAATCAATCATCCTGTTCCCTAGTGTTAGTTGGTGGTCTGTGCCAGGCACCAACTAATACCCCATCTTGCGCTTTATCTGTCAGGACACTGATCTGTAAACATTCAAGATCAATTTATTCTGAGCTATCAGTGACTCAGAAACAGATAATGACATTTCTGACAGGATGGGGGGGGCGCAGAAGTACAGGAAAAAATGTTATTTTTATTCTTCCCCTTCTTCTGAACAGGGAGTGGGGAAGTCCAGCAGTAGTTGATTTATCTCCCCGCTGCTCAATCCTCTTGATGGGGACTGAGTCAGAAGAAAGGCACAGGCACTAAGGCTCAGATCCTGAAAGTTTTTTAGATGCCTAACTTCAGTGGAATACCTTTGAGGATCTTGGCCTGAGAGCCTGGGACAGAAAAGATGGTGCTATGGAGCTAAGAACATTAGCTGGGTGTTTCTGTTAAAATAATCACCAGTGAAACATTTATCATTGTTGACGTTTATAACATTACCACTAGGCTTCAGAGCTAATGTAATGAACTGAAATGACTGGGGCCAATCACCCACCCACTCTTTAGGGTGATTGGTTCGAGATGTCTGTCTATTGTCTCAGGAAGTCTACATTGCATCAGTTCATACTGCAAAGTCTGTCTTTGCAACCAAGTGGGCTAATTTCTGTGTTGTTTTTACTGGTGATAGTTTACATTTTACAGAACCCTAGAATGACACAGGTGTTGTGTATTTGGTTGTCATGGTTTTGTTGCTATGGCAACTGAGTTAGATTATTATGGGTTAGCTCAACCGGTTTCAACCGGCTGGGAAGCTCTCTGTATATATGTAAATAAAATGGAGGTTTTGGTTAGCTGCCTGCTCTCTGGCCTCAAGTGATTGCTTCCTACACCGGCTGCCCCAAGGATATAACACTGGCGACGAGGGTGAGACTCCGGTGCTGCTCCAGTAACAGAAGGAAGTAGAAGTTAAGGTAAAGAACAAACAAACAAAAAAGCTGCTTGTTTACACTGACTGTGAAAGTGAAACTAAAAATCATGGCTACTCTGATCAGGCCCCTGGAGCCTTTTGATGAAAATACAGAGCAGTGGCATGTGTATACTGAGCGTTTTGAGCTTTTTGGTATTGCAAATGACATTACAGAAGCGAAGAAGGTGCCAATATTCTTAACTGTTGTAGGGGCTAAAACCTACTCTCTGCTACGCAGCTTACTACACCCTGTTAAGCCTGAGACTAAATCTTACAGTGACATTGTGGAAATCTTGGGGTCTCATTTCTCCCCAAAACCACTGGTAATTGCTGAAAGATATAGGTTCCACAAAAGAGACCAAAAGGAAGATGAAACAGTTGTACAATTTGTAGCCATTTTAAAAAAGCTAGCAGAACACTGTGAATTTAAAGAGATGTTACATGATGCCCTGCGTGACAGGTTAGTGTGTGGCCTGTACAGTGAAGCTATACGGAAGCGCCTACTGACAGAGGCTCAGCTTACCTTACAGAAGGCTGTTGATATTGCTGTCTCCATGGAACTGGCTACAAGGGAGGCACAATACATCGGTGCACCCCCTAGGGTGCAAAAAGTGTCACAAGAACCAACCCACAAAACTGTGCAGAGTCAAGAATGTTACCGCTGTGGTAAGCCGGGTCACCAGGCATCAGAATGCTGGTGTAAGGACCTGGTGTGTCGACACTGTGGCAAAAAGGGACACATTGAGTGTGCCTGTAAACAAAAGAAAAAGAGGCCTGTGGTCTGGCCGACAAAAAGAGGAACCCTGCATACCCTAGAGCAGACCCAGGATGATCAAGGTGACACCTCATCACAAGAGGAAGTGGCACTGCATGTTTTGTCTTTGGCAATGGGCTCACATGAATACTGGGTAACCCCGTTATTGGATGGCAAACGTATACGCATGGAACTGGACACCGGTGCAGCCGTCTCACTGATCTCCGAGACTGTGTATAAAGAAAAGCTACAGCATCTTCCGCTTAAGGCAACAAAAACTGTTCTGAAGACATATACGGGAGAAGCTGTGCCTATGCTGGGCACTATTGATGTTAAGGTGGAGCTCAATGGACAGGTGGCTAAATTGCCACTGTTTGTGGTGAGAGGTAACTACCCAGCCTTAATGGGTAGGTCTTGGCTTGGGAAGATTCAACTGAACTGGGCAGAAGTGCACCGGATGACTAAAGAAGAAACCAGTCTAACCCCTACACTAAGGAAACATGCTGCTGTTTTTGGAGATGATTTGGGAAGTATGAAGGGAATCACTGTGACATTGAACATTAAACCTGGCAGTCCACCAAAATATCTGAAAGCCCGAACTGTGCCATATGCCATCAGGCCAAAAGTTGAAGCAGACCTGGAGCGCCTGGTCACCAATGGAGTCCTAATACCAGTTACCCATAGCTCATGGGCCACTCCTATCGTTCCAATCGTGAAGAAAGATGGCTCTCTCCGGATTTGCGGTGATTTTAAAGTCACTGTCAACCCAGTGTTGTGTGCAGAGCAATACCCGCTTCCCCGCATCGATGACCTCTTCGCAGGCCTGGCTGGGGGACAAAAGTTCAGTAAGATTGATCTGAGTCAAGCATATTTACAGATGCACGTCGATGAAAAGTCCCAAGAGCTGTTGACTATTGTGACTCATAAGGGGCTTTATCGATACTGTCGTCTACCCTTCGGAATAACATCTGCTCCCGCCCTGTTCCAGAGGGCTATGGACCAGATCTTGTGTGGCTTGTCAGGAGTTCAGTGCTATCTGGATGATATCCTGGTCACTGGAAGAAATGAAGAGGACTCTTTAGTCGTTTTGGTCTGCCAGAACAACTTGTGAGCGACAACGGACCGCAGTTCGTTTCTCAGGAGTTTCAAAATTTTATGAAAGCAAATGGGATACACCACATCACGTCAGCACCATATCATCCGTCCACCAACGGATTAGCTGAAAGATTTGTGCAGACAATGAAAAACGCTTTGAAATCAGCAAGGGGACAACACTCCATTCAAAAGCGTCTGGATACCTTTTTACTTTCCTACAGAAACACACCTCATGCTACGACCCACGCATCTCCGGCCTTTCTAATGATGGGACGACAGCTGCGCACTTGCTTTGATCTGCTGAAACCTTCTGAACCCCGACAAATTGTGCAACATCAGCACCAATATCAAGTCATCAGACGGGCACCCAGAGCAAAAGACCAAACCTTTAGCCCGGGACAGCCAGTTTTGGCTCGGAATTATACTTCCAGAGCTAAATGGGTTCCGGCCACAGTCATCACTCAAACAGGACCTGTTTCCTACACAGTCCGGACTGCAGAGAATCTTACCTGGCGGCGACATGTAGATCAGCTGTTGCCAGGTCATGCCAGTCCTCAGGACCCATCTGCAGTTGAGGGGTCTGACTTCACCTCTTCTGGTGAGGGATTGAATCACGAGTCACCTGTTTCTGACTGTTCTCCTCCATTACTGCCGGCGGCTGAGATACCCCTTTGCCCAGCACGAGCTGATACCACCTCCTCACCTGTTCATGCTGCGGACCCTGAGCCCCTAGTGCTTTCGGGTGCAATAACACCAGTAGTTCGCCGTAATCCACCTAGAGACAGAAGACCTCCTCATCGGCTGGATCTTTAGCTAGGGCGAACCCACGGTTATGGGGCAAAATAATCCCCAGGGTTTAGCCGGGAATGGAGGCAGTCTACCCTCCTTCTCTAGTCTAGTGTGTGTTTTATTTAGGGGACGTTCTTATTAGGGGGGGAGGAATATGTTGTGTATTTGGTTGTCATGGTTTTGTTGCTATGGCAACTGAGTTAGATTATTATGGGTTAGCTCAACCGGTTTCAACCGGCTGGGAAGCTCTCTGTATATATGTAAATAAAATGGAGGTTTTGGTTAGCTGCCTGCTCTCTGGCCTCAAGTGATTGCTTCCTACACCGGCTGCCCCAAGGATATAACAACAGGGATCAAATTAATACAGCAAACAAGCTTCTTCCAACCCACAGGCTTAGAACTTGACCTCCACAACATGGAGAGTGAAACATCTCTTGTAACACTATGAAGAATTCTCCCTCTTTTGTAACAATGGGCAGCCCATCGTTATTCGCTTTACAGCCTGAATTCCTCTTACAAGTCATGCCACAGAATCCCCCTCCCTGTGCAATATGTCTTCAAAGATAACTATTATCTCTCCAGTTAAACTTTAACAACTAGGGATGAGAAGAGACCTTTGTCCCAGAGATAAGTTCGGAGGTGTTATAAGCTCATTACATTGTGAATAATATATTTAACCTCATTTATGAAAGAAGAAGAAGGAAAAAAGTAAGCTCATTGAGGTCTCCTCTGCTGTTGATGATTGTTGTTATGGAAAAATAAGAACCTTCTCCCCTAAACTCTTTGGTACAAAAGGAAAGGAATAAAACAGAATTTATTTTAATCAAATTTAATACATTTTAATGTGTTTGTAGCATTGACTTTATTTGCATGTATTTAGGTCTTGGACATACACTGGGCCTGATTGCTGTAAAGGGACTCAGTGCAGATATACAAATGCCTGCAATTCATTGCAGGTGCAAAATGGAGGGGGCAAATAATTGAGGGTGCAACATTTCTTCCACAAAAATAGAGGATTAGTTAAGTGATTAAGAAATAAAATAACTGGTTCCATAAAGTGCAAAAGAATAAACTAGGGGGAATGCCTGAACTTTTCAATTTACTAAAATGTGTGCTGCAAACGGAGGTTCTCCCTCAATCCATTCCCACTCTCAGATTCCTTCCTTGACAAAAGCTGTGAAGGCAAACCATAACTTATCTGAAACTCTGCTACATTTGTTCAGAACAACTCGGCATTGTCAGTTTATATGTTATACTGAGCTGGTGAGCTTGGTTCAAATCCTAAAGTGAACACAAGTCCATATCATAAAAAATATCCTCACCACACAATTGTCACCTTGTTTGACAGTCTCAGCAGAGAGGACCAGACTGAATAGGCGTGGTGAATGAAATAGCCTTTCACACCCAGTGGGGCTGCTTATGGCGGAATGAAGGGGAGTGTGTGGGAGCTTGCACAGCTACTGGACCTGTTATTTTCATTCTGAAATTTATTAAAAAAGGAACAACTCTTTTTGTTTGTTTCCTAAAGTTTTCATGATTTTTTTTTTAACCCACAAGTTTTTGTCCCCCCTTTGTCCTTTTTCCATTTTGCCACTGAAAAAGGAGGAGACGGGGGGAAATAGGGAGAGAAATATTTTTAAAAAAAGAAAAACTTTTCATTTAATCAAATGAATTATCTTGAAAAAAAATCAGTGGGCCTGATCGTCAGCAAACATAAATCAGTTTGAATCCATTGAAGACGACAGAGCTAGGCCTATATCCACTGATGATCTGCCCCTTACTGTACAGGGAGCGGCAACTAGGACTAGGAAGAACAAAGTCCTTAAAAACAGTCTGGAAGAAGTAACATTTTAATTTACAACATGTGCATATAAACCTAATGACCCTGTCCTGCAGGTACTTAGTGTTTTAGACTTTTTGTCTTATATGCTCTAGAAACTTATTTTTCTTGCTCTGGATGGGTTACATTGGCCTCTCATTGCCTCATGGGACAGGTACAAAACATTTACGCGCATAAAGGTGCTCTTATCTAGCACTGTTTCTCCACCTTGGTTAACCTTATACACCTTTGCAATATTTGTTCTACCAACCTGAGGTGGGGGGCCTAACAACTGAAGCTACCCATATGGGGGAGATCTGAGCAAAAGGTTGCAGAGTCGCCATGGTCCTCTTAGTTCTGGTGGCTGGTTAAGGCACTGCATGAGTAGAATCAAAAGGAAACCATGGGCCTAGGGAGAGAGGAGGATTAAGTAGAGAGAAGATTGATGAGGATTGTCAGGGTCAAGAATTCTCTACAGTGGCTAGAGCAAGGAGCGGAGAGCTGAGGTTCCGGGTTTCTATTCCTGGCTCTGCATTTGAATGGATCTGCAGCCTTGGGGAAGTCCCTTAATTTTTCTGTCAGTTTACCAGTCTGTAAAAGAAAGGTGATAATCTTTCCCTAACTCACAGGGTATTGTGAGTTTTACTTAATGTTTGTAGAGCACTCTGAGATTTGGAGATGGAAAGGGCTGTTATAAGGGCAAAGTATGCGTGTGACGGATGACACAATAAACAGAGAATTGTAAATCATTGGGAGAAAATTAAATCAGAGATTAGTTTTACGTGGTCATTCTTAACTGGAACATACTGTATAAATACCTGTCATCTCACAGTAATACACACTTCATCACAGAGAGGTCTTAACTGCTCAACAGTCAAATCACCCATGAAAATACAAAGTGGTTATCGCCTTGGCTTCGTGAAAAGACTGTTGCAACTTCAGCTGAGCCTTGATGCTAATCGTTGTCCACACAGCCTCCTTCAGGAAGTGAAAAATGAGCCGTTTCTTCCCACTGAAAAATGGCTCAGAGATCAAAGGCCAGATCTTGCCAGTCTTCTGTGAGCTGAACTCCTATTGAAAGCAATGGGAGTTTTGAACATGGAGGGTTTGCCGGATCAGGACCCAATTTAGCCATCCTGAGCAAATCTTAGTAGGCGATGATATAGACACAATTTTCAGAGATGCTGAGTATCCTCAGCTCTTACTGACTTCAACTCAGCTTCTCTGAAAATCAGGCCCTTAGAGCCAGATCTGGTGGCTGGCAGCCCCAGTGCAGAGCACTTGGAGGAGAATAGATTTAGCTAGTTCTCATAGGACTGCTGCTGATTTTTCCCCATTAATTTATAAATCTTAACTCTGCTGCCCTCCCCCTTATTAGTCTAACCATCCTGTTGTTGGGCTTCCTGAGCTTGTCAACAATCCAGCAGAGGCAGCCGCAGCGACATCTGTTGTGAGCCAGTGCAAGAAAATGTTGGTAGTGTAAGAACCACAACTCTAAAGGTGGTACGGCGGACGAGCTCTTCATGGCAGGATCCATGGGCAGATGCTCTAGAAAGTTGCTTGTGTCCTTGGAAATTAGGAGGACCCATTCACATGGGAATTAAATTGGTAGGTTTAGGACTTGAGTAGCAGAGAGGTGTTGGGTGGGATTAAGGAGCATAAGCAAAGCTGTGTGGGGAAGCTTGCACAACCACTGCTCATGCTATGCCCTGTTCAAGCCAAAGCTGTTAGTCATCACTTCCCTGGCTACTAGATTTTTATTTGTTAGTTCAGTAGCACCATATGGGAACTGTACATGCCAGTTTACAGTAATTGAATTGTGCTAAACAAATAATCATATCCCTTAAGGACTGTCACCTTATAATTGTTAAACCTTGTTCCTCAGTGGCTTGATCCTGCACTCTGGAAGCTAATGGGAGTTTTGCCATTGACTTCAGTGAAGGCAAGACCAAGCTCTAAAGCCCAGATTTTTAAAGGCATTTTGGCACTCAGATGCTCAGTGTGGCAGCGATTTCGAAGTTTCAATTTCATTTTCAAACGAGATTTAGGTACTGACTGACTGGGGCATTTTGGCTCATAAGTGCCTAAATCCCTTTTGAAAATGTGATTTAGGCCTGTGCATCAGTTAGGTGTTGCAGTATGGAGTGCTGCAACATCTAAACACCTTCACAAATCTGGGCCTCAGTCAGCAGGTGTTTCTTGTGCATCCAGAGGCCCACAGCTCTGCCTACAATAGCCCTGGTCGGAGATGACCCTTTAGTCCATGCCCTTTTTTTACCATGCATCCTTATTGGGCCACCTCCAGACCTTTCTTTCCTTACCTCCTCTTCAGTGTCAAAGGTTTCTTTCACTTTGCGAGGACACTTTGGTGACATTTCCAAACATCAGTCTAGATCCACAGAGTCTAGTAGAACAAGCCTGATTAGCAATAAGCAGCCCAAAAGATCAGATAACCAATATGGGAAGCAGAATGTATCAGCTGATCAGGGTCAGGTGACACAGAAATAAAAATGCCTGGGTCTTGCTGACACAACAGCTTCCACCATTCCTAATGCCGGCGGAGCTGCAATGGTGAAGAATTGCAGCTATGGAGATGGCAAAGTCTAGGTGTGTGAGACAGGCTGAAAGACCATTGGGTCTGTGGAGCGGGAAAGAGTGCACCAGGAGTGAGCAGGAGAAGCGAATGGATGGGAAGTAAGGAGTGAGGGGGGCTGTGGGAGAGAAATTTTATTTTTTTAAAAAGTGATTATGCAAAGGGTTTCAGGTTAATTGCATTCAAAATTTCATTTTAAGAAAGAATTGCAACCTTAAGTGATCCTTTCCACAGCTTGAGTTACAAGGCTTTTTACAATGGAAAGGCAGTCAGACCCGCCAGCGCTAATGTTAGCAGGATCCAAACACTGCCACTAGACTAGGTTGTCAGCCTGCTGATTTGAAAAGCAGATTGAACTCGTTCTGTAGCCAGCTGGAAATTTGTTTAAAACACAACAAAAGAATTGGAAACATTGGAATGAGCAAAACAAGTTTCAAAACCAAGATGGGAAAGCGAAATGTTAGTGGCTTTCATGCTGCATTGACTTGGCAATTTATTTGCATGTGCTTAGAACCCTTTCTACTGACTGCTATTCAGCTTAGTGATATCTGCTGAGCACTCCAGCCAGAGTGACCTGAACTTGGTCCATCAGGCATTTATTATGTATCCCCATGTCACTTTTCATCATGTGGGACTTTTTAACTGCTCTCTAGCTAATTAATGTTAGTTAAGTCCAAACAGGAAATGTTAGGCAGGCTAACAGCAGATGAACATTTAGCCAGTGTGCCTAGCTATGAACTATCCAGAGCCCCAAAAAACTGTGGTTTGCAGTGGATCAGCCTGTCAGATGGAGGACGTGTGTCTAACAGGGCATCTTAGCTCAGCATTAGTTAAGGGCACTTTGAAAGCACCCCTCACTCTGCTGCTGGGGCTGGCAGGCTTTGCAGGTCTTCCTGGAATGAGCACTACGGTGTGGAGCAATATGACTGGAGCAGCTGACCCCATATGGACTGGTTGCCTGGGAAAATATTCTGTTGTTAGCAGCTGTGCTCTGAGCACACAGACTAAGGCACATATATTTTACTTTGATTGTATTTTTGCATTTTTCTGCCTGCAGAAATGCCCCAGCTATCTTAATAGCAGAATTACCACTGATGGTCTGACAGCAAAGTGATTTACTCAAGAAAGAAATATAGCTATTCCAAATTCCTACTATTTAGCAGCTCCCCTTCAGGGAAGATCTGCTGTCTCTATCAGACAGGGCAGGGAGCATGGAGCAATGAAATTTGGAAGGGGAAGATTTTTCCTCAAAAGAAGAATTATAGCGAGTTCTGGCTGAGACAGAATCAGTTCATACTTGCCAGACCCTCCCGATTCTAAGTTTCCCTTGTAAGAGAGAAAGTCCAGCATTATAAAAACATCTACAGATAGCGAGAGTGTGTGTGAGGCCTGTACACCCGCCAGTACAAGCATCACAAGTCCAGGTCCAGCTGGGAATATAACCTAGGGACCCTGATATCCAGCCCCCAACTAGAACCACAAGCCTCCCATCTAGGGATTATGCCTTTTCACTCAAACTTTATATATTTTTTTCAGATATGTAATAGGATTATTAGGCTATTCTTAATTATAAATAGGATACATGATATATACATACAGTAATATATTAATATTAATGTGAGTGTATATAATTAGAAAGAACACAAATAAAAAGGCATGACATAGGTTATACAAAATAACAACGGGCATAAAAATGGTAAACCAGGCATTACTGTTTACCCTCTATCATGCTACAAGAACGAGGGGCCAATCGATGAAACTGAAAGGCAGGAAAGGTGCTAAAAGGTAATATATTTTCACAGAACAGATAACTCACCTGAGGTACTAAACGAGGACAAGATGCTAGAGAAGTACAGGGACTGACCCTGGAGTCACAAGACATCCCAGAAATGCCAGGGAGGAGATGGGAGCATGGTCTCCCAGTGTACTGGCCTGCTAAGCTGACAGGCCACAGTGACTCAAGCATGCTGAAGGGACGGTGCATCATCCCCTGTCCCTGTGTGGCTGGGTGCTCCATCCCACAGCTCTCCTGGGGCAGGGGATCAGGACTTGGACTTAACAGAACAATTGAGCCCTAAGCACATGACACTTATTGGATACTAGTTGGGAAGAATTTCACTCCCATGCCACTCCATGCAAAGAAAACCACTGGGAAAGGCAGTGAGCTGAGACCATTGGTCAGACTCCTGTGCATAACTGCACCACATGGCCAATCCCCGTTTCTTGCATTCAGTTTAGTAGGGGCAGAACGCAACGTGACAGGAAGCTATACTGATACTTCTGCAGCTCTGATTTTTGAAGGTTTTTGGTAAGCTTTTAATTTTTGTTAAATGAGGGGTGCAGAGGAACGTTATAAATGTAACTATATTTTAAGGAAGGGGAGGACACATTTTGAGTCTGCCATGTTTATGGCTGTTGGCCTTTCTCCTGTGATAGGTGCACTTATTGCCCGCTTTCTAGTGCAATTCTTCAGAGCCCAGTCACTAACTTTTACTCTGCGCTTACCTGGGGGATTGAGAAGACCAGACCTTCCCACCCACATCTTTGTTGCCTGGGAAAACATTAATAATGTTTTAAACACAGCAGGCCTTGATTCACTGGTACGTGGAGAAGACTGCATCACTTTGGCAGCAAAAAACAGCCCTGCCCAGCAGATCTAGACACTGGAGTATTCCCCAGGCACAGGGGAATCTTTAGGTGATATAGAGCCTTGTATGCCACCCTTTCTGGACTTGGCCAGATAACGGGCAGGGGGAGGGGCACAGTGTGTGGCCAAGGTTACCTTTTTCCTGCCCAATTCCCAGCTGCGCAAACAGCCCCTGGGGGCCTCTAGAAACCAGTGTTTATTTTAAGGACCAGCCCGCACACAAGGGCCCCAGGATCAGAGGTGTAAAATTCTTGCAGTTTCCCGCCAGACTTGCGTTAAGTGCCTCTAATATTACACCAGGGAATCAGTGGCAGCTAGCTTCATTCTGCCCCATCTTACCCCCCATCCAACCCCAATGAAGTCAATGAGATGACATGGGATATAAGCAAGCTAGGGAAGATTTTGCCCAACTCTGTGGAAAATTTGTTCCAGAATTAGTGTATTTCTCCTGAAACCTTTTATTATGTTTATTATTTATTAATTATTGTTATTATTGTAACAAAAGAATGAGATTAGGAGAGTAATAAAAAGTGTATGAATTTTTAATATTACAGCTCAGGCACAAAGACTTTCTCTAGCTTCCAATGTTTCTGGAGCAGAGAGGCAGGCTGGAACAATAGCCCATGATTTAAATGGGAAAATTAAATACTGTCTGACATTTCTTTTCACGATGGGTTCATCCTCAGTACCAGTATTGTGCTTCACTGCCATAGGGAACAGATGCTACTATTATTACACCACAGAGGCAGCTCTGATATTAGCAATTTCCATGTACAGATATTTATTTGGCATTACATAGTCCGTGTATTTAACATGCACGAAACTTTCCTTTAAAATTGGCTGCTGTGGAGTATTCAAGTTTTTAAAGCTGTCTCTTTCCCAGCTATGTAGTTATGATATATGACCTTACTTTGATCTGATTAGAAATGCTCTGCGCAAGAGTGAAGTGTGTACAGGACTCAGGGGAAATCTCTCTATTTAAAAACAAAACAGAGCCTTAGCTTGGTTTCCCAAGCCAAAAATGTGGAACAGATATAAATTCTTTTGTATTTGCTTATGATTCTAAGGATAATGGTAAAAATACTGGGCTGGAACGCACTCAGGATAATAATGATGCTCAAAGGATATGAGCAGCAGACAGTGTAACATTTTGTAAGGCACATATCACAGAGTCAAAAATAATATTACAATATAACATTCATAGATATATACTTGACCGGGTTAGAAAAAAATGATTAAATCATACTTCAGATGCCTGTCTGGATGTCTCCAAAAGCTCCATTTTTATGCTAAGTATAGATTTCAAATGTCAGACTGAAAATGCATGACAATTGAAAGGGCTAATTGCCAGGATTTATCAAATCCATTCATTTACATATGAATCACAATATCAAATATTATGGAAAGACAGGTGAAAACTAGAATTAAGAGAGGATGCCTTCCAATCCCCGTAATTAAACATAAATTGGACAGGGACTGCTTGGAAACCACTGCAAACACAGAGGGGCCAAAATAAGTGATGGGGCCTTCCAGTTTATATCAGTAGCTGGTTAATAAAACAAGGGGTCTTGTTTTCAATTCGTGTAAACAGCTGCCTGCACTTTTCATGTTCCTTTAGTTAACTGCAGTATATGTTACAAGATAGAGAGAGTTGGATACTCTCTTAACCATCATATCCAACGGGAAAAATAACTCTGTCAACAGAAAGATCACTTAAATGAGAGTGCATGGAAGAGGAAAAAGAATTTGAGATGACATAACACACACACACACACATATATTATAGATATTAGCATATGCTTGAGTAAGAGCCAAATTCTCCTCTCAGTAATACTGATGCACCTACATTAAAGCCAGGAGGGTTGCACCAGTGTCCTTTATAGTGATCTCCCTTCAGAAGTAAATCCGAGATTTCAGGCTACCTTTAAACATGATGGGGAATTAGCTTCATTCCACTGAAGTCAATTACAAAACTCATTCATTTCAATGGGAGAAGGCTCAAGCTCATGATGAGCCCTGATCCTGAAAATGCTTATGCACACGCTTAACTTTATGCATGTGTGGAGTTCCATTAATGTCTATGAGACTATCGTGTGTAAAGTTAAGCAAATGCTTGGAGACTCAGCGCTTTGGTTTGCTGAAGAGTCTTTCAGTTGAAATGAAATCTCTGAGGTAACACAACATAATAATAAACACTTAAAAATCTTTATTATGAGTGGGGTGAGGCAGACGGTCTTATTACAAGAGGTTTTCTCATTTAATGCTCTGGTTGAATGCAGGACTTGGTATATTATAAAGCAATTGTTTGTAATTACTACACAGCACATCTGCTTTGGGGGCTGATTTGTGGAGGAAATCCACTTAACTGGAGATGGTAAATTTGATTCCCTTGTGAAAAGAAACCAGGAACTCCACAGCAAAATGAATCTGGTTCATCATGAACTCTGGAGTATAATATTTACTAAAGACAGGTAGCTGCAAAATTCAGATTCAGTTCTCAGACATCACAGAGTTCAGGGGTATTTGGATCATTGTACACCTCTACCCCGATATAACGCTGTCCTTGGGAGCCAAAAAATCTTTTTGCGTTATAGGTGAAACCGCGTTATATCGAACTTGCTTTGATCCGCCGGAGTGCGCAGCCCTGCCCCCCCCGGAGCGATGCTTTACCGCGTTATATCTGAATTAGTGTTCTATTGGGTGGCATTATATCGGGGTAGAGGTGTATGATGAAGGTATTTGTATACCTTGCATATGAATCTGGGTTTAGAACCTTTCCTTGTCGGGGTGTTCAAATCTGGGCTTTGCTTCTTGCTACCAACAGGAAAAGTCAGCACCACCCACGGTGGTTCTGCTATTGGGGCAGCCAAGCAGGAAGTGGGGAAAGAGTTGAAGATTTCAAGGAGGTGTCCAGTCTGTGGAGGACTGGAGAGCAGATCACAATACTGGGATATCCACCCCGGGAGAAACAATGTTAAGCTGAGAATTAACACACACAAACTAGAGGAGAATAAAGGCTTTGAAATGCCAGAGCACTGTACAAAAAGCAAGAAAGATTATTATTCAATGCTGAAAAGAGCAAGTGTTAGTCACTTGGTACTCCTAGAAAGGAAAGCCTGAGATTCCCAAAGTGTTGCCTGTGTCATGAGGAAGGAGGACTAGCCACCCACCTTCTTCTTTCTTTTTAAAATGAGCTAAGACTTCACATGCAGCTTTGAAGCTTGCAGACATATGGCTTCAGTGTGTGTGCCCTTCAAAGAGAAACACGAGCATTCGTGGGCACTATGCCTTCCTTATGTGCTACTCTGCATATTTATAGCACAACCACAGAATAACCTAGGAGACAAAGCACAGAAATGGCAGCCTGTTTTCTTCCACCAAAAGAGTCTGATTAAAAGCATACCCATGTGAAAGCTACAGTGCAATACTTCTTACACTTCTGTCATGTGAAGATTAAAAAACCTAGGGCCAAATTTTGCCCTCGGTAATACATGTGGAACTCCGTTCCAGGCTCTGTTGTGGCTTCTAGCCATGAACCTTCATTGGGGGCGGAATGGAGGAGCACCACTCCAGCACTGGCACTATTGCGCATGCCACTTAGAATTCCCTTGTGTGCAGATGTAACCCTGGGTGAACATGTGCTACATCTGCCCCTCTGTGTCGAGACCCAGAGGATAGGAGTTGTTGCAGTCCCTAGCTACAGAGCTTTGGCTATTTAGCTCAAGCTGTAGCAGCTCATGTTTTCAGTTTGGACATCTCCTGCTCAGTTCCCCATGTGTCAGCCAAGAGGGCAGTTGTCAAGACAGAGCACACCCATGGATACACCCCAGCAGGGGGACTCCATTGTGCAGCTGGCCAACTCTGGCAGCTAGTGTCCCAGCCAGTGCTAGCAGGGACCAGTTCCTGCACTCAGGATTGCTCCAGGACTAAGATTGGGGCTCACCCCTGCAGCAGGGGCACAAGAAACAATGCTTCCTTACCCCTCCTTCTCCTCCCTTGTATTCTTGCACAGGGATGTGTCACAATCTGGCCCTCAGTAGAGTGGCAGGGGCGGGAGGGACTAGGCCTTGTAAATAAACCTGCCTCTCCCACATGTCAGTGCATATCAACACTACTAGACCACCAGAGTCAAACTTTTTCTCCCTTTCCTTTAGTAACCATGTGAGGGTTAGTGTCCTGTGGGTATACACCAGGGCAGGATTTAGCTCCTAATATTTACATAACCATACATGAATAATAAAGCATTTTTCTGTTCTTACTGTTATGACATACACTATACCACATACAAATGTTTATAAAATGTCTCTTCTAAAAAGTCCAACACCCAACCCCTTCCTCCATGTACATATTATGAAAACATTTTTCTTTGGGAACAGGAGCAGTTCTTTATATACACATCTATGAAAGGAAATAATTACAGCACCCAGGTTTGTATAAGAATATATTATTTAGAAGAGCAGTTGAAAAAAAACAAAACTATACATCAAAGTTTCCTTTTTTTGCATCCATGAGGATAGCAACAGTTCTTAGAAAATATGTTCTTGCCATGGTCTCGGCGGCTTTCTACCATCTTTCCTCTGGGCTGAAGGATCCCATGATACTTAGCTGCATCAATCCACTCCGTGAACAAACACAACAGACCTTTAAGGTCTCATCAGTTCTGTTCTGGTACAGAAGGGAAATTCAGATCAAATATATTAAATGTCAACTAAACATAATAAAATTCAGACAATTATATACACTGTTAGATCATAATCTCTGGAATATCGCTAGGTAAACAAAGCATGTGCTGCTACACCCACTGACCCATAAATATTAGGATACAAAGATTAGTTAGATTATGCTGTAATTGTCATATGGCTGCCTACAGGTATTTAGTGCATTAATCAGAATTACTTTTTTTTTTTGGACTTCTGGGAATCATTTTCCAGAAAAGGGTGGCTGTTAAAACTTCATCTTATGTCTATGGACTTCCAGCCAAATTCTCTATGGGCACAAGAAGGGAAAAGTTCGCTGAAGTCAGTTGAGCTGCACCATCTTCTGTCCATGTGTGTCTACTTTTAAAATATTTAAAAAACAAACAAAAACTCACCTTGTGACTTTTGTGTAGCTCAGAGTGTTTTTCTTTTCACTTCTGTGTGCTGTCAGTTGTCAAACTTGTGCTTTTCTTCTTTTGCAACTAGAATAAAGAACAAAGCAGAACAAATATTACCACTGGCACATCACAGACAGACTGCCACTGCTAGCTGATCACTAATCCTCAATAAGATATCAGCTGAATCGCTAATGCAATAGTATACACTAATTTGGTCATCAAAGGCCCCATTCCATCCAAAATAACTATGGTACTTGTCTGGAGAAAGTGCACCTCAGTATTTCTCATTATGTGTTGAGTTAATTTCTGAGATCGTTCGCTACCTGCTATTGTTTGATGGCATTTCTGAGTTTACACAATTCTCATTATACCAGCACTCCTTGTGCCAATATAGTGTAATTAAGGCTCTATTTGTTTCCATAGAAACTCTGTTTTTGACAGCTTTACATTTCAGGTATAGAAATTCACTTCAGCTTGAAACTTCTCAAAGTATCAACAAGCCCCCACTATCATCTTGAACTTATTTTGGGTTTCTTTAAGGAATGTTTCATGTTTCTGTCATAGCCTTGAGAATTTCCACAAGATTATCTTTGCCCTTCTATAACTCCCCCCACAAGGCCCGTCTTCTGTTCCTGTCCACTCTCAATCAGAAAAATTGAGCTCCTTGGAGAAGGAATTGTCCTTCCTAAGTGTTTGGAAAGTGCCTCGCTCTAGTGGTGCTACGGCAAATAATAACCACCACCACCGAGGGAGTGAGGGACTAGGCCTGGAAAATAAATCTGCATCTCCCACATGTCAGTGCATATCAACACTACTAGACCACCAGAGGGAAACTTTCTCTCACTTTCCTTTAGTAACCATGTGAGGGTTAGTGTCTTGTCTGTGTGATATAAACTGTATGTGCTATATAAACCCTGGGGAGTGGAATACTGTGCTCTGTATGTTTTGCTATGTAGAAATTAGCCTGCTTGGAAACTAATTTTTATTTGCATGACAATGAAACATTCTCTCAAAGAGCTGTTAAAGGGACTCAATAAGCTAACAAGATGTTATGGAAACTGCCTGCTGGTCATGTTTCCTTATCAGGCTTGTCTACACTGGGGTATTCTGTACTAATGTAACTACAAGAATGACACTGCACCCACGCCACACTAGGGTGAACAAGCGATGTGCACTCGTGCAATTTACCTTGTTGTCAAAGCCAGGAAAGCTACACTGATGCAATCCTCTTTCTACCCCAGTGCAGGGTGTGCACAGAACACGTTTTCACCAGTGCAACACTAGTGCAATTTATGTCAGTGTAAAACTCCCCAGTGTAGACAAGCCCTTAGATCCAATGTCTTGGAGGAAATGAGAAAATGTTTGTATTAAATACAGATCAGTTTTCTTATAAACTTTGAAACAGGAAAAGACAAAACCCAACAGAAAAGCTAGCATCTAACTATATAGGAAGCACATTGGTGTTATATGAACAATTAACTTGGTTGTGCAACAGGAAGAATTACAGTGTATTACTGGATACTGACTCAGATAATGGTGTTGAGAGTTGGATACTCTCTTCACTATCATACCCAAAGGGAAAAATGAATCTATCAACAGAAAGATCACTTAAATTAGAGGGCATGGAAGAGGAAAAATAATTTGAGATCACACAACACACACAGACATACAGACTTCCTAAAACAGGGTGATATTAATCTAACACAGTAGGAGAAGAATCTTAAGGCAGACACAAAAAAGGGGTTTTCTAACTATACGGTAAGTAACATTTCCAAACTTTGTACCACCAGCTTTGTGCCCCCCAATCAGTGCTTTTATCAGAGCATCCACCTAGATGAGCTTAATTTATTTTCGGATTTTTCTCTGTTTTCTCTCCTGTGCCCATAAACTCTGTTTTTATATAAGGTCACTGGATTTGGATGTAGTGAATTTGGGGTTACCTGCTGTTGGGCATCATGACAAGATGAAAAGAAACCTAAACTCTGACCTCAGAGGGAGATGACTCAGGAGTAGAGGTCACAGTCTGAGCACTAAAAGCATCATTCTGTATCACTGAAGTCAATGGGAGCTATGTCATAACTGCAATGGGAGCAGGACCAAGCACAACACTGTGATTCTCTTGCTTGCACAGTGCTGAAAAGGATTTGGCAAAGGTTAGAGAGACCTGAAAGACTTGACACCTGGTTACAGCTCTCAGAGATCTTACATGCCAAAGGGAGAGACATCTGGTAAATACCATTGATAGATAGTTTAACCTGGGCCATAAAATGAATTAATGTGGTCGTCTGTTTAATATAATTGTATGGTATGCGTGTGTGTGCTGTATGAGAGAGAGAAAGAGCAATTCCCGGTGTAATGCCAATGACATCTGGTAATATCTCTGCAGGCTCTTTTTAATTACTCATTCTGTGCACTGAGAATTTTTTTTGCCATTTTCTTTTCTGTGGTTGGGTATCATGACTGCTTCTTTTGCTCTTTCTATTTATTATTATTATTAATTATCCTGTGCCATAGGTATGCCTGGTGCTTTACAAATACATAGGAAGAAAAAATGACCATAGATATAATCAAAAGCAATAAATATCATCAAAATGAAGAAGAACTTGAATTGTCTGTTTCGCTTCTTAGTACCACCCAGAGCATATGTACAGAACAGATTGAATAACTGATTTTTCAGTTCAAATAAAAAAAAATCAGTTTGTTTTGAACTGAAACTGATTTTTTTTCCTTGATGAAACAAAAAGGCTGAAAAAAATCATTTTGGCTTGAACACAATATGTAATTTGAGTGAAGCAATTGTTTTCATTTTGTTACATTTTCGGTGTTTTACCCTTTTAAATAAAAATGTGAACAAATGGAGCTAGATTTCAAAAAGAAATGTTTTGACATGAAAAGTCAAAACATTTTGCCTTTAAAAAGCCAAAATAAACCCTTTAGACTTTTTCAACTTTTTAAAAAAAATTGTATTCAGCCAAAACTATTTGCTGAATTCAACCCATATTCATGAATAGTTTTGGTCACTCCTCACTAAATTTTTGAGCAAATTTAATATTTGACTGAAATATGTCACCCAGTTCTGGGTATGTATAGCTTGCCTCTTTCATAGCATCATCTAGTTGTTTTAATTCCTCATAGCGGTCCCTGGATTCCCAAAGAGGTTGGAGCATCACTTCGTCAACTTCTGGAAAAAGCTAAACAAAAGTGAGAAAAGTCAAACTACCATTTCTTTAAATATTTATTTATCTGTAAATGATAGAAATGGAGCAAGAGCAGATGTCACTGGCTGACTAAACGTTTATCAAAATCAAAGCTGAAATGTTCTCAGCTCCAGGAGGCATCTTAGAACTGTAAAAACTTACCTTTGTCACTGTTTCAAACATTGGGATCAGGACAAACTTAAGGAACCCAATCTGTGCTGTTGGTTTGGTCACTTTATCTCGGTCCATGAAAGGTGCCACTGGAAGTCCCTCAGACTTTTCTCGGTCACTCTGGGACAGATTCAATAGTTAACAAAGATTATTATCAACAGGGAGACCGTGAGGGCAGCAAAACACAAACTGTTTGCAGACCAGTAACTAGATCATTGATATTCTGTACACATGCCTCAATGGTATATGTGACCAGAGCAACTGAAAGGGAAACTGTGTGTTATACATTTTAGAAGCTGACTCTTATTGTTTTAATAACCTTTGTATTGTTGTTTCTTTTGGTTTGTCACAAATGCTGCATGTACAGAAAAGTATCATATTGTAACAAGACCATGAGAGGAGCGAGCCTCACAGCCCATGTGGACTGACTCACGCTAGAGGGACTCGAGCCAGAGTGCTAAAATAGCTGTGTGGCTGTTTCGGCACTGGAGGAGGCTAGCCACCCCACCTCGAACCCAGGGGGGGCTTTTGCTCAGGTGGCTAGCTCAAGCCTCTGCTAGTGCAATGTCCACACAGCTATATTTAGCATAAGCCAGGGGTGAAAGAGAGCCGGTACGGGCTGATACTCCGTACCGGTAAGAACCCGCACTGGCCCATACCCAGCCCACATTAAACCACTGCTGCGGCAGTGCTTTAATGTCCCTACCCCTTTTGCTGCCCCTTTAATGTCCCTGCCCCTTTAGCCTCCCCTGTCGGGGGCCCTGCGGGTAGGGTCCGTACTGGCAGGGCCGCCAATAGGGGGTGGGGATGGGCAGTGACGTTAAAGTGCTGCCACAGCACTTTATCATCGCTGCCCCTTCCCCCGTCAGCGCCCCTGGGGTTCATACCGGCAGGGCCGCCGACGGGGGAGGCAAAAGGGGCAGGGACATTAAAGCATTGCTGCGGCAGCACTTTAAGGATGGTCCTTTGCCACGGCAGCGCTTTAACGTTCCTGCGGCCCCCCCTTGTGGGGGCAAAGGGAGCAGTTGCCCTGGGGCTGGCGATTTAAAAGCACAGCAGTGGCGTCCGGAGCCCCGGGCCCCTTTAAATCAACACAGGAGCCCCGGGTGGTGTGGGCCAGGCGGCCTGAAAGGGCTGGTTGGGGGATACTGACCACTGCCCCTTCTGCCTGAGGTCTCGCCCCTTTCATAGTCTTTCATAGAATATCAGGGTTGGAAGGGACCTCAGGAGGTCATCTAGTCCAACCCCCTGCTCAAAGCAGGACCAAGCCCCAGATCCCTAAATGTTCCCCTCAAGGAGCCCCCCGGCCCATACCAGTAAGTGGCCTAATTTACTTTCGCCCCTGGTGTAAGCCCACTAGCACAAGTCTGCCTGCCTGGCTTAAGAGGCTTGTGTAACACCAACAGACCTGGTCATTGTTAACCAGTATCAAATCTGGGACTTCTGGATCTTAATGCATGAGCCAAAGGCTCTTAGCCCAGGCTGTAGCAGACACATCAATCTCTAGTTGCCACTAGAGGAAGACAGAGTGCCACACCAAGTAGGCATAGGTTGCACTTGCTCCCTGCTATAGTGTAGACATACCATAGGAGGGAGATACTCAGAGGCATACAAGGCAGTTTGGCAGCCACCCAAAATCCATTGGACTTCTTGTGGAATAAAGCACTACTCAGTGTAAGACAAGGTAGCAGAATCTAGCCCTTAGCCATTCTACATAGGAGGGAAAGGGTCCTTGACTTCTTTCTCCTCTGGAGAATTATTCTTTTAGGTATTAAGCTAGGACTAGCCAACCATGGTCAAAAATGTTTTTTGTTTCTAGTGTATCAAGTGGCTCCTAGCACATACAGATTCAGGGAGGGATGTTTCTCTGCATTCCAAACGTTGGAAAAATCTTTACAAATAATGGGCCAGATTCTCAGCTAGTATAAATCAGAATAGCTCCATTGACTTAAATGGGTCTACAGTGATTGGAATCAGCTGACCGTCTGAACCGTTATTCCTATAAGTGCATAGTTAGTAAGAAGGGCACAGAATATGCCAAAAATTGACACCCCTTTAACTTCATTGCCAGCATTTACTCTCACCTGTCAGACTTGCTTTAATAATGTGTGTACCGTAGTACCTTGTGTCAGATATTAGGGTGAGGAACACTATAAAGTGCAGAAACAGATCATTTTATTTTGCATAAAAATATTGCAGAGACAATGAGCTAAAGGTGCTTCTAACATTTTGTCATTAAGATTCCCTGTTGTCAAGCCTTCCCCGTTAGATATGTCTAATGTAATTTCTTTGTCAAACTGATTCCTTCAGCACAGGGGAAATGATAAAAAAAAAAAAAAGAAAGAAGAAAACTCTGGCATCTTGTTCCTCCAATCACGATAAAGCTTCGCATGCTGCAAGCTGCTGTACAGACAGCTTGGCTTGGGTGGGAGAGAGCAGAGGATTGCTGTTAGTTTTAATGTTGCTTTATACGACAAGAAACCACACTAGTGAGAGATGGGAATCCAGAAAGAAGCAACTGTTTTGGGAGCATAAGCTGACTTTTCAGGACTAATGAAGTTGATGGTGTCCTTGGGAAATAATCAGAATGTTTTCATTTTTAAAGCAATTGTTCATCCTATGCAGACTTGGTCATTTCAGATCATCACAGATATAATTTAAACTTGGCTTATTTAATACTGCCCATTTAATTGACTTTTTCTATACCCACGCTTCTTGCCCTTTTGGCTTGACAAGGGTTTACATGCCAAATAAACTCACTAGGCAGCCCTATTAGTAAGAACAAGCTGCAGTCCAATGACATTAGCAGTTCTACATTATTGTCATTTATCTTACAAATCGCAGTCAATTACAGTCACTTTTATTCTGAACATACTGTCTTATGCCACACTTCTGTCACCTTATGCAAAAGAAACCTCCTCATCCTTGTGGCACTGGAATGGCATACAGTATTACCAGTCAGCTGTCAGCTATATTAACATGGGAATTACTACTATTATGATCATGATTGATGATTGTGTATCTGTGTCTCTGTTTCTCATTCTTACCTGCATAAAATATTCCTCTAATAAGCAATCTACCCATGGTTCCGCTACTTCCATCGGGCGGACTTCATTTGAGATATCACAACATTTTATCAGTACCATCTTCAACTGAAGGAGGAAAAATACTTTAACACTCGGGTAATATAGAAGCCTGCCTCTTTGTCTTTATAGAAGACATAAAAGCCACGAGTCCTTCATTTTTAGAGAGGCAGAGGGGAATGATCTCAGACAAGAAGGGTAGTCTTATAGCTAAGGCACAAGACTGATCAGGTTTCTCTTCCTCTTATCTAGAGATATTCTATTCCTGGTTCTGCCTGCCACATACTTCCTGTATGACCTTTGGCAAGTCACTTAACCCCCCTGTGTCTCAGTTTTCCTTTCCGTGAAAGAGGGATAATAGTTACCTATTCCATGGGAGGATTATGAGGCTTAATCCATGAATGATTGTAAAGGGCTTTGACATTCCTGGAGGGAAGGCACTATAGGGGCCCAATCACACCCTCATTAATGTCAATGGAAAGATTCCCACTGAGTTCAATGGGATTGGTTTAGGTCTAGAACAAAGTATTGTTATGATGGATGTAATGGAGACTAGAGTGAAACTAAGAATTTATATCCTGACAGATACAGTAATTATTTCTTGCTCCGATGACTCTAGGATTTCAAAATCTGAAAGAGGAATCTAGACTTTCTTTATATCAAGTGCTCCCAGACTTCTCATTGTTTTTTGGGGAAAAAGCTTTTATAAAAATCCACAAGAAATACTTTGCCGTTTCTGTTAACGTTACAGTGCAAACTGTTGTTTTTAGGCACACAATTCCCTGCATTATTTGGTACCCACTCACAGTGCCAGCCAAAAAGGGGAGGAAGGATGGTTCCATAGTTAGATAGCTAGGCTGGGACTAGGGAGAGCTGGGCTCAATACCCTGCTCCACCAAGGATTTCCTGTGAGACCTGGGGCAAGTTACTTGGTCTCTCTGGGTCTCACTTCTCCAGCTGTAAAAGAAGTACTTCTCCACCTCACAGGAGTGTTGGAGGCACTTATATGCTACACTGAGGGGAGCTATCCAAGTATTCAATTCAAATTGATCCAACCCAAAACAAACTATTTGGATTTTTTTCTTGTCAAAATCAAAATTTTCCCCACACAAAATTTCAAGTTTGCACAAACTTCACTTTCTATTTAAAAAAAAACCCGATTTTCACAGAAAAATTCTGACCACCTCTACTCAACATCTTGCATGATCAAGCCAAAACCAAAGTTTAGAATGTAGCAGTATCACTATGAACCATGGTAGGCACTGAAAAATGATAAAAACATAGTGTCCTTACACAGGTCACATGTTCCTCATTTGAGTAATCAAAATTATCCATTTTTTCCTTGAAAGAGTCCAGTATTTCTGCATGTCTTGCCATGTCTGTTGCCAAGATTAATGTAATTATCCCCTATCAAAACAAACATAATAATACATTGATTTAACATGTCTCACAAGACATAGCTATTGCTGTGAAAAGAAATGTGCTTAAATTAACACAAATACCTTATAACACAGAGAAGAAGAACAGATGCATCACATCAGCACCAGTGAAAGAGGAACTTTCATACTTGAGGCCACTTGACAAACTAGACCATTAATTTAAAGAATTCACAGTAACATAAGAGAATGACTAACTATGTAAATGGTTTGTGTATAATTATATGCTGGAGAAACTGCTGCTTCTTGTTCTGAGCTTTGTTTGATTTTTCGTATGAATGCAAAGTGCAGAAAGAAAAACTAAAAGCTCAGTTCTACATGCTGAGGCCCAAGCTTGGTCCCACAGAAGTCAATGGCAGTTTTGCATTTTTGCATTTTCATTTAATATGGATGGGAGTTGCATCCATGAATCTGAGGGCAGAATTTGGCCCATAATGCTACGTGAATTACATCTAAGGGCTTGGCTACACTTACACTTCAAAGCGCTGCCGTGGCAGCGCTGCCGCGGTAGCACTTTGAAGCGCTAAGTGTAGTCAAAGCGCCAGCGCTGGGAGAAAGCTCTCCCAGCGCTGTCCGTACTCCACCTCCCTGTGGGGAATAACGGACAGCGCTGGGAGCGCGGCTCCCAGCGCTGGGGCTTTGACTACACTGGCGCTTTGTAGCGCCGCAATTTGCAGCGCTGCAGAGGGTGTGTTTTCACACCCTGCTGCAGCGCTGCAAATTTGTAAGTGTAGCCAAGGCCTTAGTTTATTGTCATGGAAAATATTGTGATGTCACAGAATTTATTCTTATGACTTCATTGACACACACACACCAAAAAAAGAAATGGGCTCCACAGGTTGAAGCTTTTGTATAAACACAAATATTTTTAATAATGATGAAAAATGGGGGGTGGGGAGATGATAAAATGTGTAGAAGGTGAATATTTGTTTATGTCTTTACAAATTTTCTGCAGTTTGAACTCCCTGTTTAAAGTTCAGCACAATGTTCTTCTAATGGTTAAGTTGTTACCATATGAGCATGTTGGCCTAGTTACAGTCACATCCCAACTACTCCTTTCATAATGTAAGTTTCTACACAGAAGAGTATAAGTTTAATAGTCAAACTTTGCTCATTGGTACCCAAGGAAGGTCGGCTCAACAGTCCAACAAGAGTTGCTAGAGAAATAGCCCAGGAATCTCCCTGTGTTACTTCAAGTTCGAGATTATTTGAGATCAGTTCTAACCTCTTGATGGAATTATTCTGTACAGAAGGCAGATTTGTGCACATTGAAACGGTTTGCATGTCGTAGTTTCCCTTCTGGATCAGCGTTCATACCTGTCTTATCCGTTTGAATTGTTCCTGAGTGACATTGGAGAAAATGTTGCATTCTGGCTGGGCAATGATCTGGAAAGCCACAGCACAGTGATGGTTCTCCAGTGGGGAGATGTCATTGTAGCGCACTGCAAGCTCTGTTCGGGCATTAATCTGGTAGCTGATGTGAAGGAAATTAGTGAGGTCTCACATGTTGCCTACACCCAACACTTAAAAACATACATTACATATTAGATATTGGTTACTTTTATGTATATTGTTGTAAATACCCAATTAATTATTTATTTATTGCAACAGTTAATATTAAATCCAAATAATTTTTTGAGAAAATGATCATACTTCCACATAGTTTCAAAGACTCTCATTATTTACTTGTTATTACTGAATTTCTATAACTTAAAAACATATGTGGGAAGGATAGAGAGGACTCTTCTCTTTAGCTCACAGGCTTGACTCCCACTAGCTCCCAGTAAAGTCAGTGGAAAGATGCTCATGGAGCAACATGCAAATTGGATCAGGCCCTTATTTAATAGCTGATTGCAAATAAATTAGAGTTTATATATAGTTCACACAAGCACACAGAAGTAATAATGCTTAGCACTTCTAGAGCACCTTCCATCTGAGGCTCACACTGTGCTTTACAGACATTTATGAAGTAACCTTCAGCTCACCCCTGCCAGCTAGCTGTTATCTTCATTGTATAGATGGGCAAATGGAGATAGACAGTGGTTAAATGCTTTGTTTAAAGTCTTTGGCAGAGCTGGGAAAAGAACCAAAAACTCTTCCCATGTAATTGAGTCTCAAGCATATGACCATTCTTCTGCTACATAGGATAATTAACAAAAGAATATGACCTGAGAATGTTTTCTAGCTGCCAATTTCCTTTAATGGAAAATACGTACGTTTTATGAGAAAATTGAAGAGGGAGCCATTTTCCTTTCAGAGTTTAGCAGAGTTAGCACCCTCAGCTCAGGACTGAGTAAGCTAATGGCTAGCGTTGCATATAGCCTAACCCAGGGGTAGGCAACCTTTCAGAAGTGGTCTGCCGAGTCTTCATTTATTCACTCTACTTTAAGGTTTCATGTGCCAGTAATACATTTTAACATTTTTAGACGGTCTCTTTCTCTAAGTCTATAATATGTAACTAAGCTATGGTTGTATGTAAAGTAAATAAGGTTTTTAAAATGTTTAAGAAGCTTCATTTAAAATTAAATTAAAACGCAGAGCCCCCCGGACCAGTGGCCAGGACCCAGGCAGTGTGAGTGCCATTGAAAATCAGCTCGTGTGCCGCCTTCGGCACACGTGCCATAGGTTGTCTACCCCTGGCCTAACCAGTGGTGGCTCTGTCCTTGTCAGTGTTTGACCATGATAGCAGAGCATTGTGGGTAGATTCCTACTCAGCTGCCCTACTCTCTGCTCTGGATATGAGAAGAAAATGCTGATCTGCATTGTTTTCCCAATATATTTGAAAGGAACAAAAAATAAAAGGCACACATACGTGTTGTTGTATCCTGGATGATCCAAATCATGGCATACTGCGGCAGTCATTAGAATTAAGATATCAACTTGGGGAAATTTCTCCTGCAATAGAAAAAAATAATAATATAGTGTCTCACAATTTCTATACTTGTTTTCCTCCTAACACATTCACATTTCAGAAAAACAAATCATCTGGGTAAAATTAACCATTATTCGTTAATTAAATGTACTGCAGATAAGAAAGAAGATTCCACTGTTCACTGCAGCAACAAATGACTCAGATTTGGCTTTGACGCAGAAAATAGAAGCAGTTTGGAGGAGGCCAGTGGAATTTTGTCTGAGAGTTACTCATATTCATATTATGTTTTAAAGCACAAAGATGTTAATACTCAGGCCTTTAGAAATCATTCCAGTGTCTACACTAGCTGAGGGAGGGTTGGAAGACAATTTACATACCATTATCTTTCACACTAACTAGAGATGGGAAGAGAGTGAGGAAATTTTTTCATAAACATTTCAGCAACTTCCAAAGAGGATGAATGTTTGTGGAAGCAGTTTTGCTCATATGAATATCCACAAGAACACAAATTCTTGCCAGTACCTGGGATTCATTTTACCATGGAACAAAATGTGGTTCTGGATGAAATTAAATTTGTTTTGTGTGGAAGTGAAAGCAGTTTAGAAATGTTAGGTCATCCAGTGAGGGAAAAATACACCTGGCAAAGGTGACCATACAGAATAAATCTGAATCGTGAACATAGAATATGCAAAGCAATATTCTCAGTGAGTGGTTCATGAGGAACCCATAGGCTGAATCTAGTTTGCAGAAAACATTTGTTGAAATATTTTATATAGTGAATGAAGTCTCAATTCATAGACCATGAAAGTCACTTCACTGGGATTTTGACCAGGCCCCAAATTCATACAAATGTCAGACTACCTGCATTCAGGGAAAGGGTTACGTTAATACATTGTGAATGGTTCTTCCAGCTTTAATAAGCGCTCTTTCTTTGAGCTCTCATTTGGGGGTCTTCTGGAGAAGTAGTGACAAGGAAGAGACAACTTTAGCTTGATGGTTTTTTCTACTTCTTGGTCAATTTAAATGGGGAGACCTAAATTTGAGATTAAAATCAAAGAGGCCAGCCCTTGGGCTGTTGAAGGTCAGATATACTTCAGTCTCTCTAGTCACTCAATAACAGACCTAAAAGTGGCAATTCTTCAACAAAAAAACTTCAAAACCAGACTCCAAAGTGAAGCTGCAGAACTGGAATTAATTTGCAAACTGGATCCCATCAGATTAGGCCTGAATAAAGACTGGGAGTGGTTGGGTCCTTACAATACCTAAATTTAATTTCCCCAATACTAATGTCTCCCTACTGTTACTCACATCTTCTTGTCAGCTGTTTGTAATGGGCCACTCTCTTACCACTTAAAAAGTTATTTTTCCTCCCTTGGTATCCTGTTAATTAATTTATCTTGTTAGACTCACCTCACACTTGGTAAAGCAACCCTCATTCTTTCATGTATTTATACCTGCTCTTGTATTTTTCACTCCATGCATCTGATGAAGTGGGTTCTAGCCCACAAAAGCTTATGCCCAAATACATTTGTTAGTTTCTAAGGTGCCACAAGGATTCCTCGTTGTTTTTGCTGATACAGACTAACACAACTACCCCCGTGAAAGATATACTTCAGTCACAACTACACCTCTACCTCGATATAACGCTGTCCTCGGGAGCCAAAAAATCTTACCGCGTTATAGGTGAAACCGCGTTGTATCGAACTTGATTTGATGCGCCGGAGCGCGCAGCCCTGTCCCCCCCGGAGCACTGCTTTACCGCGTTATATCCGAATTCGTGTTATATCGGGTGGCGTTATAATGGGGTAGAGGTGTACTGTCTGGAAATCTGTCATTTTACTACATCCCTGGATCACTGATATCTTTGACAGGATGAGAGAAGGAGATGTTTTCTAGTCTTCCTATTTGTAGGATTCTATTATATTATAACTAAAGCTTAATTCATTCCATGGGGCATGCCAGTCATCCAGCTGTCTTGTTGATTTTCAGAAGTGTTGAGTGCTCACAAATCCCAAAGAAGTTAGTGAGAGCTCTAGGGGTGCAGCACCTTGGACTATCCCTTGTCTCCATGGGATTACTCTGTCACTTTCCTAATGTTAAGCACGTGCTTAAGTGCTTTGCTGATTCAGGCCTAGATGACTAAATGAAAGTCTCTGAAATGACTGAGCATTTTATTCAGTGATTTAAATAATGACTTTTCATATAATCTAGGGCTATAGGTTCTCATTATAATTAGACATAGATGAACCAATCAGGGTGAAATAAGAACTCACTGGAAACATTTTTTTTTATTTCAGAACAAAACACAACCTCCTTTTCATGGCTGGATCTGTTCATTAAGTCTCTTCGCCATGTCCTGTGAACAGCCCAACCACTTATCTACAGTGGCAGATCCTCTTTTGAGGAAGACTGTAAAACTCCTTCCTTCCTTAGGTGGCAGCTTAGCCTCTGTACTGGCCATTGGTGCTGCAGCTCTTGTCAAGCTTCCAGAGAGTCTAGAGTTTCCCTGGTACATGCTCCCCAGAATGCCCTGATGGAGCACAGGCAGGCACAAGGTTTAATTGGCTCAGGGGCTTCAGAAAGTGAAGGTGAAGGAGTCTGCGACACAAGTACTGGGGAAGAGCCAGATGAGTGGAGTGTGAGGAAGCACTCAGTGGAGACACTACTGGATCCTGTCCTCAGCTGCTGCTTCTGGTGAAAGGGAGAGAGAGGGGAGGGCTGCTGCATGGCTTTCCACTGAAGAGAGTACCACACAGGAGGAGTGGAGAAGTCCTCTTCCCTTGAAGAGGAGAAAAGAGGAAGGAGCATTGATCAGCAAAGATATAGGAACTGGGACTAGTTTCATGGGGATGGAGCCAGCAGGGGACTATCCAAGGCTGAGAGTTTCCAGAAGTTTAGGTCATTTCTGGTAAAGCTCTTATGCTTATGGATACTTATCTAAACTTTTGAGACCCATCCTACCTATCTTAGGTACTTACATGGCCCCCATTACTGTCATATTTGAGCATCTCACAATCTTAATGTATTTATCTTCACAACACCCCTGTGAGGTAGGGCAGTGCTATTATCTCAGTTTTACAGGCGGAGAACTGAGGCACAGAGAGGGTAAGGGCCTTGCTCCAGGTCACACAGGAAATTTGAGGCAGAACAGGGACTTGAACCCAGTCTCCCAAACCCTAGGCTAGTTCCCCAACCATTGACCAGCCTTTCTTTCCACTATAACTAATTATAGTTAGGTTTCCTAAAGTTTCTTGCTTGCTTTCCATAAATTAATGAGTCATGTACAAACAAAACCATGGTCCTTTTTGGAAGAAAAATGTCCTGGGTTTTATGATGCTTAGTGGATGAATATTTATCTAGTGATAGAAGCAGAAATACAGATAGCTATGTGGACAAGCTAGAGACACACCTGGAGATTGCAGAGTGAGATCATACTGTACATCATCTGAGTCACACAGAAGCAGTGCCGAAAATTATGGAACGGGTTGTTTCTGTAATTGTCATGAATACACAGCTACAAAAAGAGGGAGTAAAACAGTTACTGACTGTAGAGTTGTTTCTGAATGGGAAGCTCTGAGTCCAGGCACTTCCCGCTCTCCCTCGCGGCCCTGCGCGTCGCTATGTGAGACCTATGGAGCCCCACACCATTCTCCACTTTTGCCCCTTCAGACATCACAACACACAGCCCTGCAACAGCACCCTCCTGCTTTTAGCTGAGGAGAACTAGATATGGCTCCCCATGAAAATTTCATTAACAGAATCCCTGAACCATCTAATGAAGTCACTGAAAAGCACCAGGGGGCATTCCTTCCCCAGCCACGTGAGCAATATGAGGCCAGAGATTGTCACTAGTCCCTCTCTTTGTTATCTGCCTCACCCAGTAGAATAGGCAGGCAATAGCAAGCTTTCCCAGTCTTGATGCACAACACGTGCTCTGGTCTTGCATCTCTCCTGAGCAGATACCACCAAGTCTGCCAAACTGTGCTGGGGACAAAGGCCCACTTAGGAATATACAGAGGCCACAGAACTCATTTCTGACATAATCTGAATGTCAGCCCTGTGGTCTTCAAAGGCAAGAATGTAATATTTATTTAAGTTACAAATATACATTGAAGACATCTTATCAGACAACCAATCATCCCCAGCACTACTGAGCTCCACACACTTAGGGCTTGATTTTGCAAGGTGCTCAGCACTCTGGCCTCCAGCATGTGCTTAACTTTAAGCATGGGACTAGCCCATGTGGGATTACACACATTCTTCAAGTTAAACTGAGTCTAAGTGCATTGCTGGATCAGGACCAGAGTCCTCAGCACCCTGCAGGATCAAGCTGCTTGTTCTTGGGCTTGATTTTCAGATGTTCTAAGCATCCAAACCTCCAGATGGAGTCAATGGGAGCTGGGAAAGCTCAGCACTTCTGAAAAACCAGGCCTGTGTTGTTTGGCTTCTATTTCAGTAGAGAAGGACTTTTGAAAATAACTTTAAAAATTATATGTTGATGATCTCCTCAAATGTTATAAACCTCATCTCATACAACTTCTGCACTGAAATGTGGGTCATACACATAGGGCCGGCACAACCCATTAGGCAACCTAGGCGCTCGCCTAGAGCGCTAACATTTGGGGGGGCGGCGGCCGCCCCGGTCGTCGTCGGTATTTCGGGGGCGGGACCTTCCGCCGCCTAAGGCGCCAAAAAAGCTGGCGGCGCTCCTGCATACACATTCATTGTGCAAGGTAACATGATTGTAATGCATGCATTGATCAGTGGAAGTCAGAACATTAAATGTGATTCCTGATTCAGAAGTTGTATCAGCCCTTTATGTTGAGCTATTAAAAATATTTGGTTGCAATAGTCATCTTGTTCCTCAGTTTCTCGGTGGTATTTTTAAGGCAGGTGAATGTGGGACTGAGAAAGGAAATGTTCAAGTAAAGTGAGGTAGCTCTTTCTTGTCCAGCTGAGTTCAACGCTAAGCACACTGTAGGCTTTGGGAAAATATCAGCACCTGGAAGTAGGGACTGTATCATCCCTTTTTGAAAAGCCAATATTTGCAAAGGAATTTTTGTAACACTCAGATTTTTATAGGGGGCGGTGAAGGGCGCAGAGGGGGAAAGTGGGGTGCAGCTCAGCACCCCCACTCCAAAAACTGTTCCAGCACCACTGATACTCAATGAAACCCAACGTCCATCTAATACCAGATGCTTCAGAGGAAAATGTAAGAACCCCACAGGGAAGTGGGGGGGCAGATTATCCCACATATTAGGTCTACCTCATTTATAATGTTAGAGATTGGCTTAAACCTTGAAACATGAGATGTAATGTCTCTTCCAAAAAAAATGTATTAGCATTTATCATGATAACTCTGGGTATTATTGATATCTATATGTGTCTAATCTCTTTCTGAATCTTGTTAAATTCTTGGTCTCAACAACTTCCTGTGGCAATGAGTTCCAGAGTCTAATTATGCATTGCATTTTCTATTTTGAATTTACCACCTTTTAATTTAATAGAATGTACTCTAATCATTCTGGTGACCCTTCTCTGAAACCTCTTTAATTCTGCAATATCCTTTTTGAGATATAGTGACCAATACTACGCAAGGTATTCCAAATGAGGTCACATCATTGATTCACATAATGGCACCATACTATTTTCTGTGTTATTCTCTATCCCAATCCCTAGGAATTCTAATATCTTGTTAACTTTTTTGACCATCGCAGCACATTTTGCAGAGGTCTTCATTGAACTGTCTGCAATAATGCCTAGGATGTTTTCCTAAGGCGACACATCTAATTTAGAACCTTTTAAAGCATACTAGTAGCTTAATTTTTTCCCTCCAATGTGTATTACTTTGAATTTATTGACACTGAATTTCAGTTGCCAATTCATTTATTTAGGTCTCTCTGAAGTTCTTCAGTCTACCCAGTCCTGACTAATTTATATAACTTTGTCTCATCTGTAAATTTTGCCACCTCGCTACTCACTTCCCTTTTCGGATCATTAATATTAAACACTGTACCTAGTATCTAGCCTTGAAGCATCCTGTGTTAATCCATTTTTTCCATGTTAACAATTGACTTATTCGAGGAATAAATTTGGCCGCAGTGAGTCCACAGAAAGCTCAGAATCAAGAATTAAGAAAACAAATACACAGCTATTCTAAAACATGTAATCTGTGACCCTGATCATGCAAACACTGGGACAGGTGCTTAACTTTAAACGTGAGAGTAGTTCCACTGCCTTTAGTGGGATTACTCATCTGAATAAAATTAATGCCATGAGGAAGTGTTTGCAGGATTCGGAGCTGTATTTTAAAAATCACAAATACTGGGAATTTTAAAGAAATACTTACCAACCATTTCTTCAGTGTGATGGGGTTGATATTAAAGTCTTTCACCAATCCGAGATCATGGTACATATGTTCCAAACAACTCAGCATCTGTAATGATGAATAGCCAGGATACTGTTTTAATCACTGTTGTTTATAAAGCACAAAGTACAATGTAATGTAAATCTTCACATTACAAACACTGATGTCTAATGGAGCCCTATTGTTAATCATGAAACAAAGCTGTTCAAAGATTGCAAGATCAAAACCAGTTCACTAAGGACCAGATCCAAAGCCCACTGAAGACAAAATAAAACCTTCTATTGACTTCAATATGATTTGTATTGGGCCCTAATTCATCCAAGAGCTCCTTAGTGATCATTGCTCATGAAAATCAAAACTATATCACCTCATGAAGAAGTAAATTGATTTTGCTAATGGAACTAGTTTATGGGCCTGATTCAAAGCCCATTGAAGTCAATGGTGGCCTTTCCATTGACTTCAATGGACTTTGTATTAGGACCCAAGTGCATAGAAATATGACAACAGAAGATAAGAGTGGCTGGAGGTAGAGTGCATTCTAGATAAGTGGGCACATCTAATTCATGTGTGACTTTCTGGAATTTTTTAAAAATCAAGTATCCTCAATAGACTAAACATTAAAAAAAAACCCTTAGACAGTAAAATTACAAAATTAGAGCAGGTTTGTGCATATTCCCTACATAGATGTGTATCTATGAATCTGTGAATACCAAAACGCAAAGGCAAAACATTGTTTAAGACAACAGCATATGACATTCATTCGTGTTTTCAGAACAGAACACAACTAGATCAGCTATGCCATTCCAAGTCTAGATTTTGTTGTGTCTGGAAATATAGAAAATAACTTATTTATATGCTACTTAGGTCTTGGTGTAAGACTACCTGACCCAGTTTTTGCATCTCAATTATAGTGACATGGAATAATGTTATAAATATGTCCTAGGTGATATCTGAATTTTAAAGCCCTATTTTTTAGGCACGCATAGCTTCCCGAAAAAATTGCTTCCTTTAGTGAAATTTCCTATGTTTGTCAGCTCATATTTAATTTAATAACATGTTTAGTAAAATTCCATTACAGCTGGCTTTGCGTCATTCCAATGTGAATTAAAAAGGTTTCCTCACAAAACTGCATGAAAAATCTCAGAAGACTGATGGGTGCTCAGATAATACCATCACAATTTTGCTTTACAGCATTATGCTTGGTTCTTTGGTACCCAAAGCCAGAACATATTGTTTGATACATTAAAAAACAAACAAACAAAACAAAGCCTGTTACTGAAACAAAGATTTAGGCCTGGTCTACACTGAAAAGTTGTACTGGTATAATTTTGTCAGTTAGGGTTGTGATTTATTACCAAAATAGTTATACCTGTACAGCTGCTAGTGTAGATGCAGTTATAATAAAGTGCCAGTGCAGCTTATTTCCCTTCCCATGCTGGTATAGCTATACCAGCATAAATCATCAATATGACTGCACTCATGCTAGGATTTTAGTTAACAAGGTAGAACATTTTATGCGAAGACGAGAGGATGTTGTGAAAGCCAAGACTAGAACAGGGTTCAAACAAGAACTAGGTAAGTTCATGGAGGATAGATCCATCAATGGCTATTAGCCAGGATGGGCAGGGATGGTGTAGGGCCATCCAGAGCATTCAGGGTGCCTGAGGCAAAGCAGGGGAGCTGCGGTGCTTGTACTCACCTGGTGGCAGTCCAGGTCTTCAGCAGCACTGAAGGGCCCCCCGCCGCCGAAGATCTGGACCACCGCCAGGCCAGGGCTCATGGGACATTTCGGCGGTGGGGGGCCCTTCAGTCGCTCCGTGTCTTCGGTAGCACTGAAGGGCTCCCCGCCGCCGAAATGCCGCCAAAGACCCAGACTGTCGCCGGGCCAGGGCTCACGGGGCCCCTGTGGGGCCTGGGGCAAATTGCCCCACTTGCCGCCCCCTCTGGACAGCCCTGGGATGGTGTCCCTAGCCTCTGTTTGCCAGAAGCTGGGAACGGGCGACAGGGGATGGATCATTTGATGATAACCTGTTCTGTTCATTCACTCTGGGACAACTGGCATTGGCCACCGTCAGAAGACGGGATACTGGGCTTGCTGGACCTTTGGTCTGACCCAGTATGGCCGTTCTTATGTTCTTAAGAAATTGAAAGCAGGGCATCATTATCACTAGAACTTGAGTTAGAGGGCCCATGTTCCTGGAGGGACTGTTATAGATGAGACACCAGTAGAACAGACAATGCAGAGAGGTTGGCTGGAAGCTGCTCAGCCACATGGACAGAGCAGGGCACAAGGTCTAATAAAGTTAAATTTATTTAACTTGACCTGCATTCCACTTCACTCTTTGCTAATGAAACAAGCAGCATACTTCACATTTGCTGAGCTTTATTTTTCTTAACGATTTAACTGCATCTAGTGCAACTATTCAGCAGGTGTATATTTGGATCTTGGCAAATTAAATCTTTTGGTTCAGTATAGGATCCCTGTCATTTTTTCTTATATTTCCTTTTCTATTCTGTATGAATAATAATAGAATAAGGGAAATCTGATGCAAAATGACAACATTATGGTTGAAATTCGGCAGATACAAAATTCAGAAAATTCAAACTTTTAGTACCAACAGAAAAAATGTTATTTATAAATACTGCACATCTATTATATATTTTATATCTGTCTGTCACAGTTTGGGCCTGGATGATGACATTATGGAGATGCTACACAACCTGTCCCCACCCTGCCTAACCAATTTGCCAATTTACAGGTTATTATAATTGGGCCAGATTTTCAAGTGCTCAGCTTCAATTGAGGCACCTAAATGAAGTGGCAAGATCTGCAAATATATACCCAGTAGCTCCATGAAGGTTAATGAGAAGCTCCCTTGAGGAGCTGCTGGATGCTGAGTACTTTTGAAAAGCCGGCACATTATTTATGTTCAATTACTCATTGTGATAGCACCCGGAGGCCAAATATGGATCAGAGCTCCACTGTACAAGGGACTGTACACAGATGTAGACACACACCTTGTCCTGCAGAGTTTACAGTCTAAGGCCCTGATTCTGCTAGCTGGTGATCGGGGGGTGGGGTGGTGGAAGGGACACAGTGATGCTGACACAGAGCCCCATTGAACTCATTGGGCACAGTAGTTTGCCAGCATGAAATAGCTTGCAGGACTGGGATCAAAGAAGAAAAGTGGGAAAAAGAAGTGTGGGGGAGAAGGAAATACTAAAATACAGTGTTGACTACTCTTTGTGATTTTATTGTGAGTCTCACAATATTTGGAGTTTTTCTTAAAGCCCCAGCTCCCAGAATCAGGTGAAAACATGAGAACCTTGGGGAGGGGAGTTAAGCCAGAAGGAAAATAACATCCCTCCTCTCCCATTTATTAATTTAAAAATCTCACAATTTGGGAGGGCATTATGATTTTTGAACATTTGGGGTTGGCAACACTGAAAATATATACAATTTTCACATATGATTTGTTAATGTACAGGTATATGGTAAGCTTCTTTCCTTCCTTTCTTTCCCTTCAGGGCTGAGCTTAGGCATCATCTATTGGCAGATACATTGTAAGCACTGTGGAAGAGGTGGCTTTTGAGGAGGGATTTGAAAAAGATACTGACCTTTATGGACCAGTTCAAGGATGTAAGGAGTAACATGGGTTTAAAAATATATATGCAGCATGGTACCCCTCTCCAAAGACATGGGCCATTAAAGGCTTGGAGTAAGGAGCCATTCTGGTTCCTCTCAATCTCCATGGGGAAGCTCCTTGTGAGGTATTTGCAGCCCTATGGCTGCAATAACTTCTGATAGTCTGCTAGCCCTGTCTGGGGAGAGATGGGGCAACAGATTCACAGAGATACTCAGTGTGGGCAGGAAGTCAATTTATGAGTGCGCCCTATCCCCTGAGCAGCTCCATACTCCAAACAGAAAGTGGTCACCTCGTTTCTTTGTCCTCCTTCTGCACGTAGCTCGACTGTACTCAGGACTGATCCGGTAAGCTGCTTTAGAAGGGAACAAGGGACTAACACCCCACTTACTACTGCATAAGAGAAGGTTAGGTTTTAGCCCCAGTGGACAAAATATGATTATATTGTCATATATTCCTCAGGGAGCAAGAGATTATCCAGGTGGGTTGATGAAATACTGTACACCAAACCATTACGTTATTGCCTTATGCACTGGTTACATTCTAGCATGGTGATTTATAACCTACTTGCTCAAAATCAGCCACATAAACCACCACTTACTGTTAAGTAAGCGTTAACATAATTGAAATGGTTCATGTAAACATAAAACAGAGTCAAAAGGGTGAAAATGTCAACAGACATTACCATATGGTATTGTGCTCACAATGGTTTGTGTGATTGTTTCTGAGCCTAAATCCCACATATGGTATGTTCCTAATCTCCATATCCTCATGCTATCAGTGTGCATGCCACAATGTAATGGTTCCCATTACGATGAATGAGTTATGCTGTTAAAATACTGTGCTTCAGTGTACAAAAATCCATGGATAATGTTTTTTTCCCCTAGTCCTACTCTTTATTAATGGTCTGCTAAACAATCTGCCAACATTTTTATGATCCACCTGGCACGTTGTAATTCTTATGGCAGTAAAGACATCACAGACTAGATATTTGAAAGATGGTGGGTAAGTCGTTTTGCCTGACTAGTAAATGACTTTGATGCTTAACTACGGGTGCCTGGAAAAAAAATAACCATAAAGAATCTTCCTCAAACTGGCAAGAAGTGTGCGGTGAAAATTCTGTTACCTTCTATGTGAATGTGCATGGCCATATATTCTAACAACCAACAGGAGACTGAACTCTGAACCACATAGAAGTCCTCCAGTTAGTCCTACTAACTGGAAGCATGTTAACAAATAAACTAAATGAAGAACGTTATTCATATTGGTTTTTTTTAATTTTTGGAAATTTGCTTAGTCATGGAATATGTTCATCTAGCGATTTTGAAGCAGAATGGCTCCTGTTTGCATAACACTTCGCTGAAGATGTAATTTGTGCTGCAAGTTTGCAACTCCACTCTCCTTTTTTGTTTTGTTGCTATTGTACTGATCTAGTTATGTCCTTCTTCTCCCTTTCCGTGCTATCATTTGTTACATCCATTGGTTGAATCATGTTTCACATTATAACTTTCCACAAAAGGGGCATCCTCTTCCATTGTGTTTGTACAGCAGCTGGCACAACAATGATTCCTGGGAGCTTCCATAACATAGATGATGATGATTAATAATTAATAAATAATAATATGCTGTGCACTTAGATTTGCATCTCCTCTGAATGTATTGCACACCAACATCCCTGTACAGGAGCATACAAATCAATGTCTGCACCCAGGCCCTGATTCAGCACAGCACCTAAATACTTGTTTAATATTGAGCAGGTAAGTAGTGCCATTGATTTCAGTGGGACTGATCACTTGCTTAAAGTTAAGCATGTGCTTAAGTGCTTTGCTGAATAGGCATAGACTCACTCATATTAGATGGCATGAAAAAACACAGGCTGGCATTAACTTTGTTGCACTGGTCCTTGAATGACATTACCAATATTTGGACTATGAAGAAATAAACAAGGAGTTCTATAATAAGGACAAACTATTTGGCACTTTTAGGGAACAAAAATTATTGCACTCCAGAATGATTCACTCAGTAAAGAATTAGATTTCAGGTATATTACCTGGATCCACCAATTCCGTGTTTAAAACAGCAAATTTCAACTTAAGAGCTGAGGAATCATGAAAATATGTATTAGGTAAGAGGATCTGAAAAGGAAAAAACAAAACTTTCTTGAATGGATATTTTTGGCCTCATCTACCTTTGGGAATAGCACTGATCCAGCAATTGGTGTAGCCAGCCAGGTGCTGACCTCTAAGGATATGTCTACACTGCAATGAGATGCTCATGCCTGGCCGGTGCCAGCTGACTTGGGCTCAGAGGGCTCAGGCTAAGGGGCTGTTTAATTGCGGTGTAGACATTTGGGCTCAGGCTGGAGCTTGAGCTCTGGCACCCTCCCACCTTGCTGAGTCCTACAGCCTGGGCTCATGCCCGAGCCTGAATGTCTACACCACAATTAAACAGTCCCTGAGCCCTATGAGCCTGAGTCAGCTGGCACGGGCCAACCCTGGGTTTTTAATTGCATAGACATACTCAAAGGCTATGTCTTCATTGCAAAAAAGGTATGTTTATCTTGCTGTAAAATCCTAGTGGAGTGAAGGCACAGGCAGTGTTTAGCTCTGTCTAGCTAGATGAGGTCATCCCTATGCCCTCCACCTGGGGTTTAGCTTGACTAACTGCATCAAGGTAAGAACTATGGTGCCTTGTCTCCACTAGGATTATAGCTAGCTCGAGTTAGCTATCGCCATGTAAAAACACCCCCTTTTAAGCAGTAAAGGCATAGCCTTAGTGTAGAGAAGGGCATGCAGGGGTTTGTACCGACTGAGCGAACGAGGCGCATCCCTACTTGTAAGTGGGGTAAAGCACGATGAGCTCAGACAGTGCAATCCGTTGCATGTTAATTTCTACTCTTTGGGGTCAGCACCCAGGTGGCCTCATTGACTTCTGGCTGCCAGTTGATGAACAGAGGGTATTCCTGAGTGTAGGCCAGGTCTTTCTTCCGCATTGCCTTCGTTAGGCTTCCATTGCTAGATACTGAAGACGGCTTTCCTGACTGTCTCAGTGCTGTCATGGGATAAGCCACAAGTACCAACAACTTGTTTACTCATTGCCTCATTACCTCATTGGGCTCCCACAGCCAGACGTCAAACGTTGGTTTCCGAAGTGCTTCTATGGTCTCCTGAGACAGCATGTACTGTAGACAAAAAGACAGTGTCTATTATTAACCACTACTGAGTTCCCCTCATGTCTTTGTGGGAGGTGCATTCTGCCCTCATCAGACGTTCTCCAGCGTACCATTAATTAATTTTCCCAAATGTAGTGCCTCAGCCGTGACTGGGCAAAATACATTGTCTCTTGTTGGTTTTAATCTTAAATTCTTCATATTTGGGGGGATGAAATATTTAACTGCAGGTGATTTATATTGTTATTTTGAACAGCTGTTTTTCTCAAGGGTTCCCACATTTCAATCAGGTGCCAGGCAGCAAAGCAGTTGTTTACTGTGTACTCAGAGCTCCAAAACAAAATCCAACTCAACCTCCAGCAGGACTTAAAGTGTGCCGGGCTGGCACAGGACACAGACCCTGGAAAGAACATTTCTAAAAAGCAAGCTGGGTCACCGAGGGTGCACATTTTTAGTACCCCCGGGGGTAAAGCCCCTCTGATTACTTGCTTTCCCTGCTTGCCTGCATCCTGCGGAAGTGCAGCCAATCAGAGCTTCTGCAGGAAGCAGGCAAGGCTCTTTCCCCCTCCCGTCAGGAGCTGACACTGTTCTCACAGAAGGGGAAGGGGAGGAGGGAGTAGGAGGAGACCAGCAGCTCAGGGCTGGTGGTCGTGGTGATGGGGCTGGGGAGACAGGATTGATTTGGAAGTTGGGGGCACGGGATGAGCAGATGTGAAGAGGATCACAGACCTCTCCCTCCCCACACACACATTTTTTCACAGCACTTTAAGCATTTGACCCCATCAGGGTTCCTTCCCCACTTTGAACTCTAGGGTATAGATGTGGGGACCTGCATGAAAGCCCCTTAAGCTTATTTCTACCAGCTTAGGTTAAAACCTGGTACGCTGCCATCACCAAGTGATTTAACAAGAAACAAGGAAAGGACCACTTGGAGTTCCTCTTCCCCCAAAATATCCTCCCAAGCCCTTACACCCCCTTTCCTGGGGAGGCTTGAGAATAATATCCTAACCAATTGGTTACAAAGTGATCAAAGACCCAAACCTCTGGGTCTTTGGACAATGGAAAAATCAGTCAGGTTCTTAAAAGAAGGATTTTATTAAAAAGAAAATGTAAAAATCATCTCTGTAAAATCAGGATGGAAAATAACTTTACAGGGTAATCAGATTCAAAGAGCCCAGAAGAACCCCCTCTAGCCTTAGTTTCAAAGTTACAACAAAACAAGGATAAACTTCCCTCTAGCCAGGGGCAGGTCTATGTTTTTTGCCACCCCAAGCACGGCATTCAGGCAGCCTTCGGCGGCACGCCTGCGAGCAGTCTGCTGGTCACGCAGATTTGGCAGCGTTTCTGCAGGTGATCTACCGCTCCCGCGCCTTCATCGTACCTGCAGCCAAATTGCTGCCGAATCCGTGGGACTGGTGGACCTCCTGCAGGCATGCCACCGAAGGCTGCCTGACTGCCGCCCTCACAGCGACCGGCAGGCCACCCCCTGTGGCTTGCCGCCCCAGGCACGCACTTGCTGCGCTGGTTCCTGAAGCCGCCCCTGCCTCTAGCAAAGGTAAAATTCACAAGTTGAGAAAACAAAGATAAACTAACACGCCTTGCCTGGCTGTTACTTACAAGTTTGAAATATGAGAGACTTATGCAGAAAGATTTGGAGAACATGGATTGATGTCCGGTCCCTCTTAGTCCCAAGAGCGAACACCACCAAAACAAAGAGCACAAACAAAAGCCTTCCGCCCCTCCCCCCAAGATCTGAAAGTATCTGGTCCCCTTATTGGTCCTTTGGGTCAGGTGTCAGCCAGGTTACCTGAGCTTCTTAACCTTTTCCAAGAGAGATTTTATAGTATTGTATATAGGAGGGTTGTTACCCTTCCCTTTATAGTTATGACAGACCCCCAGTGTTCTGGGTTGTTACTGGATTGGTAACAATTGCTGGCAATTTGTAAAAAATTCTAGATTATTAGAAGATGTGTAAGGTATCTAACCACTATTGAACTGTGTTTTTGAGACAACGTGACCAAAATATTCTTGGAATACGTCAACCTAGTAGCTTAATTGGTCCACTTACCATAGTTGGCTGTAATTAGTTTTGGTATACTATACTGAGAATATAAATGAAATTATCTGAGCCACTACATTGTTATTTAATTCAAGCAAGAATTACATTTGAGGATTAATTCTCCATCTCCGGAAGGCAGTAATCTTGTGTTTGCATGATACTTTATTTGTAGTATAGAGTTTTGCTAGACAGCTTTAAATTAGCAATATTGATGTATTAATTAATAACAGCACTGTAATTACCAAATCTGTTTCAAGTGACATGCCTGAGGTCACACAAATCCAGTATTTAAAGCCATAACAAATGTCACACACAGAGCAAACAAAACCTAAACTTCTCCTAAAACCAAGCAATAAAAAGCCTTTGGCTCTAGGCAGAAAGGAACAACAGCTTACCACTGTGTTCAGTTAGTGCAGCTCTCAACAGTAATAGTTAACCTCAGAAGCCAAGCGTTCTAGCAGTGGGTAAAAAGTTAAGGTATTGTTGCCGTCTACATATCGTGGAACAAAGGAATGTAGAGCAGTTTGAAAAAGCATGTGTTAGTAGTGTCAACAACACATATACATTAAGCAAAGCCAAAATGGAAATGACATTTTATAGCTCATTAAATCCATTTTCAAGAGACAGATGCCAGGACTACATCAATTACTTTAACTGAAAAATAATTCACTGAGAGGGGAAAAAAAGTAGAGGCGCCATTACAGAATAGAGAATAAAGTTATAGACTATAATAAATGTTGCTCTGAGCCTGCAGACTAAGTATCATTAGATAAAACAGAACACTAAATGTTCGACAAATTTCAGGAATCCAGTAACATTTTCAGCATTAATGAGATTCCGAATATTAAAGGTTATTGTGGGTCGGATTTCAAACCCATTGAAATCAATGGGAGTCTTTCTATTGGCTTCCAGGGTCTTTGGATTAGGCCCTCCATCTACACCAGTGGTTCCCAAAGTGGTGGCTGTGGGGGATTTGCTATGGGTCATGTGGGGGTCCGTCCCTTGAGCCAAGGCTGGAACATGCTGGAACAGCAATCCGGTATTTTTGCTGCATGGAGGATGCTATTTTGTACTCAAAATGACATCCTCAGCACAGCGTGACTTTTCGCACACTGTACATGAGAGGTCACGCTGGCAGGGGTGTTCCCACACTGGTGGGGTTGTTCCAATAGTATAGAAAATGAAAGCGGTCTCAGACAGTTAGTCAGATGCCAAAGGAGTCCTTGGTGGGAAAAAGTTTGGAAATCAGTGATCTAAACAATTAAGCTATAGAGTGATGGGAAGTCATGCATTGTATTCCAGCTCCTCATGGGAAGACATGCTCTATAAATTAATATCCTGAAAACAAAGAGCATCTTATGGTACCTTTGGATAGGATGGTACGTCTCTTCGGGGTGTCAACTTCTTGTTGTCATCTAAGAAGCTGTACTTACAGGGACAGCTGGTCCTGCAAATAAAAAATTCAGCCCTCAACATTGGGACAACAGCAGGTGCATTCTCTTGAGTAGCATTGACTATATTAAAATATCTTGGTATGTGGTCACATAGAGGGTATGTCTACACTGCATCTTAAGCCTGAGTTCTAACTCAGGTTGAGCCCAAGCCCCACTTCCATTCACACACAAATCAGTCTATCTTGGGTTAGCAAGCACTCGATGCCTGGGTTTTAGGACCCACTAGGGCAGGGATTCTCAAACTGGGGGTCGGGACCCCTCAGGGGGTCGCGAGGTTATTACATGAGGGGTCACGAGCTGTCAGCCTCCACCCCAAACCCTTCTTTGCATCCAGCATTTATAATGGTGTTAAATATATTTAAAAGTGTTTTTTATTTATAAGGGGGGGGTCGCACTCAGAGGCTTGCTGTGTGAAAGGGTCACCAGTACAAAAGTTTGAGAACCACTGCACTAGGGGGTGGCTCCGAGCCCAAGTCCTGCTGTGACTGAGGTTCAAGCCCTGTGATTTTGCAGTGTGGATGAAGCTCAAGCTGCAGACTGAGGTCAGAAGATCTGTGTGGTGCGATATGGATGTGTTGGCATGGCTGTGAGACCTGGGTCCAGCAATTGTAAACCCAGGTTTACAATGCAGTGTGGAAGCTGAAGCGTAGGCTTGGAAACACCAAACCCATAAGCCAAGGTCCCAAAGACCTGGGTTTACAATGCAGTGTAGACATACCCTTAGAGTTACACTGCTTCCCAATCTCTCCTAACAATCTCATTTTCTCTAATCATAAGAAACAATCAGGGCCAAGTCATTCTTACCCCTGTATGAGGCAATATATAATTGAGACCACCATAATATCCAAGAAACTCTCTGGAAACAAATATAGGTGTATTTGAAATTCATTCATACTCTTTAATTTAATAATCTTTCCATTCTACTGATTCGATCTGTTTATTATCTTTTCTGTAAAATAGTTATGCTTGAGTTTGACATTTATTCCTAGAGTCCTAATGTTTAGATTATCCCCTTTATTTTAAAAACACCCAATAGTAAAACAAAAAGCAAAAAACAAAGAAAACTAAAAAACCCAAACCCAACAAAATCAAAACAACCTATCAACTTTATTTCCTCCTTTCATAATTTTGGAAATTTCTATTATGTCACAACGTATCCTCTATTCCAGTGTGAATATCCCAGCCCTCTAATTTCTTCCTTGTTTGCTATCATCTCTGTTGCTGTATTTTGATGTTTGCTATCATCTCTGTTGCTGTATTTTGTATTCTTTGCAAAGCAATTTTGGCTTTTGGTTGATGGTGATCAGTACTGAACACGGGCTTTATGCATTAGCAGTATCACTGGTGAGGTCAGAGATTGATTTCTTAGGACTGTTTTGGACAATCAGTTCATGAACAGTAATAGTATTACTCTTTGTATTGCAGTAGCTCATAGAGGTCCCAGCTGAGACTGGGACTCCATGGTGATGGCATTGTATGGACATTGAATAAGACAGTCCTTGCTCCAAAGAGTTTACAATCTAAATACACAAGACGGACAAAGTACGGAAGGAAGGAACTATTATCCCAGTTTAAAAGGCAGAGTGCTGAGGCGCAGAGAAACCAATGGCTAGATCCACAAAGGAGATTTAGGCTTAGCATTGCATCTCCTAAGTTCAGGTGCTCTGCCTTCTACTGGAACCCACAGCCCCGAGTCAGGCGCTCAGGCTCCCTATACAACACATGAGGAGCGTTAGGTGCCCAGAAATGGGATCTACAAAAGCCAGCACATTGAATAGGGAGCCGCCTAAGCTAGCCAATAGGAAATACCCAGGAGAAGGATGTGGCCTCAACCCTACCCCTCTCAGGGATTTAGGTGCCTAGAGGTTGGTACCTATCTCCACTTGGAATTCACAGCTGTGATCCTGCTCCCACAGGCGCTGGCTTCCTCCGGGCCCCAGGAGTGCTCAACCCCCAGCTCTGCCCCCGCCCCCATCCACCCTTCCCTCAAGCCCCCACCCCTTCCCCGCCTCTTCCCACCCCCACTCCGGCCCAGGCCCCACCCCGCCCCTTCCCTCAAAGCCCTATGCCTGCCCTGCCTCTTCCCACTCCTGCTCCACCACCCCCTCTTCCCACCCAGTTCCGCCTCCTCCTCTGAGCACACTCCATCCTTGCTTCTCCCCCTCCCCCCAATGCCTCCTGCATGCCATGAAACAGCTGATCACAGCGGGCAGAAGGCACTGGGAGGGAGGGGGAAGAGTTGATCAGCGGGGCCGCTGGTGGGCGGGAGGGACTGGGAGGAGAAGGGGAGCTTGGCTGCTGGTGGGTGCTAAGCACCCACTAATTTTTTCCTATGGGTGCTCCAGCCCTGGAGCACCCATGGAGTCGGTGCCTATGCCTGCTCCTGGAGTTAGGTACCTAAGCCAGGTCAGCCCTTTCTTGCAAAAAATTGAGGAGGAAGTTCAGCCAGGCCCCTTCTACTCAACTGCCCAGTCATTAGAGCTGTAGGCTCTATATCCCTAGCTATATCACCAGCTGGGGATATAGACAGTCACACCCAGGTTAGGTTTCTGTCCTTTTCTTCAGGCTCTGTTTATTGTCTTTCCAAACAAAGCAAGAAAAGTGTACAAAAAGCAACACCAATAACAGTCTGCTTAAGGGTTCGGACTGGGGTCCTCTGGCCTCCGGTGGCTTCAGGGTAGGGCCCTTTCTGACCTCAGCAGAGCTCCAGAGGGCCAGCTGGCCCATCTACTCTGTTTGTCAGAGAATATCCTCTCTCACCTAACACCCTGTTCATGGCTTGAGCTCTCCTTTATATTCCAGACAAGAGTATGGGCCAATCCTAAAGTGCTGATCAGCTGTGTCAGCTTGACCCCACCACATGTCTGCTGGGGTAGGGATAGCTGCTCCCTCTTACCCCCACCACCCTGGGCTATTAAACGGGCAGATCACCTGTTACATGAGCACTTGCCCCAGATGTGGGAAACCCAAGTTCAAATCCTCCATCTGCCTGAGAAGAGCAAGAAATTGAACACAGGCCCTCAATTCCTGAGGTCCCTTCCAACCCTGATATTCTTTGATTCTATGAATTCTCCCTGGTGACTGTTTGTGACACTGGGCTATGAGGTATTTCTGGAATGGGGTGGGGGGTCGAGTCTGTGTGTCTATCAGTCATCTTTGCTTGGCCAGAGAGAGCCCAGTGGCTAGGGCACTCAGTGGGAATGTGGGAGAGTCAGGTGCCAGTTCCGGCTTCAATGGATATTAAGTATTTGTTATAAAGTGGAACAGCTTCAACGACAGAGACTGAGGAAGTCCCACCCCAGAATGCTCCATAACCCAGTGGGAGACCTGGGCTCAATTCTCTGCTCTTCTGAGTTAGAATGGGGATTGAAACCCAAGTCTCCTACTCCCAGGTGTCCCAACCATTGGGCTATTGTCTCTACATTGTGTTTTGTGCAGGGCCTGACCTGTAGGAGAATTGCCAGCAGATTGAGGGAAGTGATCATTCCCCTCTATTTGGCACTGGTGAGGCCACATCTGGAGTATTGCGTCCAGTTTTGGGCTCCTCACTACAGAACGAAAACGATCAGGGGGCTGGGGCAGATGACTTACGAGGAGAGGCTGAAGGAACTGTTTAGTCTGCAGAAGAGAAGAGAGAGGGGGGATTTGATAGCTGCTTTCAACTACCTGAAGGGGGGGTTCCAAAGAGGAGAACTTGGCTGTTCTCAGTGGTAGAAGATGACAGAACAAGGAGTAATGGTCTCAAGTTGCAGAGGGGGAGGTTTAGGTTGGATATTAGGAAAAACTATTTCACTAGGAGGGTGGTGAAGAACTGGAATGGGTTACCTAGGGAGGTGGTGGAATCTCCTTCCTTAGAGGTTTTTAAGGCCTGGCTTGACAAAGCCCTGGCTGGGATGATTTAGTTGGTGTTGGTCCTGCTTTGAGCAGCGGGTTGGACTAGGTGACCGCCTGAGGTCCCTTCCAACCCTAATCTTCTGTGATTCTATGGTAGGCCTACTCCAAGGCACCATCTGAGCACACCTACAGGGTTGGGCTCCACAGGCGAGATAGTGGGGGACACCTGGTTTGAGGATCCCATCAGGGTTTAAGTGTGAGTGAGGTGTCAGAACTTCAGCAGCTGTGCACATGCCCGCTGCCAGATTTTTAGGCACTTTGGAAATTGAGTTACCTACAGGGTTAAGCAGTAGCTGAGTGTGGGTTTTGAGGTTCTAAATTTTGGACTTAAGCACCTGAAGTAGCAGTTAGGTGCCTAAATCCCTTTGTGGATCTAACCTTAAGTGACTTGCCAAAGGTCACAGAGAAAGTCTGTGGCAGAACGTGGACCTGACCCCACATCTCTTGAGATGCAATCCAATGCATTAACCACAAGAACAGCCTTCCTCATTAGCAGAGCCTGCAAGAGAAAAGGGAATCTCTGGGCCAGATTCATCACTAGCCCACAGCTGATTTATGCTGCTTTGAGGGGGAGGGGTACTAAACTCTGTACACTCAGCTTAACCAGTCAGTTTCTCCTGTCTAGTGTAGGGGGAATCCCCAGGTGGAGGACAGGCACATTAATGGCTCATAAGTCACACTCCTCCAAGCCCCTGTGCTAGGGGTATGATAGGAGAAAAGGTGGTGTGGCCAGGTCATCCCTGCACCTGGCTGAAACTAGCTACTGCGGGCAGAGGGCAGAGCAGCATGGAGCAGCCTTCATGTTGCTGTAACTTGCACCAGTGCCAGGATGTAATCAGGCACTTACCTGATGTGCATTACCTAAATTATATCCCACAAGCACCTTCATGTTATTAGCCTCTACAAGCTGCAAGTGCAAAAAAATAGAGGCCAGTATTAACAATCTGACCCTTAATGTGTAGGTAAGGGGAAGGGAGCTTTGCTCCTCTTCTTTGAAGAAACTGATGTGCTTCTAACTGTATGTGATGACACTCCAAGAGGGGCATTTTAAAAGCATATACGTTGAGCATTACTATTCTATTCTATACCATTCAAATATTACAGGATGTCTATATACATTTTAATAAGCTGTGTAGTGAATCAAATACTGTGGTACAAAGGCCGGATGAAGTGCAAAGAAAACCACTAAATTGCTCTTGGATGTCTTTTTTAGGCCCCTCATGCAGTGGGGAGGAATTTTTTGCTTAGCAACTCAAGGATGAAGCTCCTCTTGCATTGAGTCAACACTCCTTCATGTCATTGCTCAAGGTTGCTAGGGAAACTGGTAGCTACTTGTAATTACTCAACAACTTCAATGGGGGTCCTTCTTAAGGACAATGCCACACAAGGAGCAGACTTTCCTTGCTTTAGAAAACCAGAGCAATTCACTGGGATCTTTGATTATATTCTGCATGGCTCAGGTCCAGCTGCTGATGCAAGAGCCATCTGTTTAGGCTGATGACTACAGTGGGTGGCTTATTCTGCACACTTTTAGGTCATACGGCTTGGACCTCAGTCTTCACTTTAAAAATAAGAATGAGTAAGCTGATACTTTTCTTTTACCTTGATAATGTGGGAGAGGGAGTATGTGTGTTTGTGGGATTCCTGGCTGCAGCCGTAAGTTTAATGGAGAATCTGAGATGTAAGCGGACTCTCAATTAAAGTAAAATCAATTAATTAATACAAATAATTAATTTTGCACTTTTACAGTGTTCTTCTCCCTGAAGATGTCAAAGCGGTCAACTCCACTCATCAAGTCTCATAAGACTCATGGGAGTAAAGTAAGTATCATAGTAGGAGGGATGATCTTGTGGTTAAAGTACAAGCTGGAGAATCAGGAGACCTGGATTCTAATCCTGGCCCTGCCACTGCGGGCATGTCTACACTGCAAAGGAAAACCCGTGGCTGGCCCGTGCCAGCTAATTCAGGCTTGCAGGGCTCAGGCTGTGGGGCTGTTTCATTGCTGCAGAGGCTTCCAGGTTCGGGTTGTGGTCTGGCTCTAGAACACTAAGAGGCGGGAGGGTCCCAGAGCCCGGGCTGCAGCCCGAGCCCAGCCCTGTAGCGCTAGCCCTGCCTGCCGGAGTAGACTGGCATGGGCCAGCCACGGGCTTTTCCTTTGCTGTGTAGACATACCCAGATTTACTACATGATCCTGGCAGACTGTCTCTTAACCTCATCTTCTTCATCTGTAAAATGGGGATAACAGTGCAATGAACTGGCTAGGAGCCCATGCTTTTGAAGAAGAGGGCTTCAGATTGAAACGTAACCGGGATTTGACAATAACTAGGTAATTAAAGCTGCTGCCTACACCTCGCTGGGAATAAAGCCTCCGCTACCCATGTGGGAGAAAAAAGAATCAGCTGGGGTTAGCCCAAGATCGGCTAAAAAGAACTAAAAAAGAGCAACAGTCGCTGACTATAGTTACCACTACCTCTGAACAGTGGCCCCTGCTGGCACAGGTCCCTCTGGCCTTAGGGGAACCAGGGTGCCTTGACCAACCACAATCAATCAGCAATTTTTTTTCACCCTTCACACTCTGTAATACATTGATTTCAATGGCATCACATCAACATAAAACTGGAATTTTGTAGTCGTGCGGCAGACCCCAAGTTTCTCTCTTTTTCCACTGCAAAGATGCAGCTATTACAGTGTAAACAGATCTGCAGACTTGTAGAATAACCGCAGCAGGAAAGATGGGATCTCACTTCTCCAGTGCACCACTGACCTCGAGGAGGTGTGAACTCCACATTCTAATTGGATGCATTTAAATTGTCATATTATTAAGCACAGGCAAGTTTGTTCTCTCTTTTAAAGCCTAGTTACTTAAATGCAAAAAACCTGTGTTTAATCAACCTTATGACTGCCCAGGTAAAACCACAAAAATACAACATTTCGGTCCCACAGCAATGTTAACTTGACTACATTGAATGTATGTAGTATTTTCTATTTCTGATTTTCTGGTTAAATGGATAGCTTACTATATTGCTGCTCATATTACAAAATATAGACCACAAAACAACAGGATGTACAGCCTGAACGAGTCAAGACTGTGGTTAGAACAATACGTTTTGCATTTCCTAATTTTGGTGTGATATTAACTGTACAATCTTAATGTAGTATTAACATATTTTTTTGTTCTGTCTCTCTATGCATGCCTGCATGCACACACTCATACTCTACAAAAAGTCAGGAATCAAACTGCCTCCCCCCCCGTATGCAAATTAAATCTAACATATATTAGAATACAATTTTTTTTATTTTGCTGCCAAATTCATTCCTAGCCATGCTAATGAAATTCCCTCAGCTGCCTTAACAAGTCACTATGTAACCAGCAGGGCAAATTTGTGTCGGTCACGCTGCTGTAAATCTGGAGTAGTTCCACTGAGGTTAATGGGTTACTCCAGATTTACACCAGAATGACAGTGCAGAATTTGGCCCTAAGACTGTATCAGTACAAATGTGTTTTTTGAATTCTTGCATCACATTCATCCGGATAATCATAACATTATAAAACCAAATTATTATGTAGCCAGGTTCCATGGTGTTTGAACAAATCTCCCATCTACTTCAATGAAAGATTTGTCTGCTTAAGGACCAAAAAGTGTGACCCTATAGAACAAAAGTGAAAGGCTTTCAAGATGACACACATAGGTAACTTCACTTAGGAGATACCCTTTTTAGCAAAAGTCTGAATTGCCTGGTGTATTTCTCTTTAATAACTCTACCAGCAGTGTTAATAATCTCTTAGTTGCCGATATGTTTATCTTAATGATATATTTCGGAGACATAAAGATCCAACTCTCCAGCTGATTTAGTGTACCACAACAAGATACAATTCCCTCTGCTGTTGTTTTAATTACAGCAAGTCTAAACTTGGTAATAGCTGATCAGTAGGGTGACTCCTTGAATTTAGAAGGAAATCCCTCATTGCTACTTGAAATTGAAAGTCAACATTTTGCAGAAGTGTGAGATCATAATTAGAAGAACTGTTATGTATTTATTGTGATATTTTCCCAACTTACATTTTAAAACTTAGTGGAGCTAATTAGAATACTAGCCTCTTACAAAATAAATGTTTTCTTTGACAGAAGTTTCTCTTGCTGCATAAAACTTGGTGCAAAATTCCTATGACTGGATGGCTGAACACAGAACAAACAAGACATTAATCTCTGTCTGCAAGAAGATTTTTCTTTCAGTCATCTGGAACCAGCTTTTTTAACTACTGAATTTCCATAAATTCTTAAATGAAACCACAGTCTTTGCAAATGAAGCCAATGCCATGCTCAGCACTGAGCTGCTGCTTTGCTTCTGTGTTTAAAAAACCAGAATGACTAAATTCAATGGAATTACTTCACCAGAGTTTGAATCCAGAAATCCTGCTGGATTTTTCTTTTCCCCAATGGTAACTGAAGCAGAACTTACCTGGTGCTTCTTGCTGCCATTTCCTCCCTCATTTTTTTAATGTCACTCTTGCATTTCTCGATCTCTACTACTTTCAGTCCTTCCACTGTCAACAAAGCAAAAACAACAGGGGTGTTACCATGGAGAAACATTAATTGTGCAGAATTTCAAAAGGCTTGTAACAGTGGGGTTATCCAGTGAGCCAACAGGTTCTTACATGCTGCACCAGTTCCCATACGTGCAGGAGCTACTGACACCATGTAGCTTTAAAATCCATAAGAATTTTCTGTTGCCAATTTTTGAAATGAGCTCAAGAGTTTTAATTCACAAAATGGCCATAGCATCTGATCTTTTCAGAATAGTTAGCAACAGTCTACAGCTCTGTTACCTTTTTCACCCCCTCTTCCTCAGACCACTAATCAAAGAAACTAGTTGGCAAAGAAATGCTCCAGTGATGTGATAAGATTGCCAGACAGTACAGTCACAAAAATGTCCTGCTAGAATTCAAATTCCCATTAAGATAAAAGGTTTTAATTTAAAAAGTTCCCCAAGGAGCAATAGGAGACTTTGAGAGGCATGCCTGGATACAGAGAAACCAAAAATAGACATTTTAAAAATGTCTTGGCACTTAGAAATAATTTTATTTCAGCTAAGTACCTAAAATATGTCATAATTCCTTGTGGATAAGTTGTTGTGCAATCCAGGGTTATTGTTGCATACAGCACAGGAAATACTATCCTCTCCTCTGTATGTATTATAAGCACCACAAGGCAGAAAGTTTGTCCTTATGTTGCAGCTTGTTTCATTCCATGCAGCCTTGAGAGCCTCGCACAGGTCCAATGCGTGTAGCTTCCTCCCTTCTCACTCTCAGGCTACCAACATACTCAAGGACACAATACCAAACCATTTATTAAGTGCATATCATTCACAGTGTGATCATGCCACAGCTCATTTGTTTACTGTACTCACTGCTTACGTAGATGAGCTGATGTGCAGGAAACTCAAGGGAACTTTTAACTGTAGGATCAGTATTCATCCACTCTCTCTTAAAATAGTCATCATCCTACCCACCCATAGCATAACATGCAAGTGATGAAAAATTGCTTGGGAGGGACATAACCCTGTAGATCAGCAGAGAACTCAGATTTCATCTAATTGCTAGTAACGACAGTTATTGCTTTTGGGTGTGGGAAGGGGAAAAACACAAGGGATACACAAGCTCAGTCCAGACTATTACATATGAGAAGAGGAAAAGGAGAGGGTTCTGAAAATAATTCATGTTTGACAAAAGGGACCTGAAAAATCACATTTCCATCTGAACATTTTGTACTTAATATTGTTAGGAGTAACCCTGAAGATGATTAGAGCTGAAAGGGATGAGAGAAAAAAGGTTTATTTAATTCAGTGTTTTTTTGATGTGCTTTTGACAGCACTTGGTGGATGCTCAATTTTACTGCTTTGTTGGTAGTCAGCTGCACTTCCTGTCTCATACACTGGTATGATGACCTCTGTGACGCATGACTGGAAAGGGTTAAGCATCTTGCAGGATAAATGACTCAAATTCAACCCTTAACAACATATAGGGAGATAACGTTTGTGTTTTTACATATATATTGGTAGAGGTCAACAATGTAATCAAACAGTCCCTGTCTATGCTGTATTCTGTTAATTCAGAGATTAAAAGGACATCTTAACATTTAAATGAACTGTAAACATAGGATATTGCTGTATTCATCTTTCTTTGAAAGGTATAGCAACTCATCTGTGAATGGTGGAAAAACAGGAAATTGCCTTATGTTAATCTGTGTGGATAATTACTGGTGATGCTTAGGAACTGGGTCCACTTAAAAGTCCCCATGAGTGCCTATTGTTCGCCTAAGGATTCTGAGCTGTCACAAGAAGGCCTGAAACTATATAAGGATATTTGGGTCCCAATCCTTTTGATCTCAGATCTGCGTGAGGCTTCAGGCAGGAGAAGCCTAAGCCATAAGGACTGAGATCCCAGTTCTGACTGGATAGCCCTGAATATAAACACTGGATTATAACCTGTGAACTAATTCTGAAAGAACTCTTTGCAACTACAAAGCACACCATCTCTGCTTTGAATCTGAATCTCAAGAATTGTACTCATGTCTGTTTATATACTGATCTTTTAACCAATACTCTCTCTGTTTTCTTTTTTAATACATTTTAGTTTAGTTAATAAGAATTGGCTGTAAGTGTGTATTTGGGTAAGATCGGGAATATTCATTAACCTGGGAGGTAATGTGTCCAGTCCCTTGGGATTGGTAGAACTTTTTTATATGATGAATAAGATTTTCAGTAATCCTCATCATACTTGACTTGGGTATCTGGGTGGAGGCCTGAGGCTGGGTTACTATAAGGGAACTGTGTTGTTGGCTTCTGGGTAACCAGTGAGGTATTATAGAAGCTGTTTTGTGCTGGCTGGGTAAATCTAAGTATTGAATTATCCACCAATTTTGGGGATTGTCTGCCCCATTCTTTGCAGTTCACCCTAACTGAGTGACCTCAGTTGGCTCCCATGGGACCCCGGTCACAGTGCTCTTCAGCTTTCCTAAAACCTGCTCACCATCAACACTGGAGCAGAAAACTAATATAATTCTTTTTTTAAAGGGTGTTTTTAAAATAAAAAAAAATTAAGTGTTCTTCTCCTTACTTACAGAGGTTTTGTAAGAACTTTTGGACAGGCCTGAAACGGTCATGAAATTAATTTGTGGTCATGAAATTAATTTTGTTAGCATTGTACAATCACATGTAACAGTGGTTTAAGTTGAGAGGCAGGGCCAGATTCTGCCCTCACTTTACATTTGTGAAATACTTTATGGTCCTTAAATGTAATGCCATCAACCATGCACCAATGATAGATAGATAAAGTGGTTTGAGCTCACTCATGGCCTAAGATGTCATTCCTTTAGGTGTCCTTTTCAGATAATGAATTTCAGTTATGGTTGCCAAACTGTCTAATAACTACTGTGACGTGATAGACCTTTGAGCAGGGGAGGAGGACATTGACAAAAGTGTCATTTTTCTTCCTCCTGACATGATGTGGTTGTGCATTTTGTTCAGGTGCACCCTGGGTCATGCGCCTTTGGGATTCACAGTTGCACCCTTGTATACTTCTTGTTTAAGGCCATCTATTCTACTGCAGGATGCTTTGCTGTCTTAACTAAGCGCTTATCTACACGGGGAAGTTTTACAGGTATAATTTTAGAGATATTACTCCCCACTTTTATTTCAGCATAAAAATGGGTTGGGGGTGGGGAGTGGGGGTTAGCTGTAAACCCTTCCCAAGCAATGTAAGAAAAGGAAAAGTCGCTCTTATACCAGAATAGGAGTGTCCCAATGAGGGTTGCCCAAGTATAAATACATTGGATTATACTGAGAAAATTTTCCTGTGTAGACAAGGCCTTACACACTTTAGTCAGTTACACCCTGTAGGTGTCCACTTGGCACCCATTTATACGTTTCACATCCCTTGTATGCCAACACCTGGTCTCCATTGTAGAAGTCAAGATCAAAGGAAGCAGCTGAAAAAAAAGCGTAATTTGCTTCACACTACTTGTATATGATAAACTACCTTGTTTATGCACACAGATCAAGGCCCTTTACATTAATTTGCAGCAACAAATACATTTTTAAAAGACCCTGTAGTTTAAAAAGGCATTGGGCCAAATCTTGAATTCTGCACTGGATCATAACTCTTATTGAACTCAGTGGGAGTCTGCCTAAGTAAGGAGTTCAGGATCCAGCTCATTGCTCTTATACACTTAAAACACGAAGACCTGGAATTATTTCAAAATGTTGCATACTTGGCACAGTTGCAAGATCTTGAGGTCAAATTCTGAGCAGATGCGTGCACTCGTCGACAGGAAAAAATGAGCACCTCTTCACCAACACTGGCTGTTGGAGATGCGATCTGATCCATTCAAGCAGAAATATCCCTGGATAATCACATCTGTTGTTATTTCTATCAGGAGCGAGACCCAGTTTAAGAAGGAGCCTTGTCTGGGGAAAATTTGTCAGTTCTGTGAATGCTGGCTTCCCAAATCCAACTACCAAGCCCCATGTACTGCAGATATGTAACTTATTTCACCATGTAGCTGAAATAAGACAGTTTGCAACTGTGACCCTAAAAGCATCCCAGTGCCAGAGGAAAAGGGACTTGCTGGTATCAGGTAATGCGTTTCATCTGACCCAACCAATTCAATGTGCCCCAACTCACTATGGTTATAATCTGTATCTAAAAGGTATCATGCAATTCGTCATTGGAAAACTAATAACTCACTGATCATTAATATTCTGTCATGGTATATGCAAAAGATGTGCACAAAAACTTATGAGTATGTGCTAAAATTATATTCTTAACATGTGTTTGGTGTGTGTTGGCATCTTTCGTCTGCGAGAGATGGTTTGAATTGTAGCCTACATTGTAGATGGTTTGCAATGTCTCATGTGACTGAACAGTCCAGTCAGAGATTTGCATAATCTTTGGCACTTATTGCAAATGTATGTATCTTGGTTGGGAGCTGCTTGTTTCCTATGGGCTCTTTTTTCTTCAAGCTATAGGAACCAGCTTCTGTCATGGACTTTGATACCCCGATGGAGACAATGCTGCTACTTGTTTCAATCACTTGCCAAGATTTCCCATTGGTCAATACCATGTGTTTGGTAAGCAATGCATAAGCACAGGCTGCCTCAGACAAAGGAATGTGTATTTGATTCTCTGACCAGACAGGTCTTCAGGCAAAGACCATGAAAGTCCATAGTTACATATTGGGTAAACAGGGCTATCGAGCCGAGTAATGCGGGGAAGAGATAGGATGGTGTCTATGCCCCAGCAGGAGAGAGAAGCTTGGTCCGGGTTTTACTTTTCAAAGAACACATTGTAAAGTTTTACTTGTCTATAAAGACAGGGGGGGCTGAACCTCAAGTGATAAGCAATTGAATCAACTGATTATATCGATATTACTGTATTATAAAAGTGTATAGAGTAAGGTCTTTTCTGAAAGCTAATGACACTGGTGATTAATATTGTGAAATGTATATATTTACAATATATGAGGAAATTTGGATATTTAATGATAATTATGCTTTACAGTCTGTGGCCAAACAGGGAGAAACAGGTACTCCCGCCCCTCCCCCCCAGACAGGAGAGAAGGCAGCTATTTACCTGTGTCCTATGTAAATTAAGCATAGTGGAAGCAAAACAACAGAAGCCCCATTTACATACAGAGGGATGAGAAGCCCACAGGAAGGGAAGAACAGCATGAAGCCATCCTTCCTCTTGAAACAAATTCATTGAACTTTGCAAGATACAAGCAAAGACAGAAGCCATCTTTGGCACCCATCACTAGACAGACAAGAAGCCAGAGCTCTTCCAACTGAGAAAGATGGGTCCTTCAACCAAGATGGTGGGGTTTGAAGTCTCTGGAAACTGAATACAGGTTAAAAACCTGCTTAGACAAAGATGTTTTACCTAAGAAGACAAGGGAAGCCAGCATCTTATACTTTTGTGGAAGGTCCTGACTGAGGTAAAATCAGCCATGGCTGGGGAGAAGAATGTCTGGTGAGAGAAATGTTGCTAGATTAAGTTTTAGACTTTTAGATGTGTGTTTTCATTTTTATTTGCTTGTAACCCTTTCTAACTTTATTCCTTTTATTTTGCATCACTTAACCTGTGCCCTGTTGTTAATAAAGTTGATTTTTGTTTTTGAAGGGCCAAAATCCATTTGCTGAGCATGTAGAATCTTAACTACAGTTTCTTCTAAGAACTTTTCATATAGGCCCGGATGAGGACTAGCAATACATGGCTATGAGAAAGCTGGGGTAAACAGATAACCTTGTGTGTTTCAAGTCAATGAGCGAAGTCAGCATAACTCTAATGTAATTGAGCGTCCTTATCACGAGTTATAGACACATGAAGTGCTGAGAAAGGCCTCATGCTTACTCCCTAATGCAGGGACAAGATAGTGGTACAATACCCCTCAGATCCCAGACAGAGGCCTAATATAATTGACATAAGTTATGACACTCTCCCCTCACAAATGTATGCCAATCCTAGCCCACAGAAATCCAAGGGTAAATTTATAAACAATTGTTATTGTTAAATACTAATTACTGCTTTTTTGCTTTAAATCCTCATTCCCCTGGGCCCCAAAATTAGGATTTAACCTATACACTTTAATAGACATAGTTTGAGGACAATTACCTGATTGTCAGCAATATGTTACTTTGAGCTGTGGGTGGAGCCATTATGTAATCTTTTAGACCATTGGCTTATTGTGCTTATCTTGTCTTGCTGCTAGAACCTATCCAGGGCTTGGGAAAACCCATCCCCGTCGCTTCTCTCTGCCCAATGAGCACCATATATAATCTATTGTAATCAATTGTTCTGCAGTGTCTCTGAGCCTAATAAGCAAAGTGACACTCCGCCAGCGCTGTGCGTAATAAACTCTTGTGCTTGACTCTGCATGGTGTGGATTATTGTTCCTTCAATTTTTAACTATAAACCAACTCAGAGCTGTGTTTAAATGGAAGAATGCATTTACTTTCGTTAAATTAATAAGTTGTGATGTGCTTTTGTGTCTTCAGAAGAACACAGAAACCTTATAATTTCTCTGAACTATCCAGGAAAGGATGGATATTGCAGAGCGCACAGTTTTGTGGAAACAAGGCTGGAGGAAGCTAGAGTGGGGCTGTAGACAGGGTGCTGGTGTCAGAGCTGCTGAATCAGGGCTATCTAGCACATAAACACTTCATGGTGTGACCTACATGCTTGTAGGCTGCTTGTGAGCATCCCAGGCTGGGAGCTACAGCAGCAAAGCATCGTAAGGCACCCAGGGTGGCAGGGCAAGTGGTGACATAACCCCTCACTGGTCTGGAATGGACCCTGAACCATGTGACAGCAACCTTTTGTTATCTCCTCCCATTCCAGCTGGCCTGCCAGTGCTGAAAGGCTGTGCATGCAGAGTGCATCTGTAGCTGGGGTTTAGTAAGCCACCTGGGAGAGAGCCAGTGGAAGAAGGAAGCATTTGCCTGGCTGGGATAGTTGGATAGAGCACTCACTCTGGTGCCTGCTCTGTATACCAGTTTGATGGGGAGACCCACAGAAGTGCTGGCCTCCCCTGCTCTGGTCCATGGATTCTGGCAAGCTGCTGGTACTAGCCTAGAGTGAAGAGGCATTGCTGCAGCTGTGGTGTGGCGGAAGGCTCTGTCAATTTCTGTCTTAAATGTGCCTATGCCTCTGGAGCATATAAATGAGAACTTGACCCTGTCAAAACTGTGCTGTATGCTAGTGCTTTATGTGTCCTATTGCCCTCTCTTCCGTAGGTCTATTTTATGCACTACACAGGGTGAAAAAATAAAAATCGGACTATATACAGAAAAATACTGCTTTGAGCTTTACTTTCTTGCTGCAGAGTAACTAAGAACAATAAGAAGCAGCAAAGAATCCTGTGGCACCTTATAGACTAACAGATGTTTTTGCAGCATGAGCTTTCGTGGGTGAATACCCACTTCTTCGGATGCAAGAACAATAATTTTACTGTTAAAACAATAAGGAAGAATAGAAACAATAATAGAGCCTTGCAGTGTTTTAATCTGCAACCAGGAAACAGGGGATGAAAGGCGTGGGTGTTCTGTGTTTACAATTCCAGTTTCGGCCAAGATAATTTAAAGCCTCTGCCTCTTTAATAAAAAGCACATGTAGCCTTTGTTGTCTAAACCATGTGAAGTCACACAAAATATATGTAGTCTATTTTATATATGCAGTATATTTATTGGTATGGACAATATAGTATTTTACAATTTACTTACATTACATATTCAGAATCAGTGTGCGTGTTGCAGCTAGAATAGGAACCACAGTAGGTGAAAACCTGCATTGATATTAATTAGGCTTTTTCCTTTGACTTCAGTGAGACCCATATTTCATACAGTGTGAGAGTACAGAAAGGGAAAAAGAAAGTGAGATACTTTCACATATATTGGAAATACCTTGAAAACCTAATGCTAATAATGGGAAGTATGGAGTGTTCAATGAGAAGAAAGTATTCAATGGTATTCTCTTTAATATATGGTAAATGTATTAATGAAAGACGTTGACTATAAGGGGAGGGAGTGTAAATGAATAACAAGGATTCTGATCTGTGCAGATATCCAGCATAACCACATAAGATGGAAGAACTTAACCACACTATCCCCATTTGATTATTTTTTTTAAAAGTACTAAAAAATTCAAGGAACGAGACTATATTTTACAGGACTATCCTCTCTTTATTGAGTGTAGGCACTTATCCTTTGGAATTGTACTTCACATGAAAGTGAAAACACCACTATAAATATATATCTATCACATCCACATCCACACAGCCAACATATTTGAAAAGTACAGTATTAAAGTTGAACAGTGAAGCATTAAAAGATCGGAAATTCCAGAATTAATTCTGCTCCCTTGTGTGTATGCATTATGATACAGTCTTCAATTACATGATCACATACTATTTTTTCCACAGGCGCTCTTCCTCATTTAGTGCACAGGATGGGCAGTGCTCATTTAATGAGCAGCTATTCGATATTTTGTTTTCTTTTCATTGTTCATTATGTGGCCCCAGGCCCGATTTACTGCACACTATTCAAACCCTCCTCTGAATATACAATGATTAATTTCCTCATTGGTTTTCACGCTCATCACTAGGTTATCTGAGTGCTTCACACATTACTTTATCTTCCCAATCCTCTGTAAGGTGAGAGAGTGGGATATTATTATCTCCATTTTACAGATAGAGAATGGAAGCACAGCAAGATTAAGGTAAAAAGTTTCATTAAGGTTCACTAAGTTTCGGTGCCCAATTTGAGATGCCCAGGACCTCATTTTTCAGAGTGCTTAGCATTCTGTACCACTTTATATGTTCACCTTACACCTCCCATTGACTGCTGTCGCAGCTCTGAATTCTCAGCACTTCTGTAAATCAGATCCCAAGGTCTCAAGTCAGGAATCCAGAAAAGGAGGGACACACTATTGCTGATCACCTTTGAAAAGTGAACTTGCTCTGTGGCAGAGGAAGGGACAGAATCTAATTCTCCAAGCCAGCATTCACTATTGTAACCATGAAACCATCCTTCCTCTTCCTGCAGTCCCCTGTCTCATTCACTACACACCTTCCAACTTCTGTAACAAATAAAGCAGAAGTCCAACGGACAACATTTTCTTTTACTACACAGCCCTGATTCCTCTCCAGAGCAGGTCTATCCCGTGTACTAAATGAGACAGGTGTCCTGCAGAAAAATAAAATAAAATGTGATCATGTTATTAAGGACTGTATCATAACGCATACACACAAGGATGCTGAATTAACGTAGCACAAGCCACCTTAATTCTGGCATTTCCTAACTTTTGAGTGCTTGACTTTGCAACCTTATATTGTTCTGTTAACATAGTGTTGTGTGTGTGTGTGTGTGTAATTTCCTAGGTTTTAAAAAAGCAAACAGAAAAACCAGAAATTCCATCATGTGGCATCTTATTGACATCAACATGGGTCATTAGCTGGACTGGAACCTTTAGATCCACCTCACAGAACTCTGCCACTTGAGTTGATAGACTAACCAATAGTAGTAGGTTGTCATCTTCCATGTGGACCAGCAGAAGAGGGGGACAGGACACTTTGCCAATGGGTTTCACAGATATTTGCTGGCAGCAGAGGAAAGGTGAGACTCAGGAATCCTTGGTTCCATGTCAGGCTCTGGACGGGAGTGTGCTGTGGTGAGCACAAACTTATGTCTGTCCCCCATAACATGACCCTCCTACCCCATCCCCTCCAACATGTCCCTGTCCCAGCCCTCTCGTCCCCATCCCTTGCTCCTCATTCCCATCCAAGCCTCCACTCCTCTGGCTTCTCCTCCCAGGCCCAATCTCCTTCCTTAGCGACTCGAAGTCTCAACTCTTTGGACTCTCTGTACCAGTCTCTCCCCCACTTCCAGGGCCACTCTCAGTTCTCCTCCATAGCCCAGCTCTTTGTCAGATCGGTCTCCCCTCCTCCCACATCTCCTTATCCTGGTTCCATTGGTTCCCAGTCCCAGTCTCCTTGTCCATCCAGTCCCAGTCCCCCCTACAGCTTCTCTTCCATCTCAGCAGCCCCTGAATCTACTGGCTCCCAGTCCCCTCCTGTTTCCCTCCCTAGCTATCAGTCTGCCCTTCAACTTCCAGTCTCTGTTTCCCTCTTCCCTCTGCCAGTCTCCAGTCCCAGTCTTCCCACAGGCTCCTTGTCATCATCTGCTCCCTCTGCCTCCCCTGCAAGTGAGGCTCTTGTCCCCTCCACATTCAAATTAGGCATCTTCTTCCTACATGCTACCTTGTCATTAGCAGCAGAAGGGTGTGGTGAGACAAGCTGTCTGCCCTCAGTTTCAGTGTCTGGCCCTGCTCAGAACTACAATTGTACAGAAAATCCTGCTAATCCCTGGACCGGAGCATACTCAATAAAGATGGAATATTTGGGGAATTTAGCAGCTAAAATTGAAGCAGTCTCTACTGAGCATGTGCAAACTGTGATTTTTCAAAGGCTTATTACTTGTCCAAATTCGGGCAAATATTCATAGGGACAGAAAAAGGCACATCCTGACATATTTCAAGTCCCTTTCTCCAAAGCATAAGGGCGCTAGAGCTTGTCAAGGAAAAGGTCACCAGAATTTTTTTAACATGGACAAAACACCATATTTTCCCCTAGCCTTCTTCTTGGAAATGCCTGAACTTTTTTTCCAGAACAATTCAGCCTCAGGCAAAGACCCAGCATGGAAAATTTCAGCCCAAATATCTGAAGTCTTGTAAATTTATAAGTAATTGAAAACAGGGTGATATAATGAGAAGTGTCAGGAGACTTGAATAATGGGCAATGCTACCAGACCCTTGTATTATAATTAAACAGATGGCAATTTTATATATAGTAATTCCTAATTTTGTTACAAAATTAAGGACACTTACGTTCAACTTTTTTCTCCAGCATTGCCAAGTGATTTGCTACTTCAGTTTTCAGTTCATTGATTTTAAACACCCTGGGAAAAAAAAGTCAGATATGAAATACACATTTGTATCTATATGTATACAATAAAGAAAAGAGTTTGTAATAGAAACCGCACATCAGTTTCAAAGGGTAGACCAAGGAATGACATTTAACGTCAAGTAAAGAACAGCAAAATCTGTGCTGAATGTACAGCCTTGAAGAAAGATGTGCACCTTCAAAGGCTTTGGAGAGTCCATGTATATGAAAAGAGAATGCTATAGTTATGGCTCTGAGAAAATGAAGTCATACCCCATCTTCCAGCAGATACTTGTTATCATGCCCCTCAGGGAAGCAAAACTAAATTGATGGTGCTTCAAGACCAGCATACAGGCATTTGTACACCTTTGAAGCTCTTTTTTCTTTCAATCATATTGGTGGCTTACAGAGATATAGCAGAATTGATCCCTCTTACTGAAGGCAGTGAGGATAAAATAAGCATCTGTAAAAACATTCAGAATTGTTATCTGATGGAAGAAAAATGTGCACATTAAAATCGATAAACAAGTGTTGAGCCTACAAAACTAAACAAAGATGCACTTTTTTTTGCTGCCAATAAGATGATGGAAGCACAATTAAATCAATTAACCTTTCATTTCTTGTGCAAATACCATTCAAATTCCATCTTGGCATAAGCCTTGTGCATCTCCTCATTGCAGTCAATGGGAGTTGTATGGGCTGAGTCCGGCAGTAAGGCTGGAATTGTCAAGAGTTCTAAGGGCATGAAGTGCCCAACTCCCTTTGAATTCCAGTGGAAGTTGGGTGTCTCACTTCTTTAGCCCCCTTTGAAAGCCTTAGCCGGTGTCAATAAAAGAAACAGAACTTTGCATTCATAACAATGATGTAAAGTTTTTACCTTGAGAATTGTTCGGCAATCTGTGTCAGTACACTCTGGAACAATTCCTCTTTCTCTAAAAAACAAAATAATGGGAAAACATAGTAGGCAACACAGAAAAAGAAGGCAGTGAAGTCTGACACTGTATGCATTACTTCAACTTTAGGGCTTGGCAAATGCCACCCACCTGCTGCGACATGTGAGGGAACTTGATGGAGCCATCAGTGAAGGGGGACAGTCCCAGCAGTGACGTAGGGAGCTACTCACAGAAGGACCTCTCCCTTGGAGTCTCTGGCACATATTGGCCAGTTGGAGGGGAAAAGGGTGCTGATTGGCTAGCATTCCCCAGCTCCCAGAATTTAACCTGGAATGGGGAGCCATGTGGAGCCTCTTTGGACTTCATTCCTGCAGCCCCACGCTACCCACCCTGAACTAGGAATGGGAACCTGGTCTGAGAGATGCTGCAGGCCTAGCTGATCATCTGTTTAGCGGGGGTCAGGAAAGATTTTTTTTCTCCCATGGGCCAACTAGCAGAGGACCAGAGAATTTTTTGGCTTCTTTGCAGCACCTTCAAGCCACAGTGGGTTAAGTAGGAATGCATTTGGTACTTAACGGGGGCACTTTGATTGAGTTGTTGATTCGTCACAATTTGCAGCTGGTTTCCCACATGGTTGCAAGGATAAAATAAACAGTTCCCAGAGAGAAGAGACCTAGGATTTTGGCGATGGGTTTTTGGGACAAAGTGAGACCTTGGGGCCCTTGCGGGCAGAGTCCCCACCCTGCTGCACCCTTTGTTCCCCTTGTGGGAGTACATTGTGCTGGGACTCAGAATGAGCTGAGTCCCGGGGGGTAGGCTGAGGAGTGCCTACGCTGAGTTATGAGTGATCTGGTAGGAGCCCTAGAAATCTTGCACTGGAACCAACTAAATGCCTGGTATAGGCGAGCAGGGGTGATGGTGGGTAGCATCCCTCCCCTCTGTTAAAGTTTAATAAGATTTGTAGCCTTTGGCTTAAAATCCATCCCTGTGTCTGTCCTGTTTTTGTTGTGGGTCTGCATCAAAGAAACATATAGCAAAGCAGCTATTCTGGTGCCTTGAATGTAACCATTCGTTTTGGAATGGAACGTAGATATGCCAGTGATGGTGCCTTTCACTGTACTTGCTACTTCCTTGGTTCTACCACAGTCTCATGTCCCCTGGCTACAGGTTACAGCTAAGGTTTTCAGGAGAGGCTGGTCATTTTGGGACGCCCAACTTGAGATATCTGAAAAATATCTGATTTCCAGAAAGAATTCTGCACCTATCCTCTGACGATTAGGCCCCTTTCAGGTGTCTCAGGGTGGACACCCAAAACTGGAAACACCCAAAATCACTAATTGCTTTTGAAAATCGTGGCCCACTTTCTTCCTTCTGGTTCACACAGGTTGCATTTACACTATAAACACACCATGTGAAGAACCCAGTAACAACATGTTAATGCTTCAGCGTGGCTAAAGCACAGCTTGGGATCACACTGTAGTCCTATCTTTGGCACGGACTGTCAAAAGCAGCAAAGTTCAGTAACTTCTTAAATCTAGGAACTGTCATTCCATAACCGTGCTGTATTCTAGGGTAGGTAATAGTATCAGAAGTGTCTTCTTTAAAAGGGCATAACACACCATTGCTAAATAAGGTCATTTTGCAGAGTCGGAGCTGGCTGGTTGACTGTGGAGTCTGTTGTTCATTTCAGCCACTGCCTGCAAAAACACTCCCCAAATATTGGCCTGTCCTCCATTGTGCTTAACTACAATGTGGAAATAAACTGCATTACAGGAAATATAAAATCTTGACCTTTCTGGAGACCTAGGAAACCACTAGATCCTCCAGTTTGTTTGTTTTTTCTTTAAAAATTTTCAGGTAAATTTAGTGCTCATGAAAGTTATTGACTAGTAGCATGATCTTAAATCAGGTAGAGTGCAAACAGCTGTAGTGAAAGTTTCTCCCACGCGACATAGTAAATGGACCTCATGCCTGACTTGCAAATCTCTTTTACTTACTTCCCCAGAGACTGCTAGTTCTGCAGTGGTTTTGTTTTTAAACTTGTCTGCAGGAGGAGAGGAGACCACTATATTCATTTGCTTTTGTAATCCAAACTAGGATTAAAATTCAGGTCCCCAAACAAGAAAAGCCAGTCAGTGTATTAATTTACTCTATTAGCTTTACTCCAAGAATCCGATTTTAATTTTCTAGAGGGCCCGACACAAGACATTGAAAAGGAAGTCAAGCTATAAATGATAGGATGGCACTAGGGTTGCCAGGCGTTCAGATTTCGACTGGAATGCCCGGTAGAAAAGGGAACCTGGTGGCTCTGGTCAGCACCGCTGACCAGGCCATTAAAAGTCTGGTCGGGGGTGCTGCGGGGCTAAGGCAGGCTAGTCCCTATCTGTCCTGGCTCAGCGCTGCGCTCCGCAAACGCCAGCAGGTCCGACTCCTAGGCGGGTGGGCCAGGGGCTCAGCGCACTGCCCCAGCCCTGAGCACTGGCTCCGCACTCCCATTGGCTGGGAACCATGGGCAATGGAAGCTGAGGGGGTGGTGCCTGCAGGTGAGAGCAGTGTGTGGCACCTCCTGGCTCCCCCACCTAGGACCTGGACCTCCTGGCTGCTTCCGGGGCGCAGCGCGGCATGAAGCCAGGACAGGCAGGGAGCCTGCCTTAGCCCCGCTGTGCCACTGACCGGGAGCTTCCTGAGGTAAGTCCACACCCAAACCCTGAACCCCAACCCCCTGCCCCAGCCATAAGCCCCCCAAACACACAGCCCCCTCCTGAACCCCAACCCAGAGCCCTCTCCCACACCCTGAACCCCAAACTCCTGCCCCAGCCTGGAGCCCCCTCCTGTACCCCAAACCTCTCATCGCCGGCCCCACCACAGAGCTCGTACCCCCAGCCAGAGCCCTCACCCCTTCCCACACCCCAGCTTCCTGCTCCAGCCCAGTGAAAGTGAGTGAGGGAGGAGGAGAGTGAGCCACTGAGGGAGGGGGAATGTAGTGAGCAGGGGTGGGGCCTGGGGAAGGGGTGGGGCTAGGGTGTTTGGTTTTGTGTGAGTAAAAAGTTGGCAACCCTAGACAGCACTGAGTGATTTGACCAGTTAGCTAGAAAACAGCAAGTAAAATCCCTTGCTTTTGTACATATTAAAAACAGCCTAAAACCTACAGAAGTGGTGTCCATGTTCACACGTAAAACAAATTGCTAATTCTGCAATGGCAGGAAAGCACTACACCAAACACTGAGACTAATTCTTACTGCAGGAGAGAATTCTAGCCCTTTACTATTCTTTATGACAAGACAACTACTGCAAGTACATTTTAGACACATAGGAAAGGTTCACACTGTACCTTGGCTTTACAATGCTTAGTACTGTACTGAAGTGGTTGACATGATAGCAAACCTTAAGACAGATAAGTAAGGAGCAACTTTCCAAGACGCTGATGTTTGACGGAATGAAAGATATTCAGGATATACTTGCCTTTGACAATTTCCAGTAAATAATTCTTGCAATAAAAACTAAGAACTACCATACTGGGGAAGACCCTTGATCCAACTTGTCTAGTATCCTTTCTATTCCTGACAGTGAGTAACTGCTCTAGTTATGAAATGCCATATTATAGGGACATTATTTTTTAATTATGCTTATGCCCTGAAGCATGAAAAGTGACAGCCAAATTATATCCTCCCTAGTATAGCTGCAGAAGCTATATCCATCACCTTTATCTACACACATAGATCTATCATTTATCTCTATCATCTATATGTACACCCACACATGCACATATTATATATATATAAAAATGTTTAAGGGCAGATCCTCAGCTGATATCAAGTGTCATATCTCCATAGAAATCAATGGACCTATGACAGTTTGCACCAATTGAGGCTCCATCCCAAACTCTTTGTTTTGGGCTATTTATCCAAATGTAATGTAACCAATAGAGAAGAAATCAGCAATAGACATTTTAAAGTAGAACAGGCCTATAATTCTAAAAGGAAATCTTAGGTAAACATTTTTAAAGCATTTAAATGATTTACACGCCTAAGCATCATTTTCAAAAGTAATTTAGGTACTATTAAAAATGGTACCCCTTAACTCTCGTCAGAAATGTTATGATCCTCACTGGCCTTGATATCCTTTGCTGGCATTTGGTTTGGTTTTTGAGCTGTATTTACTGACATTCAGTAAACTATAAATATATATGAAAAAGAAATAACTTTGACTAGACAAGAGTCTGTAGCACGAATGCAAATTAAAGTAAGATGGAGCATTTGAAATAATATTAAACATAAATGTGTCCAAAGTTTTGGATTAAGTGAGGTAAATCTAAAAAGTAAACATGGAAGATGTATTTGTTGTTGACATTGCTTGGGAGATAACCTACTTCTACATTCGATTTTTCTACTCACGCTTTAATTTTTACCTCTGTGCACATGGCTTATGCCTTCTTCCCCATTCAAGCATGGACTTGAGTGAGAAGCATTAACACCTATGCATCCCACCTGCAGTAGAGACCACCTCACTAGTCTGTACATTCTACTTTACCAATATGCTACAGGCAATAATTTATCCCTTGTATTATCATAGCGCCCAGCAGCCCCAGTCAAGGACCAGTCAGTCTCAGTATTTCCAAGTAAAATCCCAATCACAGAGCTGGGTTCTAAACCATTGATAATGCAGCAGGACAGCAAAGTCACAGTGAGCAACTTGCCTTGTATTGCACAAACATCCTTAGGATAAAGCAGATAAGTGCATAATCCTGAAGTGTTACTCCTGGGGGAATTCTCTGCCAAAAAAATTAAAAATTCTGCACACAATATTTTAAAATTCTGCACATTTTATTTGTCAAAATAACACAGTATAATCACGCCAATTTCAATTATTTTGGTAATTTATTTCAAAATGCCTGTCAGTAAATATGTCTGTTACAATACAGACAACAAAAATGATTCAGGAAATGTTTTTTGACAAACAGATTCATTACTAGGCATATTAATACAGAACTCTGAGTAATAATTCATTTAAACTACACTACAGAACCATATTTCCCATACTCCTCAGAAGCAGTGCAAAGGTTTGGGGGAGCCAAGGGTAACAGAGGAGCTGAGGGAGAGGGAAGTAATTGCTGGAGGAGGAGGAGGCGGCTGGGTGTGAACTTGGAGGGTTATTGGGGGTGTGGGTGGGAGAAGTATGGAACAGGTTTTTTTGTGTGGGAGGGATTGTTAGAGAGCGTTCCCCTTGCAGACCTTGGCTGACCCCTATCTTCTCTCATTCATTCAGGCACAGCCCCCCTCACATGTGTCTCTGCAGTCCCCTCCCTCTGCCCCATGTGTTCCTGTACCCCCATCCTTATTCAGTCCCTACCCCAGTCTGTGCCCCCCACTAGCCCTTCTGAACCCCAATCTGTGACCCCCCCAGCAGCTCCATGTGCCACACCCTTTTCAACCCTCCATACCCCTTGCCTTCTGACCTGGCCCCAGGGGCAGGGCACTGTGAGGAACCCAGCCTCTTCTCTTCCCTTCCTTATCTGCAGTTGGGGCTGCTCCCACCCCAGATTGGCTGCTCTCTGTTCTGGCACACAGTGGCCCCTAGTGGCTGAAGGGCATAACTGCAGCACTTCTTGGCAGAAAATACATTCTGCTGAGAAAAAAATATTCTGCGCTGCGCTCGAATTCTGTGTGTACACAGTGGTGCAGAATTCACCCAGGAGTAGTCTTTACACAGCAAAAACTCCTAATGGAGTAATGGGAATCTTGCCTACATAAGGATGGCAGGATCAGGCCACTAAATTTATATTATATGGTAACATATTAATTGATTTATTTAAAAAAACCAGACTTTCTTTAAAAAATCCTTAGTATACTTTAAAGAGTTGCTAACCTTTAAAAAATGTAAGTGCATGAAGTGCTAATATGAAATGCCAGGTTCACAGCTCTGGAGAACGGAGTCCTCTGAGTATCCATAGGACAGGGAGAGCATTGGCATTTGCAGTACAAACTTCCCAAGCACTTTCCCCTGAAAATCAAACCTAGCTCTTGAAAATCAAACCTAACTCTATAGCCTTGTCTACAGTAGGGAATTAAAATGTAAAAATCCCACTATTGCCAGCACTGGTTCAGCTGCACTGTTAGCAACTTTGGAAGTCCTAGTGTAGACAGCTCTCTGTCTCCAGCAGCTGTGTCAATTAAACTTGCTCTGCAGAGTAGTTCAGGTCTCCTTTATCTAGTAAATCCCCAGACTCTTTGCTGAGATTAACCACAAGACCATGCAATTAGTATTTGAAAGAGCAAGTGCTTCTTAAAGAAGACACTAGATTTTAAGAAATAGGTTCTTTTAGTTAGTTTTAAAAAAGTAAAATGACAAAATGGTGCTAATATAATCCCCTGTCTTCCACAAATGAAGTCCAGTAGCAATATGTTATATTTCTCTCAATCTCTCTTGGAAATGCAAGATAAACATTTTATATTCTCTCATATGTTTTAAATATATTTTTAATATATTGGCGCACACATTTATACCTTAAGCATAAACAACATATTGGCATTTCTAACAGCTGCCTCTTGTACTTTTCTGACATATCAAGATGTATCATGAATATAACACACAATGCAAAATACGTTTTGGAAAAGAATCAGTTGTATACAGATGTAAGAAATAGATACCAAACATTTAAAATATATTTCTTTACAACAGCTTCTGTTTCCTTTGAAAGCACTCATTATCATTAGGCTACTCTTCAAAATATTACAGGTTTCAGAGTAGCAGCCGTGTTAATCTGTATCCGCAAAAAGAACAGGAGTACTTATTATGAGAGATATCAGTAATACTTGTCAGGAACATTTGCTTTTATTTTCCAAATGATTTGATTATTACATGATTGTGACTCAAAATGGGACTAGCACATAGTACTCTGAAAGTCTAGGATCTAATTCATGCTCTGTTGTGTTTTTATTTTATTAGATTCTCAGGTTGAGTGACCCGAAGAGCAAATAAAAAGATTTGTTCCATTACAGGGAATAGTTTTCAGTTATCTCAGAAAGGGTTTTAAACTGCTGTTGAAAATCAAAGAGCTGAAACAAAACAAATAATACTTATTTAAAATACCAAGAAAGCTTCATCTCTACTTACCATATACAATGCCTGGAATGCTACAAGTCCAGCAGTAAGAATAAACATAGAAACCCGTGTACCCTGAGTTCAGCGCCTCTTAGATCTGTCTCAATGGCTGTGGCATACAAGAGAATGACAAGTTGCTTTTAAAAACCAACTCAGTAACAAAACAAGATGTTCTACTTTCACTCCTTCCGCCTGTCAAAACTCACTAAGAGTACCAGGACATTCTAATCCAGGGAACAGTCAACTGCAATGTGATGTTTATAGATGTAATAAATGACTTTCAAAACAAAAATGTATGTTTTTATAACCCTAGAGTACAGTAAAGATATATGACTAACAATGGCACTTCCTCTCATCTTAAAGAGACAAAGCACCATTTCTTTTCAACATTTTAATCAAGAATGCTATAATTGCTTGTTGCAAAAAAAATCTGAGATTTATGCAGACACCATTTATAATACTCAAAGGCATTTAGGACCCTAGTTCCCATTGAAATCAATGGGTGTTAGGTGTCTAAAAACCTTTGAGGATTTGCACTTCTGTGTCTCAGTTTCCCATATGTAAAATGAGGATAATAATAATCCTCCCATTCTCCTATCCTCTGTTTGTTGTGTCTATTGAGCTCTTTTGGGCAGGGAATGGCTCTTACTATGGGCCAGATTGCAATCTCCCTGCTCATGCTGAGTACTGCTTTATGCCATCAGTAATCTCATTGATTTCATTGCAACTCCTTGTGTAACTCAATGTGCATCAGGATATCACAATCTGACCTTACATGCATGCACACTGCATAGCACAATGGTGTCCCAGGCTTCATTAGGGCCTCTAGCTCCTACTGGAACACAAACATGAAATGTAATTGTCACCTTCATTCTGAAATTAACATTTACAAAAGTGGATATGGTTTTGCAAGACAAAGTTTTTGCATAATTTGCAAAGGACTTCAGTTTTGCTCCCCAACATTTTGCAAGTGAAAACCAGAAGGTTTACACCCACTCAATGATATTGCAATAAACTAATGCTGCACAGTTTACAGACAAAATTCAACTCTTCCTGCACCTATCTGTTGCCTATTCTTCACTTGCTCTGTGTAGAGCTCTTGGCAAAGTTTCTTGTATGACGGCATGGGAATTCATCCCCAAATGAGGGCATAATATTCAGCAGTGCTTCCACAGCACAGATATGAGATCTGCAATATAAGATCAGAGAGGAGGATTTTAGGTTGACTTACTGGGGTGTCTACACCATGCTGGGTCACTCTGCCATCGATTTAGCAGGTCTTCTCTAGACCCACTAAGCCCTGGTCTACACTGGGTGGGGGGTCGACCTAAGATACGCAACTTCAGCTATGTGAATAGAGTAGCTGAAGTCGGCGTATCTTAGGTCAACTTACCTGGCAGTGAGGACGGTGGCAAGTCGACCGCTGCCGCTCCCCCATTGGCTCCGCTTCCACCTCTCGTGAGCTGGAGTTCCGGAGTCGACGGGAAACGTGTTCAGGGATTGATTTATCCACATCTACACGAGATGTGATAAATCGATCCCTGATAGATCGATCACTACCCACGGAAGGCCTGCCCTAAATTGCTACCCGGTGCACTGATCACAGCAGTGTTGATCCTGCAGTAGTTTAGACATAGCCTATTTGTGGAGGGCCTTACTACTCCCTCTGGCCCCAGACAGCTATTACAGCCTACAGGTATGGGGAGGCAGAAGCAGGGATCTCATAGACTTTAAGGATAGAAGACACCACTATGATCATCTAGTCTGACTCCTGCACAATGCAGGCCACAGAATCTCACCCACCCATTCCTGTAACAAACCCCTAACCTATGTCTGAGTTACTGAAGTCCTCAAATCATGGTTTAAAGACCTCAAGGTGCAGAGAATCCTCCAGCAAGTGACCCATGCCCCAGGCTGCAGAGGAAGGTGAAAAACCTCCAGGGCCTCTGCCAATCTTCCCTGGAGGAAAATTCCTTCCTGTCCCCAAATATGGTGATCAGTTAAACCCTGAGCATGTGGGCAAGACTCACCAGCTAGCACCCAAGAAAATTCTCTGTAGTAACTCAGATCCCATCCCATCACAGACCATTGGGTATATTTACATGTCAGAGGGAGGAGGGATAGCTCAGTGGTTTGAGCATTAGCCTGCTAAACCCAGGGGTTGTAAATTCAATCCTTGAGGGGGCCACTTAGGGATCTGGGGCAAAATCAGTACTTGGTCCTGCTAGTGAAGGCAGGGGGCTGGACTCAATGACCCTTCAGGGTCCCTTCCAGTTCTAGGAGATGGGTATATCTCCATTATATTATATAGTCAAAGATGAATTAATTGCCAAAATTAGGCTATCCCATCATACCATCTTCTCCATAAACTTATCAAGCTTAGTCTTGAAGCCAGATATGTCTTTTGCCCCCACTACTCCCCTTGGAAGGCTGTTCCAGAACTTCACTCCTCTGATGGTTAGAAACCTTCATCTAATTTCAAGTCTAAACTGCCTAGTGTCCAGTTTATATCCATTTGTTCTTGTGTCCACATTGGTACTAAGCTTAAATAATTCCTCTCCCTCACTGATATTTATCCCTCTGATATATTTATAAAGAGCAATCAAATCTCCCCTCAGCCTTCTTTTAGTTAGGCTAAACAAGCCAAGCTCTTTGAGTCTCCTTTCATAAGACACGTTTTCCATTCCTCGGATCATCCTAGTAGCCCTTCTCTGTACCTGTTCTAGTTTGAATTCATCCTTCTTAAATATGGGAGACCAGAACTGTGCACAATATTCCAGATGAGGTCTCACCAGTGCCTTGTATAACAGTACTAACACCTCCTTATCTTTACTGGAAATACCTCGCCTGATGCATCCTAAAACCGCATTAGCTTTTTTAACGGCCATATCACATTGGCGCCTCATAGTAATCCTGTGATCAACCAATACTCCGAGGTCCTTCTCCTCCTCTGTTACTTCCAACTGATGTGGATCTTACCACTTCCCACCCCTTCCTACTGACTTGCTCACGGGGCGGGAGGAGTAGCAGGCAATTTGGTCCTGCTCCCCTGAAAAACAGTTAGAATTGCAATCTGAGCAGGTCAAAGCAGAGAGGGGTGGGGGCAGGCTGGCTTACCGCACCACACTTCCCTAGGTGGCCAAGCAAGGCCTGTGATAATCTCACCCTAAGGACCAGAATCAGGCTGGATAATTTCTGCCCTACGATCCCATCCTCAACACACCTACCGGAGCTTGTGCCTCTGCCCAGCTCAGTCAGGATTTCTCTCTAAGCATTTTGTTTTGATAAGGAGGATAGTCCTTCCAAATGTAAAAGATCCGAAGAACAAAAGCCTTAGATATGGGCACAACGAAAGCTGGTTGGGAATTTTTTGACAAAATGTTTTTTCATTGGAAAATACCAATTCATCAAAGCCAAAACTTTCCATGGATGCAAATCTTTGGAGGGGAATGTTGCTGAGGTCTAAGCTGGAATTTCTGGGAACAAGAGAGACCCTTCGCATAATAGTCAATTGATTAGGGCCCTCACCTGGGATGTGGAAGACCCAGGTTCAAGTGCGTGTTCTGAGGTAGAGATGCCTCCCACATTCCAGCTAAGTCCCCCAATCACTGGACTATAAAGTCAGTCTCAATTTCTCATGTTGGACTTTGCAGAAATAATTAATAATCACAGGACCAGAGAACTCAGGCAGAGCATGGGCTTAAACCTGCATCTCCCACATCCCAGGAGAGGACCCTAACCACTAGGCTATTCTCTTGCTCAGGGTCTCTGGCTCTGCCTCTCTGAAAATTATTAAAAAGTCATAGTTTTGTTCCACTGCAGAACAAAAACAAATTCCGAAACCTTGAAATTTTTCACAAAATGAAATTCTTGTTTTGTAGCCAGCTCTAATTCTGACCCCAAATCCACTGCAGTTAATCATCTAAGATTGCTCTACAAGTTCATTAGGGCTGAAACTGCAAACCCTTACTCGGGTGAGTAATCTCTTTGCAAGTTACAGTAGCTGCTGTTGGATTTACACTGGCATACCCGAGATCAGAGTCCAGCCTACGGGCTACTTGTGTGAGTAAGTTATGTAGGGAACAGCTTTGCAGGATGGGGATCTTTTTCCTGAAGACATTGAATGAGCATGTCACACTCTTGCATAAGTTTTAAGAGTTATCTTGGCTCCTAAATAAAAATAGATCATATATGTAGATTCAGGCATTGTGACAAGTTTCTGTCATTTCACAAATAACGAACAGGTACAAGGAAGATAGTGTCTATATATAACCATTCAAAAAAATCTGTGGGTCTCACTTATATATCATCAATGGGCTCATCAATCAGCAAGGCAGGTATATAAATAGATTTGCACACAGGTCTCCTACCAGGCAGCTACATTAATCATGGGCTACAGAAATCATGTGCTTTCTTCCATATGAGTGGTTGATAACAAGCTAATTGAAAAGGCAAATAAAGAGCAACTGAAGTTGGAAGCAAAGATGCATTCTTCGCCCTTTATCTGGTCAACAGACTATGAAATGCACTAGTAACTGTTGCTAATGCTGAGGCTCTGTAGAAAGAAGTGGTAAAAGGCATTGATTGCCCTGTGTGTTGGTCTAGATCTCATCTCAGTTGATAAGACAAAGAGGCTACTGACCTCTTTGCATTTCAATATGCAGTCCAAATTTGGCATGAGGTTACTTTGTCACCCTTTTCCCAAGGACCTGTCTGACTGAGCTAGTGACAGTGGCACTAGGAAAAGCTCACAGGTGAATTCGGTGCATCTAAGCAATGACAGAGCAGAGCCCTCAAAAAGAAAATGCTAGAGGAATTTAGTTTTATTGTTTTCCTCAAGGGTCAGAATTCTGTAGGATTTGCTCTTCAGCACAATTTAACAGGCATCTATCGTATTAAGAAGTGCTTGAGCTTTAGTTGTTGCACAACACTATGGTCATGAATCTGTGAGTCCTAAGACCATTTTAACTTCAGAAATGAGACAGATTTCTGCAATGTGAAGACAGCAAAGCTACTTGTGATAGAACAGTACTCACTGGAGTTAATGGAGGATGCCCCTATCAAGTGACTGCAGTCCTGACCCATGTGACTATGGCCAGGACAAAGATTGGCCTCTTACCAGTATTCCTGTGCATCATACCTTTACACCATGTCTACACTACAAACTTTGGTTGATGCAAGTTATGTCAGAGTAAAGCTGCTGCAGTTAGTATAGGCTTGTGCATGCATACTTGTCTCCTTGCATCGGCGCTGTGTGGTAATCACCAGGAGTGCTTGTACTGATGCACAACTACTGGCTCAGCAGGTGCAGAATGACAGTTGAATGTGCTTTTGGTAGATTCAGGGGTCGTTGGTGTTGTTTACTCACAAGATTGGATTTCAGTCAGAAAAACATCCCAACAGTTATAGCTGCCTGTTGTGCCCTGCATAATAGCTGTGAAGCAAAGGGGGGAAATGTTGCTGCTGGAGTGTAGGGTAAAGCAGCTGTCTGCCAGACACAAGGGCTATTAGAAGATCTCAAGGTGGAGCTATATGCCTCAGGGAGGCTTTGAAAGAGCACCTTTTTATCCGTGAGCCACAGTAACGTGGTGTGGTGAGCTGTGCTCTACCCGGCCCTGCAGTGTGGGGGCCTGTTAGGAATTGTGTGACGCTTGGTGTACATCTATGCATATTACACTGTCAATATACCTATTCATTTTGTGCTGCTTGCTGTACATTTATGATTATTACACTGTGCGTGTTTGTCACTGATCCTGTGAGTTGTGTCACACTGTGCAGGAACAAGTAAGTGGGTGCTTTCAGAACTGCTAGGCACTCTGCAGCGCATGTTATGAACTGATGAAGATGTTCCAAATAACTGAATTTTATTCAGTAACAAAACCAATGCAGAGAAAAATCTGTGCAATTTAAAAGTAAATACACTCAAAACTTTAATAAATTAATAGCACAGAATGTATCAAGGGGAAAGAACGTTCATATCCATTTGTGCTACACATGCAGTTTCCGTGGCTTTCACAGGTCAGTGCATGTGAAGCAGTGGTTGTCCTTAATGTCCCCTGGGCTGGTAGGGCTGTAATCCCTGGTGCCATGTGGAATGTTGAGGGGGGGCTGCAGGGAAGTGCTGTAATGGAGTTCGCCATGGACTGCAAAGGGAGGTGGCCCCAGGATTGTTGAACCCGTAGATCCACAAGAGTCTGCAGTGTCTGTGTTTGCTGCCAGAAAAGCCCCATTAGGTCCTGATGGATCTCCCTTTCCTTTTCCTGCTGGGAATCCTGGGCTTTTCTCCTGTCCACACTTTCCTTCTCCAGGCTGTCTGCAATGTTCACCTTCCAGGCCCTCTGCTCCCAATCACATGCAGCATTGGCTTGCAGGATCTCACTGAACATGTCATCCCAAGTCCTCTTCTTTTTCCTCCTTATCTGGTTCAGGTGTTCCATGGGTGTGAAGGGGGAACACCTCAAGGTCGCAAGAGTAGCAGCTACAGATACAACACAGGGGTATCCTTGTCAGTATAATCACAACAGAAAGCAAAAGTTAAGGTTCAGAACTCACTTCCCTCACTCCCCCAAAGTTTTAAACAAGCCAGGTCTATTGATACTTCTGCTTCGGAGTGCTTGTGTATGGCACCACTCAGCACCAGCCATGGTGAATAAGGCTTGCTAGGGATGAGAGAAATGAGGCAGGAAATTGCTCAGTTGCATGAAACTAGGGAAGTGGCACTGAATACTGGCACCATTTTCCACAGACTGTGGTGATTTTAACTGATATCTCACTACTGAGGGTAACAAAGACACAGAGATCACAGCTGCTACTGGTGACCCAAAGTCGCTTAGGCCTGTATGCTGCTAGCCTGTGTACTGCAATGGCCTGCTGAAGTTACCGCTGACTGGCATGAGAAAATGTCCTACTGCAGAGGAAGAAATAAGGTTGACATCCCTAGAAACCTTCAGGAAAGGTCTGCAAAGTACCTCCATGAAAGTTTCATCAAGATGTCTCAGAAGGATTCCAGGGACATCCCTGTAAATATAAATGAATTTCTCCTCATGGCTCCAATCTTGCTTAACTCTACAGGGGAATGAAAAGCAGATAACATTATTTCTCTTTTTTGTACTGCTACCTCTTCTAGTACAAGTAAAATAGTGCAAAATCCATAAATGTGTCCTGTTAAGTTGGGGGTGCCATCACTGTAATGGGAAATAAATTTACACACTTACCAGAAGATCCTTCCCTTCCACTGGGCTCACTCATTCTTGATTGCCAGGACTGACTAGATGCATTGGAGTTTCAAACAGGTCCTGGCTAATGGCATAGCTGGACCCTCCCCCGGTCGCTTGTCTCCCGTCCTCATCCTCCTTGCTGTTCAGGTCAGGGACCTGTGGCTCAGGCTCCCTGGAGGTATCCATGGTGGTGGGTTCTCCTCTAAGTATGTCATGCAGCTCTTTGTAAAAACAGAAGGCCTGTGGATTGACTGTTGGCCTCCCTGGCCTTCTGGTATGCCTGACACATTTCCTTTGCTTTCACATGGCCCTGCTGCTGGTCCCTGTCGTACACCTTCTCCTGCAATCCCCATGCAATCTGCTCATAGATGGCCACATTTCTATGGCAGGTCCATAGCTGTGCTTGCACAGCCTTGTCTTGCCCCAGGCCTAGGAGATCCAGTACCTTCTGTCTATGCCAAGCTGGAGCTTATGTGGAGCATGTAGCCAGCATGGTCTGCCGGGCAGTAGTGCACAACAGTGGAGTGCTTCCAGGTGTGCTCACCAGGCTGGACAATCAGGAAAAGGCATTTTAAATATTCATGGGGCGTTAAAAGGAAGGAGGGGCCTTCTGGTCTCTGTGACTTCTGGTCTCTGTGACTCCTGGGCCACACTATATCTAAGAAAGATAATGCATGTGTTCAATAATTAGGGAGAGGTGGATAATACTAGAACTCACCTGACCCTGAGACTGCTAGGGTCAACACAGGTAACTCAGTGTCTTTGCTTGCACAGCATTGACCTCTGTACATCAACCATAGCTCAGTGCCGCTTGGGGAGGCAGTGTAACCGCGTTGCTGTAACGGGGCGCTTACGTTGGTGGGAGACAAATTTAAGTGTAGACACATGCACAACTAGGTCAATGCAAAATGGCTTATGTCGACCTAACTTTGTAGTATAGACCAGGCCTCACTGTAGTGAAGCTGCTGCTTGTATATTCCTTTCTAAGGGTCAAACTTTCCAATCTCATCTTGCATGCTCTTCTTTGCTCCATTTACCCATACTTCACTGTTTTCCAGCTATGTCAGAGAGCAGTGAAAAGAGTAGTGCTAGCTACACCCCTTCTGGAAATTGCTGTGACCCTTTTTTGGCATCTATTTGACTACCAAGTTGCACCCTCCTTTCATGCAGTCAGATTTGTTTAAAAAGAAAGAACTAGAACTGAACATTTTTACAAAAAAGAACAATTTCCCACTCTCAATTCTTTTTATGCCCTGCAAAAGGTCAGGAATGTTTAAAATTAATGGTAAATTAAAAGTAAATGAGAAACAGAAACGAAAGAAACATTAATTCCCTTGCATACAGTCCAACTTGCTTCCTTTTTCCAGGACAGAAACTGTTTGCCTGCTTTGGCTACTAAACCACCAGGAATTTCCAACCCTTTTCAGCTTAGATCTTTGGGAATCCCCTCTTCATAAAACGAAGCAAGAAACCACAGACAGTATTAAAATGATGAGCCGTACTCTAAACAAAGCATTCTCCCCCCCCCCCAACCCCCTTCAGCTGGCCAAAAAACGATGACTATCAGAAAGTGTGAAAAGGCAAATTGGAAAATACAAAGTGAGCTTCATGTAAATAAAACCAAACTACCTGGAGCAATTGGGTCAGACTCTCTGCCAGTGTAAATCAGCGTAGCTTTACTGCAGAGCCATACTTATGCACACTAAGTGAGGATCTGTCCCTTTTTGTAGACGAGGCAAACAATGATACTAGTCAGTATTTAGGGAAGGTCACACCTCCTAAAACCCCTTTCCTTCTCACTTGATAATGCAGGTATTTAGCTCCTAGGCCAAGAGTTCTGACACTTTTTCAGTGTGGAGCACATTTTAATAAGAAGAGCATCTCACAGGCTTGCTCCCTTCCTATTTGCTATCACATGGACCCCTCTCCTCTCATTTGGATAGCCTTCCTCAGTCTTCAGCAGTCACTGCAATGTGAAGTCTTGTAAGTCTCTTTATTGTCATAAAACCCTTTCCCCCTTCCAATCTATTCTATTCCTTTCCCTTGTCCTGCTCCCTTGCACATGCTTCTCCATCACCTGTTCCCTCCTTCCGACATGCTTCCCAATTGCCTGGCCCTCCCGTCTCCCCTGGACATACTGCCAGGCTGCCTCATTTCCTTTTCCTCTGGACATTCCTCTCTCAGTGGAAGCTAGCAGATGCAGCTAGGGCCACACTATTCTTCCTTGTTTCCAGCTGCTTTTACAGGCCTCTGCACACTTCTTTGCAGTGCAAAGCCAGCATCCCTCTAGAGCTGGGGTTCTCAAGCTTAATTGCACCATGACCCCCTTCTGACAACAAAAATTACTACATGACCCCAGGAGGGGGGACTGAAGCCTGAGCCCACCTGAGCCTACCGCCTCGGGCCGGGGGACCAAAGCTGAAGCCCAAGGGCTTCAGCCCCAGGCGGGGGCCTGTAACCTGAGCCTGGCCACCCAGAACTGAAGCTCTTGGGCTTTGGCCCTGGGTGGTGGGGTTTGGGCTTTGGCCAGCAAGTCTAACGCCAGCCCTGGCGACCCCATTACAATGGGATCCCAACCCGCAGCTTGAGAACCACTGCTCTAGAACCAGCTAGACAGAAGCAGCCAGTATCACATGACTAGCCAGCTCTCTGCTGAACACAAGCAAGTGCTTTGTGGACCTCCTGTGCACCCCACACCAAAATCTGGGAGCTGCTGGCCTAAGCATGTTGCTCAAAAGCAGAGAGAAAATGTGAAGCAGATCGGACTGTAGTGAAAGTGCCATTTGTGTTCCCTTTGGAGGGGGAACAACTTAGCTGCTTTGGAGAACAGCCCCCTGAAAGCACACATGGTATATGCAATGTTGTTGTCCACCCAGGGCTTCTTCAGTCATGTCGCATTTATTTAAAGCTACTGAACTTGCACCCAGTAAATGTTTGAAGGAACACCCCCCTTTCCTCAGCCTGTTAGTGCTATCTAGGGTACAAATGTTGTGCCCAACTTTGATGAGATGTTTGCAGAGGTTAAAAAAAAATATCTGACAAAATACTACACCTGGGATTTTCAAAAGTGATCAGCAATGGCCCTACCTTTATTGACCTCAATGGGAACAGTATGTCTACACAGCAACTAGACACCCGTGGCTGGCCCGTGCCAGCTGAATCGGGCTCACAGGGCTTGGGTTGCAGGGCTGTTTCATTGCTCTGTACACATCTGATTTTTCTATCTTGCAGGGTCCTAGTTCCCAGGCTCCAGCCTGAGCCCAGACAGCAATGAAACAGCCCAACATCCTGAACCTGAGTGGCTGGCACAGGCCAGCCCTGGGTGTCTAGTTGCTGTATAGACATACCCTGATACCTTTAGCATTGACCTCAGTGGGAGCAGAGTTCGACCAATGGGGAGTACTTTTGAAAATTCCATCCTACATGTTCACAGATGTGTCTCCAACTTGAATACCGGCTGATTTTAACCACTTTTTACTTGGGAGTTAAATATTTTGCACAGTTCCTGATTATGGCATAGTTACAGCCATGTCAGATCAATTTTGTTGTGCATTACAGCTAGAGAACATACAAGTTATACATTTCCCAGATTTTTTAAATCCCAAACTACCAGCTCAGTCAAAGGTGTTTTAGTAAATATGGCTAAAATAAAGGTGTTTTACCTGATAACTGTCCAGTGGTCACAGGTCTCACTTTATACGGAGTACTGCAAAATATCAAAGAGGGCTGGTTACAATGACACTGATAAAACACTGTTTTCTGTATAGGACTGGTATACATGCCATGAAGAGTGGGAGGAAGTATATGGATGTATTCTGAGCTGGCTTGAAATTTGTGGGTTGAAAATTTACCCATGGAAATAAAGAACATGCACTTTCTATGAACTTATCACCTTCAAATTTGCCACTGCATTGGTGGTAAAGGACTTGATTAGGCTGCTTCAGTGCCACCAGAATACACCATTGTCACACTGCAAGCACAGCAGAAATCTTTCCCCTTTGAGGAGAGTCAGGTTAGCTTGGAAATAGAGGTGTCAAGGAAATGGTCACTGGGAAGAAGAAAGTTGCTTGGGGCAAGGACAGTCTTTTTGTTCTGTTTGTACGGTGCCTAGCACAGTGAGGTCCTGGCCCATGACTGGGGTGGAGGCTAGGCACTACGGTAATACAAATAAATACAGAAATAAATAAAGACTAATGAGAGTGGCCACAGTGAAAAAATATAGCAAGGCAGAGCAAGCGCTGAGATGTCAGGGAACAAAAGTAAATGGGGTTTAGAGCCGTGTTGGGCTTGAAGCAGCATGTATATGATTCCACACCTCATAAAAGCCGGGACCCTCAGTTTCTAAATACTGACATTCCTAAGTTCTAACAGAGAAATAAAGAAGCCTGTGAATTAAGGGAGCTGGGAGCCTTTAGAGTAAACATAGCGGGTTGTAAAAAGATGTTCTATATTAAAAACTTATGTGCAGTAGTTTTTCCTCAGATAGCTCCGGCTACTCTAATAACAGGTAAAATTAAAAACCAAAGAGGCATTCGTGTTATAATCTTGTGCCCAACTTCTGCTGACAGCTACCTCCCCCTACACAGGCTCTCCTGTCACGTTGCACAGGAAAGGTGTTTGTGGCTAAGCAAACCCTTTTCCCTTGGCTTGATGCTGTTTTACAGGATCGAACCCCCCTCAGGCTTACCTCTCTGAGTTTGCTGGCATTGTTGGATCGATAGATACCATGCAATTATCAACCGTCAAAAGTGAGATAGTTGTGTTCCTGAAAGACACAAATCAAAAGAGGTTTATTTAACCTAGAAAGTGATAGTCCTGATTCTGCGCTGCCTCAGACCTTGCATTGCACTGGTATAACTGGCTAAGTGGGCTTAAAACACTCCCATTCTGAGTAGCTACAATTGCACCCATTTTGAACCAGTGTAGATGACTACACAAGAGGCAAGGCCATGGAAAATTAAGTCCTTAATGGTTATGTTCTGTACAGTACAACCACAAGAGACATTTGTGACTAAAATGCAACTGTACTCTTGTCTGTCCCCAGAGGGAACTTTGCTCCCTATAAAATCACATATGCTGTGCTGCTGAATAATCAGATACTGACTTTCACTGAGGAGGTATCATGATTTATTGACTTGGCAGATATATACTGACTGAGTTAAAAATCAATAAAAATACTTACCTTGAGATAATACATACAAAATCCAACCCCCTTCATTCTACACAAGTGATTATCAGTGTTGTTATTCACTTCTTTTACAAAAGGGAACTCTGAAAGTGTTAAAGAAACTCCTTCACAACAAACAAAAACAAAACAGCAACAGCAACTGAAAAGAGGGCAATGTTTTCTGAATATTATGTTGCTAGTTTTGGCACCACAGACTGAAATGGGCTCACCAGAAGCTTGTCTGAAATTAGTGAAACTTCAGCAGCCCTTTGTACGGCCCTATTTAAAACAAACCATAAGCCAGCCTGTTTAACTGAAACCCTCCTGTTATTGTCCACGAATGGCTTACGTTGTTAAACAAGGTTTTCTGAGTGACAGTGGAAGTGTTTGACATCACAGGCAAACGACAATTGTTGATCTCTCCAATATTAAAGGAGGGGTAATAGCAAGGATAAACAGCAAAACTTATTGGTTTCCATCCCAGAGTTTTATGTAAATCGTAGTCAATAGGATTCTCCAGATGCCCACAGAGTTAACCACACTCAATAACCCTGTGATTTAGTGATTTGTTGTTGTTTTTCTTGGGTTTTGTACTGTGGGCACGTACATCTAAGGGACATCCTCCTCCTCTCTGCATACCCCTTTTCGAGGGTCCTGTGATGTCCGGGGAGCTGTGGGAACTGGACTCCAGTGCACAGACACAGGGCTGCTGGCTGATTCCCCCAGATTCATGGGTGAAACCTCCGGCCAACTCCCTTTGTGGAGGATAGGAACACCAAACTCTATCCCAAATGAAACAATTAACAAGAAACTCCAGGAGTGGAGACTCATGGAATTTTTAGACCACACCCCCTCCATAGAAATAACCCAAATAAAGGAGAACATGGCCTGGAACAAGGGACTCAGTGACATTTTTGTTTGTTTGTCTCACTTGTGTACAATTCTAGTGGGTACTCTGTTTGGATACCAGGAACCTTGAACAAGATTGGTATAGTTCTATTTGACAGTGCCCCAAATGTAAAACTGGTATCTTGTCTGTGCACAGTTTCTCAAAACACCCCTCTCTTCTATTCTACTCCTTATACCAGACCAATATTGTGATATCTGAGCACCTTCCTATAGTGCATTAAGCCCTCTTCTATTTATATTTATGCATGAATTACTGGTACCCCAATTTCTGATTCCCACTTACTGTAACTTGAGATATGCCTGAGATGCAAAATCCAAATCTGAGTTCAGGTCTGGATTTTGAAATATCTTCTCCTCTTCCCAAAACTCAGGGATTGTTGGGTGAGGGGTTCCATTTTGGGGTGACTTCTGAATTGTTCTGAAGAGGGAAGGAACCAAGGTGAAGGGTGTGTTAGCCCTTGTCAAATGTGCCTAGTGATACCTACCTTGGTAACCCAGTTGCAATGCAGAAGAGGTCCACAATATCTCTGGAATTGCAGTATTTACTGAAGACCACCTTCCAAGCAAAACAGCAGCAGTGAAGAAAAACAAGACAAAGAAGAGAAGGTCTGGTTAAATTCCATCGGACATTAACCTCATGTACTGGCTTTATGTAAATGATCATCCTTGCTTTTGAAATATCTGATTTGCCCTGAGTGTTGGAATTCTTTCCTCCTTTTCTTCTCTTCCCACTTTTCTAATTCATTTATTTTCAATGAGAAAGCAGAGGAGGAAAGGGGATTTTGCAATCCTAACCCAACTATCTACAAATATAGCATACGGTACCTGAAATGATAGCAAAGAAACTTTATCATACACAATCTAGCTAATGATCATGACCACATATTGTAGAAAGAAACAATTGTAAGTGCTGAGGGATGTCTATATAATGGGTTAGATCCTCAGTGTCAGTAGGCATTGGTTAATTCAAGTCAACAGTGCTGCACTGATTTATATCAGCTGAGGATCTGATTCTGTAATTTAGACAGAATGTAATGTTTTCCAAGTGTGCCAAACTTCTCACTGTAATGTACAGCACTATTGCAGTACTATTAAGTTAGCAGTTGAATCCACTTGAGACAAATTCTAATTTTTCCCACTGCTGTTGACCCCCAAAGAATGCCCTTTTTCCTTTTACACACAAAAAATGATGTTAAAAAAACACTATTAAGGTTGCAAAGACAATCCTAAAAGATGTCAGTTTAAAAATCTCCAAAAGTCAGGAAATGCTGGAGTTAGGTTTTCCATGCCACCCCTTTGTGCATTTGCATTATGATACAGTCTTTAACTACATGATCACATACTATTTTTTCCACGGGACCCCTGCCTCTTTCAGTGCACAGGATAGACCTGCTCTGGGGATGAATCATGATTATGTAGTAAAGAAGGCTGTTGTCTGTCAGACCTCTGCTTCATTTGTTGCAGAAGTTGGAAGGTATGGGGAAGGGGATTGCAGGAAGAGAAAGGACACACTCATGGTCTTCCTGTAATCCCCTGCCTCATTCCTTCTGCCACACAGACGTCTTCCATTTGAGTTAACAGAATAACTGATAGCAGTAGTAGGTTATCATCCTGTATGTGGACCAGCACTAGAGGCGGGACAGGACACTTTGCCAGTGGGTTTCACACATATTTGCTGACAACAGAGGAATGGTGAGACTCAAGGCTCTTGCTTTCCATTCCAGGCTCTAATAGGGAGTGTGCTCTACTAGGCATGGATTTTTCTGTTTATTCCCCTGCAAGCATGACCCCTTCTCCAGCCTGTTCCAATCCTGTTGCTTCCTCACTCCTGGCTCCTTCTTCCAATCTCATTCTCTTCACTTTGCAGCTCCCAGTCTCCATGCCTCAGGCTTCTCACTCCAGTCCCAACCTCTTTGCTCAGCCGGTCCCAGTTCTCCCCTCCTGGCTTCTCATCCAGTCTGCCTCTCTCCTCCACCCTGGCCTCCAGTTGCTCCCTCCACCCACATTCCCAGTCTCCTTCCCTAGTCTCCTCATCCAACTTCACTGTTCTCTCTTGCTTCCCAGCTCTTTGAAACATTCTCTTTGTCCAGTCAGTCCCACTTCTCCTGTACACCCAGCTTCTCAGAGCTCTCTCCCTTCCCTGGTCACTTCCTTCACCCTGCCCCCACTCAGTTCCAGACTCCTCCCACCTACTGGCTTGCTCCCCATTACCTTCCCTGGCTTCCAGTCTTAGTCTCTCTCCTGCCCCAACTCCTGATCTGAAACATGTCTCCCTCCCCATGGCCTTCCCTAGCTCATAATTCCAGTCTCTTTATTCAGCCAGTGCCAGTCTCCTTGACCAGTCTGCCCAAGTCTCCCTCTCCCCACCCCACCCCACCCCTCCGTCAGCATGCGGCCCCCCTCAGGCTCCTTGTTCTATCTATTCTCCCTCAGGTCTGGCTCTTTCCTTGCAGCACCCTCCTCCTCACTGCCTGGGCCCAGCAGAGGGGCCATTAAGAGCCCAGTGTCTACTTTCAGTTCCAGTGCCTTGGCTCTGATTCAGCTTGGCCTGGAGCAGCCCAGAGCTGTAATTGCAGAACAAATCCTGCTCAGACCCGGGCTGTAATGTGCTCATGGAATCTTCAGGGGATTTAGCTGCTAAAATCTAAGAAGTCTCTACTGAGCATGTGCAAACTGAAATTTTTCAAAGGCTTAAACCTTGGCCAAATTTGGGCAGATTTTCACAGGGATGATAAACGGCACATCCCTGACACAAAGACCAAATTTCAAGTCCCTGCTCCAAAGCAAGCTCCCCTCCCCCATATCATTTCAAAGAAAAGGTCCCAGAAGTTGTTTAACCTGGGCAAAATTTACGTTTCCCTAGTCTTGTTCTCAGATATGGCTGAACAGTTTTGGTTGAAATGAAACTAACTAAATAAATTCAGCCTGAAGCAGACATCCAACACAGACCATTTCAACCCATATAGTCAAAGTTTGGCAGAATTATAAGCAACTGAAAACAGGGTCTTATAATGTGAGGTGTCAGGCAATCTTAATAATAGGTGGTGCTACCAGCCCCACCTATAAAATCAGGACTCAATCTTGTACTGATGCTTGCAGCCCATAGCATTCAAAAAAATCATAAATTAGGCCAAAAATTAGATTGGTTTCAAAATCACGAGATAAAAGTATATATACAGATATTGGGTTCTTATTTGCCTTCTGGTTTTTGAGCCTTTAGGGTTCATGTTGGCAAACTTTTCTACACAACCCTGGGGCAGAAACTTAACATTTTCCCCCTAGACAATGAAAGTTGAGATTTTCACATAATAAAAAGATTCCAAGAGTTGGGGATTTAAGAACACATACCACGTATCACAAAAGTCATAATAGAATTTTATGAGTTGGCAATGCACAGGATGTGTGAGACTAGGTAAGATGTGCTACCTTTTAGAGGAGATATTTAACGAATGTTTCATATCCCAGTCTCTGGGAGAAATTAAAAACCTCATTGTAGTGATGGTGGCATATGGTTTTTGTTAGTGGTGGGTTTTTTTAATAGTAAGAGAGAGGGATAAATGTTAGTGCATTTCCCCACTCATTCAGGTATCTAGATTAAATTTACAGGATTGAACAATTAGATCGTTAAAAACCTGAGGCAGATCATTACCAGTTATTACATGTTATTTGGAAAGTAATTGGCATCAAGAGTCAATTTATCCTATATGGCTATTTTGATAATCACCACAGTGATGGACCTTAGTTTATTACAGTCCAGCTGCAATCAAAGCAATAAATCAAGGTTTTAAATATATTTTTAATCAGATTTAGATATGGCTGAAATCCTGCTCTTAGCAAAACACAGCATCTTACTGAGGTGCTAGCTACTAAAACTGTCTGACACAATATCTCAAGCCCATTACTGCACAAACAACTGACAAATGCAATAATTTAGGAGATGATGGCAATTGCAACTGAACTCAGAATGAACTTTTGTGACATGCTGGGAGTGCTATTTCAGGTGTCCGGGGTTCTCATTCTGAAAATCAATTATTAGTGACCAGAAACTGGGATAAGAGTGGGATAAGATAAAAAATATTCAGGAAGCAATAAAGGTCAGAAAGCCAGCCTGTTTCATGAAGGAAAACCAGGGCTTTCAGTGAATCCAGGATGAATTTTTAAAAGTTCCAGATAATAACAAAAGAGTGCAAAGTTATATTTAAGTGGACTATGGGCTAGAGTCCTAATTTTCTTGGCCTTTTAAAAGTTTGATAGAAACTGTGATTCATAAATCACTTGTTGCATTTTGATAAGGAGCTCGAGATTTAGTTGGGGTTGGTCCTGCTTTGAGCAGGGGGTTGGACTAGATGATCTCCTGAGGTCCCTTCCAACCTTGATATTCTATGATCTGAATGATTGTCTTTAGGGTTTTTTTCTTTAATCCAATGATTTTATGCTATAAAAGGTCTTTTCCTTTGTCAGCTGCTGAACTCTTCTGATTGGCTTCCTTCTCTTTTCAAGCAAAGCAGTCAGCCAGCAAGCAATCATTTCCCAGCAAATATACAATTGTTTCTGTGATTGCCTGCACATTCTTAGTCCCGATGAAGTAAATGGGAGTTTTCCTGGTGACTTCTCAGTGGGAAAAGGGTTGGGCCTTTTGTTTTGAGACTGAGGTGGTGAGTTATTTTGCCCTAAGGCCTGATTAATGAGCTAGTAGTATCCTTTCTATTTTACATTATGTGTAACTTGTGCCAGGGGGTGGGGATGCGGGGGGGTGGACTTTGGGCACATGTGCACCATTTATAGCCCTAGCACAGTCTGAAAAGCCCATTCACTCAGAGCCTGCTTTTATTACACAGACATTAGCAATTTTCACCATCTATGGGCGAACCACAACAATATTAACTTGCAAACATCCATTGCCACATAGGGTTTGGCTACACTTGCAGCTGTACAGCGCTGGGAGTTACAGCTGTCTTCATACAGCTGTGTAGGGAAAGCGCTGCAGTGTGGCCACACTGACAGCTACCAGAGCTGCAGTGTGGCCACATTTGCAGCGCTGTTGGGAGTGGTGCATTATGGGCAGCTATCCCACAGAGCACCTCGTCCCATTTTGGCGCCGTAGGTTGTGGGAAGGGGGCGGAGGGTGCAGGTCATTCTGCTTCCTGTCCCAACGCCCCGTGATGCATCGCTTCACATCCCAGCAGTCACTGTGTTCCCGTCCACACTTGGCGCCATCTTTGCACGGTTTCAGTGCAGCGCGATTCTGTGTTCCATTTTGGTCTGTGGGAAATGGAGCCCGAACTGCTGAGGAGTATGCTGATGAGTCTCACCAGCACATCACGTTTGGCAGTTGAGCTATTCCTTAAGATCTAAAGTGACAGTGAGGAGTCCAACGATGATAGCAAGTCACGTAATGCGTACGACATGAAATTGCTTGTGGCATTCACAGGCATGCTCAGCACCGTGGAACGCTGCTTTTGGGCTCGGGAAACAAGCACTGAGTGGTGGGATCACATCGTCATGGAAGTCTGGGATGACGAGCAGTGGCTGCAGAACCTTCGGATGAGAAAAGCCACTTTCATGGGACTGTGTGAGGAGCTCACCCCCACCCTGCGGTGCAAGGACACAAGATTGAGAGCTGCCCTGACGGTGGAGAAGTTGGTGGCTATTGCAATCTGGAAGCTGGCAACTCCAGACAGCTACCAATCGGTCGGGAACCAGTTTGGAGTGGGAAAGTTGACCGTTGGAATCGTGTTGATGCAAGTTTGCAGGGCCATTAATTGCATCCTGCTAAGAAGAACCATGACTCTGGGGAATGTGCAGGACATTGTGGATGGCTTTGCCCAAATGGGTTTCCCTAACTGTGGAGGGGCGATAGATGGGACACATATTCCTATTCTGGCACCACCCCACCTAGTATGTTAATTGGAAGGGGTATTTCTCTATGGTTCTCCAGGTGCTTGTGGATCACCGTGGGCATTTCATTGACATTAACACAGGTTGGCCCGGAAAGGTGCATGACGCACGCATCTTTCAGAACACTGGCCTCTTCAGGAAGCTGCAGGCCGGGACTTTTTTCCCAGACTGGAAGATCACATTAGGGGATGTTGAAATGCCCATTGTGATCCTTGGAGACCCTGCTTACCCGTTAATGCCGTGGCTCATGAAACCGTACACAGGGAGCCTTGACAGCAGCAAGGAATAGTTCAACTACGGGCTGAGCCGGTGCCGAATGACTGTGGAGTGTGCTTTTGGCCATTTAAAGGGGCGCTGGCGATCTCTGTATGGGAAGCTGGACTTGGGGGAAAGCAGCATCCCTGCGGTTATATCCACGTGCTGTATCCTCCATAATATTTGTGAAGGGAAGGGTGAAAGTTTCAGTCAGGCATGGACCTCCGAGGTTCAACGCCTGGAGGCTGAATTTGCACAGCCAGAGAGCAGGGCTACTAGAGAGGTCCAGCACAGGGCTGCAAGGATTAGGGATGCCTTGAGGGAGGAATTTGAGGCTGAAAACCAACAGTAATGTTTGCTGCCTTGCATGGGAGTGAAGTGCAGTGGTTACAATGTTAGTAGGCATCTGTGTTTCCTAAGCTGATTTGCAGTGCCTGTTTCTTTCCTGGGCTAAGGTATCTTTAACTTTCTGCAATAATAAAGACTGTTTTCAAAGCCAAAAATTCATTTATTGAAGACACACAACTTTTTGGAATCTGAAAGGGCAAGGGGGTGGGGTGGGGAACTGTACAATCACAGGTTTGCATATGTCCTGTCTGGAGTGCTGTGCAATGACTGCTGCACCTCAGAATGGCTATACTGCATGGTGAGGGGGGTTGAGTGCAGAGGGTAAGGGTCGTAGTTCTCAGGGCTGGTTGGTGAACGTACAGGTGTTGGAGGCAGCTGGTGGTGGTAAGAACCCAGATGCTGGGGAAGGGGGTGTGGAGCTAACATGAGGGCACAAGGGAAAGAGTTTTGGGTCAAGGGTGGCAGGGTGGGGCGGTGGCGGTAGTGCTCCACCTGCATGGCTACAAGCGCCTGGAAAAAGTCCGCTTGGCGCTCCAGGATGCTTATCAGCCGCTCCGCGCATTGCTTCCTTTGTGCTGCGTTTTCCTTGCGGATCCTGCTTTCCCTCTCCCTCCACTCCTGCGCTTTTTGATTCTCTGTGAGAGATTGGTGCATCACTTCTTGCAGCATGTCCTCTTTGCTTTTTCACGGCCTCTTCCGGAGGTTTTGCAGTCTCTCAGCCGGTGATAACACGGACAGCCGAGATCTCAAGGTTGCATCTGTAAAGGCAAAATGCAACACTTAACAGAGGCAGCATTGTTTATACCAGACAGAGTAATTCCCCCGCATTGAAGCAGGGCACATTAACAGTCTTCACAATAGCATAATTTTCCCATCCCAAAAAGAGCGCACATAACCCACGGGAACCCTGAAAGGGTGAGTAAGGGGGACTGATTGTTTCAGGGCTGTACTGGGGTTTCTGTGCATTGGGGAAAGCAAACAGCTGCAGGGGGCACCTACACTGAACTCTATCCCAACATTTTCCACAGGAGTTTATCCTGGAAGATATCTCGCTGCTGCGGGTCACCTGGGAAGCACGGGAGGGTCTTCTACTGCAATGCGGAGTCCGCCCTGGCCCCTATGCAGCTTGCCTGTGTGCAGCAATGGTCCCCCCACCCCTCGTAGCCAGGGGCGGCTCTAGGAATTTTGCCACCCCAAGCACGGCGGCATGCCGCAGGGGGATCGCTGCCGGTCGCCGGTCCCGTGGCTCCGGGGGACCTCTTGCAGACATGCCTGCGGAGGGTGCACTGGTCCCGCGGCTCCGGTGGAGCATCCACAGGCATGCCTGCGGGAGGTCCACCCGAGCTGCGGGACCAGCGAACCCTCCGCAGTCATGCCTGCGGGAGGTCCGCTGGTCCCGTGGCTCCGGTGGACCTCCCGCAGGCATGACTGCGGAAGGTCCGCCGAAGCCGCCTGCCGCCCTCCCGGCAAAATGCCGCCCCAAGCGCGCACTTGGGTCTGGAGCCGGCCCTGCTCGTAGCACAGTGGTGCGGATGCGTTAGCCTGACTGGGACAAGTACCACAGTGGCTCTCCCAATAAACCTGCGCAAGTGCATTGCCCATGCTCTGGCTGAGACTTTTGAAGAGATTACTAAGGCCGATTACCGCGATGTGATAGACCACATCAGTGCGCTATTCCGCATCTAGGCATGAATGCATGCAGCCCTAACCCTCCCTCCTCTCCCGAAAAATTTCCATCCTGAAAATAAAAGCCGCTTACCGGTAACCCGCTCCTCTGTTTGTCCTCCACCAAGTACCGGCTGCTGCGACTGGCTACCTTCCTCCTGGCTTGAGAAGAGCTCCTGGCTGCATGCCCCCTGGGACTCCGGGGTGTCTCCCCCCACCCCAGTACCCTCACTCTCGCTTTCCTTCTCCTCCTCCTCCCCCCCCCGCTCTGAAGTGTCCATCGCGGTCCTCGGAGTGGAGGTGGGGTCACCCCCAAGTATCGCGTCCAGCTCTTTGTAGAAACGGCAGGTCGAGGGGGCAGCGCCGGAGCGGCGGTTTCCCTCGTGGGCTTTGAAGTAGGCACTCCGCAGCTCCTTCACTTTAACCCGGCACTGCAGCGTGTCCCGGTCATGGCCCCTTTCCAGCATGGCCCTTGATATCTGCCCATAGGTATCGTAATTCCTACAGCTGGAGCGCAGCTGGGACTGCACAGCTTCCTCCCCACAAACAGTGATGAGGTCCAGCAACTCGCCATTGCTCCATGCTGGGGCTCGTTTGCCACGTGGCGCCATGGTCACCTGGAAAGATTCACTGATTGCACGCCACACCTGGCTGAGCAAACAGGAAGGGGATTTTTCAAATTCCCGGGGAATTTAAAGGGCGGGTCACCTGAGGCCAGGGCAGTAGAGGTCGAACTGATGAGCAGAGTGGCTAGAACAGGCATTCTGGGATACCTCTGAATACTTCTGGAGGCCAATAACAGCGCTTTTGGTGGCCACACTGGCCGGGCAGCACTGCATCAGCAGCACTATAGTCTTTATTCCTCTCGTCAAGGTGGAGTACAACCAGCGTTGTAGCCAGGGAGATACAGCGTTGTATGTGCCTTGCAAGTGTGGACGGTGATTCAGTTGCAGCGCTGTGAAGCCACCACCAGTGCTGCAACTCTCCAGTGTAGCCAAGCCCATAGGGTGACCAGATAGCAAGTGTGAAAAATCAGGACAGTGGATGGGGGGTAATTGGCAAAGCCCCAAATATTAGGACTTTCCCAATAAAATTGGGATATCTGGTCACCTTAGTTGCCAATGGCAAAATGATTAGCCACCGACCTGTCACAGTCTGTGGTAACCTGCTTCCAGATGGCAATTGCAACTCACTTCTGGCCTCTCAGCTGCATGTCCCGGTACTTAAGGTCCAAGGGAAGCTCATCACACACTCCAGAAAGGCATATTTCCTCATACGTAAGTTCTAGAACCACTAACAGTCAACATCCTAGGTCCGCATGATAATGCAGTCCCATCGCTCTGCTTGTGGTCCTGCTCCAGAACTGCCAATCAGCTTACTGGGATTCCACAGCTATTAAAAGCTGCATCAGCTGTCTCCACTGCTCCATATCTGCATGCAGCCTGCATGATCTTAACAAGCCCTGCTGCCATTGTTTTCTCAGGATGACAAGCGGCTACTGAAATGCCCTCTGTTGTGTCTGATGTCCTGTATCTGTCTTGAGTTGCATTAATGCCAACATCTCAGAGTAGAAGCCATGGTTACCCACAGATTGGGATGGAGGTCCACCATGGACAGAAATCTAGAGTGTGCCAAACAAGAAGTACTTCATTGAATTGGTGGGCTAAGACCACTTCCACACAGATGCCCAGGTTGTCCCAAAATATGCTTCCAAAAAAATAATAATTCATAGAGTGGCGCAGCTTACAGCAGGACTGAGAACTATGGGATGTGCTCCCAGAAGTTCTATGGCCTTACAGGCATGAGTACTGTACCAGTGTGGATGCAGCAATTCCCCTGTGGCTTTGCAGTGTGGACACACACTGCTGCTAGGCCAACCTGGGTGCCAATCACTTGAGTTACCAAAATCATGTGACTGTAGTGAAGGGTGCTGGATTGGAACTCTGACTGAATTCTTCTACTTATCCATAGAAGAGATATAGCATAGGCAGTGGCAATTCAGGTTGCCATACACTGCCCCAGCAACACCCCGGAGAACTGACATCTAGGGTTTAGTGGTGGGTTGAGGCAATATAGCCATTCAGTCCTTAGTTTCTTTGTTAACTCCATGGCAAGGGTGACATGACTGTGTGGATTCTTATCTGTTGGGAACTTGACTGGCATCTATTTCAAATAGACCTCATGTTGTAGCAACTTTTGGTAACTACAATTTTGGACTGGACTTGAACTCACCACCTTGAGTTAGAAGGCTCTATATTTCACCAGCTATTTCCTTCCCTGTCCAGTTCCCTGCAGAAAGCCTGTCACAAAGTTCTCTTTATTGAACTATCAAAGCCAGCTCAGTTTAGTCATTTTTATTCTGGTTCTCTTTTAACAACACTCTAAAGGTGGGGGAGAGGGCGCTAGAGCGTTCAGTCTGAATTTGCAGATTGCTAACTTCAAGATCCCCAACCATATATAAATCCAGTTAACCGCCTCTGCCTTGTGCATGTGCCAGACAGCAATGGAAGGAATATAATCCTCAAAAACATTATAGCAACTGCACATAGTTGCTTCCCCGGTTTTAGGGTTAACATTTGCTACATTTCAGTCCCTGTTGCCCCCTTGTCTTTAGAGGAATTTCCAATAGGCTTAGAAAAAAGGACAGTGAAACTGGTCATCATTTAATATTTTGCACAATCATTTTAATAAGCCTCCAACAAAGCCAACATGTAGGCATTTGATTTAAGCACAGAATATGCTCGGGTTGCTTCTGAGAGTAACATGAAGCAAGGCAAGAAAGCAGAGTGACTAATGAGATGACTGAGACTTTCTGGAGTGGAAATAATAGTTGGATTAAGCGTGCAAAGAGCGTGAAATAGGCCACTGAGTCAGCGCTAATGCTTATTATTGACTGGGTTTTGGGTCATAGCCACAATGCTAATATTTCTGTAACATTTTTAGACAAATGTCCTTTCTATCTTAGTCCCTTGTGTACAGCTCTGGTGTATGTCAAAGATCTCATGGTACGTTGCAGAGAGGGTAGAGATTAATAACCCGTGTCTTGCCCAATATTCCCACTCAATAAAACACATTTTAATATTCAAGGCTGAGCAGGAGCTATTAAAGACACAATAACTGCTCTGATTACACATAGTCTCTACCCTACCAGTTTACAACTAATGACTTAGTATTTCACTTTGGGATATGGACACCATGAGTAGGAAAACAGTGTATAAACCCAAATTCTGTTCTATATTTAGCTTCAGAGTATCTCATCTTTCGCATGTCAGAATTCTATCCCTTATTAATTTTTGTTGATAATTGGATTTTGTTCCAATTTTTCAACAAGCATTTGAATTTTTTTTCCCCCTGGTGAAATTCCTAATTGAGTAGTGCAAAAAATACTTTTGAAGCAAGCCTGTGCTTGGTTTCTACCCCTTTGCATGGTAGCATCAACCTGTTGGATCTGACATCAGTACTCTTAGGTGATGTATTTTTTCAGTCCGTAAAATAGGCAGGATCACTGTCAAACAGTATTGGGTTTACGACCTTTTAGAACTATGTAAAACGCTAGTGTCTGTAGAAGAACACTGCAGCATAGCGTGTGTTGTACAACATACCATAATAAGCCAGCAGATGGTGCCTAAGTGCAAGCAGCCAAGTTTTGGTGGCTCAGTTGCCAAGAGGGGCAAGAAGCCGGAGGATTCCAGAACAGATGGGAGAAGTAGGTGGAGAGGCAGGGGGGAGAAGCGCCTCGGTGGAAAGGGAGAAGGACTGTGTTGCACTGGGTGTGGGTGTCTGTGAGCCCAGGGAACAGGACTGTGATGAACACTGCTAGACTGCAACTGGTGGTGAACACTTTGGATTCAGACTCACATGTGTCCCAAGGGCAGGTGAAGGCTGAGTAGCCAAGGAGCAAGGGTACCCCGACAGGTCAGAGGTCCAAACTGAGCAGCCACTGAGCAGCGCACCCCACATTTCTGCTTTATGTGCACCACTGGTGTGATCTGAGGCATCAGGTGGGCTGCGCATGTGTGTGAAGGTTTTGGGTACCTTTGGGGGGCCGGAAAGGGGAGGGATGGTACTATTGTTTCACTGTCACTGTTGAATTCCCTTCAGTCCCCCATCCCCTTTCGGCCCGTCAGTCTGTACCCATTCCCTTGCTTATATTCCTTTATATAAATGGTCTCAGAATTCCTGTGTGTGAAATTGGGTCTTTGCGTTAGGGGCCTCTGGATCCATGTAAGCAAAGGGGGTTTATGCCCAAACCAAAAGAGAAATAGGTTCAGATGCATGCTACCTTAGGACATCTACCAGCACCTGTGTCCAGCTCAGAGAAGGGGTGCAGAGTTGGCACAATACGATTATGCCTTATTGTGTAATGTTTCTTGTCCAGGCTGTGAAAAGTGTTACTGAATTGCTTTAACAACAGTTTTCACAGAAGAATTTTGAACTGCTAAATAGGAAGACTGATGTGATGTTTCTCTCATCATGATTATCCTTTCCTCTCCAATCGCCTTACATGGCTATATCAATGTGAAACAGGAGCACTTAAATACTACTGAGTTGAAATCACTGGGAAAGAAGAAACTTTCTTTTCTAATTTTGTAATCAAATGGTGTTCTTGAGAAGCTGAGAAAGTACTGATAAGACTACCTATCTTATCAGTTATATTTCCCAAACATAGATATGAGCCCCATCTAAAACTTCACTTCTAAATACCAAGAGTTTATGAGTGTTTGAAATTCAGATCCAAGTAGTGTAACTTGAGCCTATCCCTATCCAAAATATCAGGTTGTTTCTCCTTTATTTCCCAACCTAATTAATAGTTGGCCCAGTAACTTCACCTCTCAGTGTCTCAGTTTCCCCATCTATAAAATGGGGATAATGATACTTGCCTCTTTTGTAAAGTGCTCTGTGACCTACTGATTAAAAAAAAACACAATTAGAGCAGGGTATAATTATAATTGGTAGTCTTGTCTGAACGATTTCAATGCCTGTTGAGTGTGGTTAGGATACGACAACACTGAGCTAGGATGCTCATGTTGTGTTTGCGACTATCCTACTAAAGTTTTAAATGTTCTATTCAAAATGTTATGCCTGATTCTTGTTTTATGCAGGTGTAATTCTAGTTGGGGGTAGGGGAGAGGGAAACAGCAATCCAATAATTTAAACCCTCCACTAGCTTTTTACATTGCCTATGTATCAGACAGAGAGGTGGATGTTAGATCAGTTGGGGCCAGAGATCTAACACCTATGTGGGTCAGTCTTGTCTCAAGAACACTGGCAGATTCTGAGGATATTCACTTCAGCGCAGTACACAGATGAAGAGTAAATGATTACTTTCCTAATGATAGCATGTGATTCTGAAATGAAGCACAGAAGCCGGAAAGATCCTGCATATTGTGATTTCAAGAGACACGACCGTATGCTCAAACATACTTTTTACCCTCTGCTACTTTCTAATATCCACAAACTGAGAGGTTTGGAAGAAACATCTTCAGGTGGAACCCTCAGTAAAGAGAAATTATCTGGTGGGCACTTGGTGATGTGCACTGGTCAGTGCTTAATTTGTAATGAAAGAGTTACAAGCAATTAGGTGCCGGGGTTCAAGCAATTTTTTTTTTAACTTTCATAACAGACACAGCAAGTCCAATGGTGCTGGGGCTCTGAATGGCCAAGCCGAGAGGTGCCCCACGGGGCTCAGCTCTGGAACAAAGTAAGCACTGGCACATGAGAGCTCCAGGCTAGATTCCTGTTCAGGAATGCCTTGAGAAGGAGTGCTGCAGAAGCTGTGTGCTTTGTAGAGATGTAGTAACCAGTACAGGAAGTGATGAGAGCTCGGTGTGGATCCTGTGCAGTCCTTCTGGCCAGAAGGATGGTGTCCCTAAACGTACGCCTTTGAAGTATGCTTGGGGCTCTAAGGCCTGGTCTACACTACGCGTTTAAACCGAATTTAGCAGCGTTAAACCGATTTAACCCTGCACCCGTCCACACAACGAAGCCCTTTATATCGATATAAAGGACTCTTTAAACCGATTTCTGTACTCCTCCCCGACGAGGGGAGTAGCGCTGAAATCGGTATTGCCATGTCGGATTAGGGTTAGTGTGGCCGCAAATCGACGGTATTGGCCTCCGGGCAGTGTCCCACAGTGCACTATTGTGACCGCTCTGGAAAGCCATCTGAACTCGGATGCACTGGCCAGATATACAGGAAAAGCCCCGCGAACTTTTGAATTTCATTTCCTGTTTGCCCAGCATGGAGCTCTGATCAGCACGGGTGGCGATGTAGTCCCAAATCCAAAAAGAGCTCCAGCATGGACCATACAGGAGATACTGGATCTGATCGCTGTTTGGGGAGACAAATCTGTTCTATCAGAGCTCCGTTACAGAAGATGAAATGCCAAAGCATTTGAAAAAATCTCCAGGCTATGATACAGAGTCCACAGCACAGTGCTGTGTGACAAGCGTAACAGAAAGCCAAAGAATCAAATGGACGCTCATGGAGGGAGGGAGGGGTACTGAGGACTCCAGCTATCCCACAGTCCCCGCAGTCTCCGAAAAGCATTTTTATTCTTGGCTGCGCTCCCAATGCCTGAAGGGTCAAAAACATTTTCCCGGGTGTTTCAGGGTGTATGTCGTCAATTTACACCCTTCGCCCCTCCCCCCCGAAAGAAAAGGGAAAAAAATCGTTTCTCGCCTTTTTTCAATGTCACCCTATGTCTACTGCATGCAGCTGGTAGACGGGGTGCTGCAGCGCTGAACACCAGCATCCCCTTCCCGGTGGCAGACGGTACAATATGATTGCTATCCATCGTCATCATCAGCCCATGAGTGCTCCTGGCTGGCCTCGGTGAGGTCGCCGGGGGCGCCTGGGTAAAAATGAGAATGACTCCCGGTCATTCCCGGCAGATGGTACAAAACGGCTGGTAACCGTCCTCATCATAGCAACTGGAGGCTGAGCTCCATCAGCCCCGCCACCTTTCATGTCTAAAGAAAAGATTCTGTACTGCCTGGACTATCATAGCAGTGGGAGGCTGCGCTCCTCTCCCCCTCACCCTTTAACATCCTGCCTGGACTATCATAGCAGCTGGAGGCTTCCTCCCCCTCATTTTATCTCACTAAAAAGTCAGTGTTTCTTATTCCTGCATTCTTTATTACTTCATCACACAAATGGGGGGACACTGCCACGGTAGCCCAGGAGGGTTGGGGGAGGAGGGAAGCAATGGGTGGGGTTGTTGCAGGGGCACCCCCTAGAATGGCATGCAGGTCATCATTTCTGCGGAATCTCTGGGGCTCTGACACGGAGCGGCTGTGCTCTCTGGTTCTCTAGTACACTTGCCCCATATTCTAGGCAGGACTGACTCTATTTTTAGACAAAACATAAAGAAGGGAATGACCCGGGGAGTCATTCCCATTTTTGTCCATGCGCCCCCGGCCGACCTCAGCGAGGCCAGCCAGGAGCACCCATGACAGCAGCAGATGGTACAAAACGACTGATAACCATCATCTCATCGCCAATTTACAATGGCAGACGGTGCAATAGGGATGGTAACCGTCTCTGCTACCTTGCAAAGGCAAATGAATGCTGCTGTGTAGCACTGCAGTACTGCGTCTGTCAGCAGCATCCAGTACACATACGGTGACAGTGACAAGGCAAAACGGGCTCCATGGTTGCCATGCTATGGCGTCTGCCAGGGCAATCCAGGGAAAAAGGGCGCGAAATGATTGTCTGCCGTTGCTTTCACGGAGGAAGGATTGAGTGACGACATTTACCCAGAATCACCCGCGACACTGTTTTTGCATTGGGATCTCAACCCAGAATTCCAATGGGCGGGGGAGACTGCAGGAACTATGGGATAGCTACGGGATAGCTACCCACAGTGCAACGCTCCGGAAATTGACGCTAGCCTCGGTACATGGACGCACACCGCCGAATTAATGTGCTTAGTATGGCCGCGTGCACTCGACTTTATACAATCTGTTTTACAAAAACGGTTTATGTAAAATCGGAATAATCCCGTAGTGTAGACATACCCTAAGAAATATGCTGAAGATACCCAACCAGCTAAACAGAGATACTACCTTTTAAGGGAATGCAGAAGGGAGCATTAACTATTGATATGATCCCCTCTTCCAAATTTCTGAACAGTCTGTTTTAAACCATTTTTTACTCTAAAAAATATTCACTAAGCTGTACTGTACAAATAGTTTAACATGACAGGGTGTTTTACAATGTCCATTGCTTAATTTGCTGCATTAATAACTAGACATAAAGAAACTATTTTATCAGCTTCCTTGAATTCACTGAAATTTGATGAGTCACAGGGAAAGTTGAAACAAATTACTTGAATCATGATCTGCACCATTTTTCATGGGCTGTTGTCTTTAGGGGTCTACCATCAAGAACTATGGCCCTGATCCTGCAGACAATTATTCCCACGCATAACTGCAGTGGTTCTCAACCAGGGATACATGCATCACTGGGGGTACACAGAGGTCTTCAAAGGGGTACATCAGTTCTTCTAGAGATTTGCCTAGGTTTACAACAGGCTACATAAAAAGCACTAGTGACATCAGTACAAACTAAAATTTCATACAGAATGACTTGTTTATACATCTTTATATACCATACACTGAAATGCAAGTACAATATTTATGTTCCAATTAATTTATTTTATAATTATATGGTAAAAATGAGAAATTAAGCAATTTTTCAGAACTAGTGTGCTGTGACACTTCTGTATTTTTCTGTCCAATTTTGTAAGCAAGTCGTTTTTAACTGAGGTGAAAGTTGGAGTATGCAAGACAAATCAGATTCCTAAGGCCTGGTCTACACTAGGACTTTAATTCGAATTTAGCAGCGTTAATTCGAACTAACCGCTCAACCGTCCACACCAGGAAGCCATTTAATTCGAACTAGAGGACTCTTTAGTTCGAATTCGGTACTCCACCCCGACAGGTGGAGTAACGCTAAATTCGACATAGCTAGCTCGAATTAGGCTAGGTGTGGATGCAAATCGAACTTAGTAGCTCCGGGAGCTATCCCACAGTGCACCACTCTGTTGACGCTCTGGACAGCAGTCGGAGCTTGGATTCTCTGACCAGCCACACAGGAAATGACCCGGGAAAATTTGAATTCATTTTCCTGTCTGGGCACTTTGAATCTGACGTCCTGGCTGGACATCGGGGCGAGCTCCGCAGCACCTGCAACGATGCAGAGCTCTCCAGCAGAGGAGTCCGGCCAATCCAAGAATAGAAAGAGGTCCCCAGCATGGACAGACCGGGAAGTCCTGGATCTGATCGGTGTGTGGGGCGAGGAGTCTGTGCTGTCGGAGCTGCGCTCCAGCAAGCGGAATGCAAAGACCTTCGAGAAGGTCTCCAAAGCAATGATAGAGAAAGGATACAGCCGGGATGCAATGCAGTGCCACGTGAAAATCAAGGACCTGAGACAAGGCTACCAAAAAGTCAGAGCGGCAAACGGACGCTCCGGAGCCCAGCCCCAGACATGCCGCTTCTACGAGGCACTGCATGCCATTCTAGGTGGGTCTGCCACCACTGCCCCACCAGTGACCGTGGACTCAGTGGATGGCATAGTGAACCTGGACAGTTCCTCCTCGATGTTCGCCGATGTGGAAGATGAGGAAGGGTCTGTGGAGGACGGCGCAGGCGACAGCCAACACAATACCGCTTTCCCTGACAGCCAGGATCTCTTCATCACCCTCACAGAGATCCCCTACCAACCCTCCCCGGCCGTTAACCCGGACTCTGAATCAGGGGAAGGATCAGGCGGTAAGTGCTATAAACATGTAAACATTTATTTTTTATAAAACAGGTATAAAAAAATAGAAATACTATATATAAAATTTTCAATGAAAAACTATATGAAAAGTAGGTCCACACATATAGGGATTGAACAATAATCCTCCAGGGACAATTCAAGAAAGGTCTCATTTAGGTCCTCAAAAAGCCTCCGCAGGAGGTTCCTGGGGAGAGGTGCCTTGTTGGGTGCTCCGTGGAAGCACACTCTTCCGCGCCAGGACATCCTTATGTAGATGGGAATCATCGCCTCCACAAGCATGGCCGCATATGGTCCTGGTCTCTGCAGGGCTTCCCTTAGCATCCGCTCTTTGTGACTCCGAGGGACCCGCATCAGGGTGATCTCGTTCATGAAATGCTGTATCTAATTAGGGCAATTAGTGTATTGTTACTGTTGTGAATGGTTGACTTTTACTTTGCATAACAATGACCCTCACTTAACAGCCACGTGTTGTAGGCCACATAGGAAAAGCATACATTGATCTTTCCCGTGCACTGGCGGGAGTGGCTGGAAAAGGGTCAGAGTATATGATTTCCAGATTGCCTTTAGCGGGAGGGCACAGCTATCCATTAACTGATAAGCAGAATGTACTGTAAGGCTTACCAGGACTGTCTGCTAGACGGATTCAGCTGTCTCTCCCCACTTGTCCGCTCTCCTGTGCAATGCCGCAGCCAATGAGAGCGTATTCCGAAATCTCGAACTTGTCCTGAGATCTCGTGAGACTTGTTGCCCTGTATGGTCTTGTTCAGAGAAACTGACTAGACTGTGTTCACTGTTTGCAAACATGTATCTGTTCAAGGAAATCAGTTACTTTTCCCATCACACAGCTTCGGCTCTTTCCCGGACTGCCCCGGCATCCCCCTCGCAGAGGCTGGCGCAGATTAGGCGGCGAAAGAAAAAGACTAGGGATGAGATGTTCGCGGAACTGATGGCCTGCTCCAGAGCCAAGGCGGCAGAGCAGAGACAGTGGAGGGAGACCCTATGTCAACAGCATCGCACACACATCGAACGGGAGGATAGGTGGCGGCAGGAAGACCAGCAGGCGACTCAAACGCTGCTTGGGCTAATGAGGGAGCAAACGGACACGCTCCAGCGCCTTGTTGATGTTCTGCAGGACCGCAGGCAGGAGGACAGAGCCCCCCTGCAGTGTATCTGCAACCGCCCTCCCCCGCCAAGAAGTCCTGCCCCCCCTCACCCAAAAGTACAAGACGGAGGGGCGGTAGGGGCCGTGAGAACTGTCACTGCACCACTGCATAGCGCTAATGTACCACACACCTCTCACGCTATAAATTTGTAGAAGTGCTTCCCTTACAGGCTCACCCAGTCCCAAATCCAAGTTTCATCCCCCCACTGTGTATTAGATTATTAAAAGCTGTTTGCTGTTATTCACTGTTTCGGTCACGTCTTTCGTGTCAGAGGATTTTTTTGTGTATGGGGGTGGGGGAGGGGATTTATAATTGCACGGTATAGCCTACATTACCAGGGTACAGACTTGGGGGCATGATCAACTGCAGGGCACACACACACTGCAGTCAGTAGGCACCAGGGTCACTCTGTGTGGTGTATGCTGCCCCGGGTCATTCTGTGATGTGTATGCTTGTCCAGGGTCCTAGCGCCTGCCACCCCCTTAATGTTAAGGCACGCTGCCCTTACCATGCACTTCCACCGTAGCAACGAGCCTCTCCGCTGCCCTGAGCCCCAACAAGAGCCCTCATCCACGGACAGATACTCACCCTTCCCCCACACCCCTCACCCCTTCCTACGCCCAAACCCGCAGCCCACTGCCGTCATCCAAACCCCTATCCAAAGAAGGCACCACTCGCCCCTTCCTGCAAACCCACCCCTTCCTGCAATCCCTCCCCTTCATGCACAACCACTTGCAACCGTCCCCCACCCCAGAGACCTATGTAGGAGCAGGAGGATGTCATTCCTCTATGGAACAAGCGGTCTGTACATCAGTGCACACCGTGCCCAGCACAGTATGCGTCCATGTTTCAACACCTGAACAGAAATGCAAAGTAAAACAAAGATTTATTAATAATGAGTGTAACAATTAATTTGCTTTAAAACGTGCTTTGGAAGTGGGGGAAACTTGGAGAACGGGGTATGTAACCGCAGATCGAAATCGACACATACAGACACAGGCCCAGGGTCAGTTTCTCTTGAAAGCAAGTGGAGAGTCATAGGTTACCCTGCTCTCCGAGGAAACTTGCTTTCAAAGCCTCCCGGATACACAGTGCTTCCCGCTGGGATATTCTCTCAGCACGGGTGTCTGGCTGAGCGTAAACTGCAGCCAGGCGATTTGCCTCAACCTCCCATCCGGACAAAAAGGTCTCGCCCTTACTCTCACAGAGATTGTGTAGCACACAGCAAGCAGCAATAACTACGGGGATATTCTTTTCGCTGATGTCCGAGCGAGTCAGTAAGCTCCGCCATCTCCCCTTGAGACGTCCGAAAGCACACTCCACCACCATTCTGCACTTGCTCAGCCGGTAGTTGAAGAGTTCCTTCTCTCTGTCCAAGGCGCCTGTATAGGGCTTCATGAGCCAGGGCATTAGCGGGTAGGCTGGGTCCCCGAGGATCACTGTAGGCATCTGCACATCCCCAACCGTTATTTTGTGGTCCGGGAAGAAAGTACCTGCCTGGAGGTGTTTAAACAGACCAGAGTTCCTGAACACACGCGCGTCATGAACCTTGCCCGCCCACCCAACGAAGATGTTGGTAAAACGTCCCCTATGGTCTACCAGTGCTTGCAGCACCATTGAAAAGTAGCCCTTTCGGTTAATGTACTCGCTGGCCTGGTGGGCTGGTGCCAGGATAGGGATGTGAGTCCCATCTATAGCCCCACCGCAGTTTGGGAATCCCATCGCGGCGAAGCCATCTATGATGTTCTGGACGTTTCCGAGAGTCACTACCTTTGAGAGAAGTTGCTCAACGATTGCGTGGGCTACTTCAATCACAGCAACCCCCACGGTAGATTTGCCCACGCCAAAGTGGTTCGCTACTGACCGGTAGCTGTCTGGCGTTGCAAGTTTCCAGAGGGCTATGGCCACTCGCTTCTGCACACTCAGGGCTGCTCGCATCCGGGTGTCCTGGCGCTTCAGGGCAGGGGACAGCAAGTCACAGAGTTCAAGGAAAGTGCCCTTACGCATCCTGAAGTTTCGCAGCCACTGTGATTCATCCCAGACCTGCAGCACTATGCGGTCCCACCAGTCCGTGCTTGTTTCCCGGGCCCAGAATCGCCGTTCCACACCATGAACTTGACCCATTGCCACCATGATCTCCACGGCGCGGCGTACCCTGCTTTGTGAGAGGTCTGCGCCACTCTGTGAATTCCTGTCCTCACCGCGCTGCTGGAGCCTCCTCACCCGATTTCTCAGCAGCTGACTGTGGAAGAGGTGGACGATAAGGTGCGAGGAGTTGACAACGGCCATAAGTGCAGCGATGATCGCAGCGGGCTCCATGCTCGCAGTGCTGTGGCGTCCGCGCTGTAACCAACCAGAGAAGGGCGCAAACAGATTTCCCGCCGGAGCTTTCAGGGAGGGAGGGCGTGATTGACAGTTCAATGACAACAGTTACCCAAAAGCACCCTCGACACATTTTTCCCCCAGGAGGCATTGGGAGCTCTACCCAGCATTCCAATGGGCAGCGGGGACTGCGGGAACTGTGGGATAGCTTCCCACAGTGCACCGCTTCCAAAGTCGACGCCAGCCCCATTACTGTGGACTCAGAAATTCGAATTAGTGTATTTACTGTGGATACACAAATTCGACTTCATAAGGTCGAATCCACAAATTTGACTTAAGTAGATTCGAAATAGTCTTGTAGTGTAGACAAGGCCTAAGAGGGACACAGTAGTCTGGAAAGGTTGAGAGCCACTGCAAAACAGTAATCCTATGGGCAGGGCCGCCCGGGGCGGGGGGGGGGAGGAATCGGGGCAATTTGCCCCAGGCCCTGCCCCACGAGCCGCTCCAGGTTTTCGGCGGCACTTCCGTGGTGGGCCCTTCACTCGCTCCGGGTCTTCGGCGGCGGGTCCTTCAGTGCAGTGGAAGACTTGGAGTGAGTGAAGGACTCGCCGCTGAAGTGCTGCCAAAGCCTCAGAGTGCCGCCTGGTGAGTACAAGTGCCGCAAGCAGCGGAAAAAAAAAAAGAAGCTGTGATCGGCAGCACTTAGGCTGCTCTACTGCCGCTGCTTCATTCTTCAGCTGCATTCGGTGGTGGGTCCTTCCCTCCGAGACAGACCCGCCACTGAATTACCACCGAAGACCCAGCCCTGCCACAGGCTCCCTGAATCCTCTGAGCAGCCCTGCGTATGGGTAGTCATATAGGACTACTCATATGAATAAAGAGCGTGTGAAAGTTGGCCGGAGTACTTCAGAAAGGGATCTGGGGGTCAGAGTGGATCAAAGCTAAATATGAGTCAACATGGTTGCAAAAAAAGCAAACATCATTCTGGGATGTATTAGCAGGAGTATTGTAAGTGAGACATGAGGAGTAATTCTTTTGCTCTATTCTGTGCTGATTAGGCCTCAACTGGAGTATTGTGTCCAGTTCTGGGCCCCACATTTCAGGAAAGATGCGGACAAATTGGAGACAGTCCAGAGAAGAGCAACAAATATGACTAAAGGTCTAGAAAACATGAACCATGAGGGAAGATTGAAAAAATTGGGTTTGTTTAGTCTGAGGAACAGAAGATGAGAGGGGACATGATAAGAGTTTTCAAGTACGTAAAAGGTTCTTACAAGGTGGAAGGAGAAAAAATGTTCTCCTTAACCTCTGAGGATAGGGCAAGAAACAACGGTCTTAATTACAGCAATGGAGGTTTAGGTGGAAATAAGGAAAAAACTTCCTGACTGTCAGGGTGGTTAAGCACTGAAATAAATTGCCCAGGGAGGGTGTGGATTCTCCATCACTGGAGATTTTTAAGAGTAGGTTAGACAAACACCTATCAGGGATGGTCTAGAACTCTAGATAATACTTAGTCCTGCCATGAGTGCCAGGGACTGGACTAGATGACCTCTTGAGGTTCCTTCCCAGCCTACGATTCTCTGATTGTACTGCTGGGTTCTCAAACACTTTCATTCTGCAGACTACCAGGATCTCAATCTACTGAGCGCCCTGGTCTAGCAGTTAGAGTCAGGTCACGTACCAGCTTTGTGCCTCAGTTTACCTAACAGTACACTTACCTGCTAGGATGTGATGCTTAATTAAATGTGAATGTTTTCATTAACAGCTCCTCAAGTGTAATGTGCTACATAACAGATCCTCAGGCATAATACTCAATGAGTCTGATTGTCCTCTGACTTAAACTCGTGTAAATGAGGAGTGGCTCCACAGAAGTCAATGGTGTACTCCAGTGCAAAACTGGTATGAGGTCAGAATCAGGCCATTTAAATACAAAAGTATTTATCATCATCATCATCATCAGATGCCCACCTCCATTACAATACTCTGAAATGTTCATCAGTACAGTCAGACTTTGGGGCTAAATCGTTTCAGACTCAAACAATTTTATAATGATCGTATTTCAGTAGTGGGTCAAGTAAGGAGTAGATCAGCATTAGTTTAATGAGCTGCCTCTAGAAATCACAAATACTACATTCCTTGGAAGATTATGGATTCCTTTCGTCTAATTATGTCTTTACTCAGGAGGCATGAGGCTTTGCGAAATGCTCTGCTTACCCTGAATGAACCCCCATTTACTCTATATTTTTACCGCAGGAATCCTTCCAAACATTGCACAGATGGAATTTCACATCTGACAAAAGAAACAGATAACGTTTATCGAGCAAAATTTATATTGCTTGAGTTTGCGTTGCTATTTCATGCAGTCATGCCTCTGGAGTGTTCTTCTGCAATACAATTACTCTCCAGAGACTAATCCTGGGAAATGCTCAATTTTTAGCAGGAGGAAGTGACAAGTATTATTTATCAAATATGATGTAAATGCTCTTGATCTTTTTAAAATAAAAATTAAAATCTTTGTTTTTCTATTTTTGAAGGTGTTAGGGAACTTCACACAGCAAGTGTCATTTCCTTGGATTATTAGGAAACTAGCTCTGCTAGACTGTGGCAAAACATAAATCCTCCCTCCCGTTTAACAGAGTTTGGATGCTCCTTTCTGCTAGTGACGAAGAGCTGACAGCAACAGAGATTTCACCTTCAACTCAAAGCCCCGAAACTGATGAGGTGATAATATTCTGCTCTGGGGAAACTTGTGCAGCTGTACATTATCCAAGATCTTATTTTGACTACATGCCTGATTCTCTACGGACATGCTTCTGTGAGCTTATAGGTGACCAGAGCAGTGTGTGTGTGTGTGGGGGGGGGGAACTGCAGGCAAAGGCGACACACTTTGATATGACTGTAGGCAGCTAATCCTAAATTACACCTCTACCTTGATGTAACACTGTTTTTTGGGAGCCAAAAAAATCTTACCGCGTTATATCGAACTTGATTTGATCTGCCAGAGCACACAGCCCTGCCTCCCTCTGAGCACTGCTTTACCGCGTTATATCCGAATTTGTGTTATATCAGGGTAGAGGTGTACCTGTTTATACGGTCATTTAAAACATAGGGGAAATGCACACTGCTATTTTTTTTTGCAAAGGAAAAGCTGAGGCTAGGTGAAATAATAATTTAGGCTTGAACCTTAAAAAGATGGCTATTTTGAATTTTGCAAGCCACAGTAAGATCACTCTTTAATAGCTTACTGTCTTCTATTTGCTGTATAAGATAAGGCACTTGATTTGTGGCTGAAAGATGATCTAGGATAAATTAGCAATAGAAACAGTAGAGTGTTTATGTGTAAAATGCATGTCTAATATATTTCACATATTCTGAGCTGTATGTTTTTTAGTTACTAAACATTCCTCAGAGCAGGGAAAGCATCTTCCTCTATGTTCTGTATAGCACTGAGCACACAAACAATATCTGAAGTTTTGATAAAAGTTTAATGATATGGAAGAAGGACTTTGCCAATGTTATTGGGGATCCCTACCTGTTGCTACAAATACATAATACACTATAATAACGAAATAGCTTCCTATACCATTTAAAGTGTATTTTAAAATGTCTTCCTGCCATTAATATTGGTGTGCTAGACAATCTCAAAATAATGCAACATAGCTTCTTTTCCAGTTACTATTGATCATGTGAAAACCAGGAAAGCACCTTTCCACATGCAAAACTTTGCAAACACGTACAGCAATCCTGGAAGACTATTAAATCAGGAATTCACACACACACGCACACACACACGCCCTGCAGCAAGAGTCTCCTAATTGCACTTTAAAAAAAACCCCAAACCCTATATTCATTTGCAAAACAGAAGTAACTCAAGAGCATTTTACATGCCAGAGCTGAATATAAACACCTTTTATAGCTTATAGGTCCCATACTAAATACAGCCTGCCATCATTATTGCTGCTGCTTACTGAAGGAGACACCAGTTTGTGAAAAATAAGAAAAAGTACCTTTTGAATTCTTCCATCAATATCCAAATAAATACACTTGGGTCGGTAAGTTGAGGAGCCGGATCCCATCTTGTTACAGTTGGACTTTTACTGTACTTTCTTAGTGTCAGCTATATAGCAGGAAAAAGGGATTAGCCAAACAACGCTGAGCCACCTCTGCCAGACCCTTTAGTGTCTTTGCTCTTCTCTAGACCACAGTCTCATGCTATGAAGATCCCTCCTCTAACAGGCATGCATTTTGCTGTGGCTGTGTGCGCGTGTGCCCCCTCCTCTTAGTTTTTCTTTTCTCTGACTCCAGCTGCCTTGGACAGGGAAACACAAGCTTCAGATCCTGTCTTCAAGTGCCCTCCCGATTCCCATAGCAACCCCCTTTGACTTCAGAGCTGGGAGCCTGTGGGCAATCAATCTGTAATGCTGTACTGGAGAGCGGGGTTTGATTAGTTGCTTTCAACACACAAGACAAAGTACCACTTATCACTGGGAGAATCCTCTACATTAGACTGCAGTCAGTGTCACTTTATTTTTATGGTGAAATGGAAACAGAATAATCAATTAACATCTATCCTTTCAGTTGCCTTTCTATGCATTTTAAGAAGTGTGACAGACTCCCAGCTGCACTGAACGCAGACACAACCCATTTTAAAAACACCATGTAGCCAGAGCTGGGACTGACCCAGCTAAAACTAAGTAGTTTCATTTATATACCGCCTTTGTTATCGTTGCACAGAACACAAGCCAGGCAAGAAAGAGTTACAGTAATAAAGTTTGAAGAAAACAAACCCTGCCTGTTGCTATTGACTAATGTCCTAAATGCAATTCCTCTGTTTAAAAGAAATTTAGGTAAATGTTAAGTACTCCGGAAAACGTGTACCATATTTGAAAACACAGTCTAAAAACTGGAGGAAGCAATACATTTGCTGTTTGATTCTAAGAGAACTCCAAATGCCATCTGCTGAATATCTGTCTTGTTTTGCATTGTCAGTGTCTATGGGGAACAAAAACAGTGGTTGGTGATTCTCCCTGGCAGTGTGAAGAGACTTTGAGACAGCGATTCCTCTGACTTCACAAGGCAGACATGATCAGGCAAGCTGTGAGCAGGCAGTGCTGCTGGAAATAGCGCATTAGGTTACTTTTATTTCTAAGTGCTTTCTGAGACTTTTAGTGCTTCGGCAGCTGAGTTAATAAAATATTTCACTGACTTTTGTGTGGCAGGCTGAGATAAACTATGGAAGATGCGAAATGGTGGATGCACTGAGGGCCCAAATCTGCCTCTCTGATTCACATGATGGCCCTTATTGTATGAGCTGATGTTAATGGGACTACTTGTGTAGTGAGGCACTCCTCAGTATGAGTAAAGGGGTCAGAATTGGGCCCTAAGTAACTGAGGAAGAGGACCATGGACAGAGTCAAAAGTGAGTCAGAACCTGCAGGTCTTATTCAAGCAGAACTCTCATGGATGTAAGCGGGAGCTTTGCCCAAGTAATAAGTGCAGATCAGACCCACAAATGTATCAATACCACCCTAATAGTGTCGGCAGACAATCTTTATAAATGATGAGCTAGAGGTCTTTATAAGATCTCAGAGTTTAGTAAACCACTTTTATTAGAGGGTCTACTCTCGTATTTCATAACCGCATTGTAGATTTATAAAAGTTGGTTGAAGATAAGCAGATTTTTAAAATTCTCTTGTAACAAACTTCATGACAGGTCAGGAGTAGTATTTGAATCCTGGCCATTTAGCACCAAACTATACAACTCCAATACTTGAAATAAAGGAAAACCTCCATTACATAGCAGCAGTAGTAGGCTGTTATTTATAGTGTAACTCCTGGAGGAAAGGGGCATGACACAAGTGGGTATTCACCCACGAAAGCTCATGCTCCAAAATGTCTGTTAGTCTATAAGGTGCCACAGGACTCTTTGCTGCTTTTACAGATCCAGACTAACACGGCTACCCCTCTGATAGTTTAGCAACATGTTTCACTTTCCCTGCTGATTTGTTTAGCACATTATTCTGTTACTGAGGCTCACATGCATCTTCATATATTCAACCAATAATCTTGGGTATTAGTTACATCACACCTGTTTTTGTGTTTGTCTAGTTTGATCAGTCCTCTGTTCTTTTCAAAACACTTTGAGCTGGAGAGAACCACCCCTTATCCCAAGCATCCAACCAAATGGAGCATGTCTAGGTTAGCATTCAGAAAAATGCAAGAAGTTCCTCCAGTTCTCATTTCAGTTCAATTCTGTCCATGCATGTGTAAGTGGGGGAATGATTCCGCTATGGTGGGGAACTTTCCTGCTTTATACACTACCCCAGTGAAATGGGCTAGCAAAAGGATCTGAGTCGGGGTGGACAAACTATGGCCCAGGGGCCACATCTGGCCCTCAAGCTTCCACCAGGGAGCAGGGTCCAGGGCTTGCCCCACTCCGCATAGCTCCCAGAAGCAGCAGCAGTATGCATAGGAGCAGCCGGGGGCTTTGCATGCTGCCCCTGCTCCAGGCATCACCTCTGCAGCTCCCATTGGCCAGGAACCACGGCCAATGGGAGCTGCGGGAGCGGTGCCCCTGGCTGCCCCACGTCAAACCCCCGCCCGAGCCCCGATTCCCCTCCTGCCCTCCAAACCCCTTGGTCCCACCTGGCGCACCCTCCTGCACTCCAAACCCGTTATCCCCAGCCCCACTCCCAGCCAGAACCCTCACCCCATCCCACACCCCAACTCTCAATGTCGTGAGCATTCATGGTCCATCATACAATTTCGGTATCCAGATGTGGCTCTCAGGCCAAAAAGTTTGCCCATCCCTGATCTGAGTCCTCGCTTCCACTTCCTTTACCCAGAGGCCTGCCTGACCCCAAGGGCTGCCCTTCCACTCTCCTGTGTGGCAGAGTCCTCGTAACCCCAACAAGGCTGGATTCCTGGGGGGCTCAACCCCCACCTTGTCGTGGTCACTTAGGGCAGGGGCTAGGGTATCCCCGTTCTGGGGTGCTCTCTGGAATGTAAGGGAAGTTCAGTCTGTTCCTCACAAGTCCCAGGCCTCCTTCTCAGGCCCTGGCTGTGCTGCAGGGATGCTGCGGGCCGGACATTTGCTCTGGCAGTGGCCACATGCCCTCAGGCTCTAGGTGGCAGGACCCTTCTTCCCAGCGTTGCCCCTGCCCCATCGGGGTTATGATCCCCCTCCAAGTGTGGCCTGCAAGGCCTCTTGGTTGGGGGCATCTCCCTGCGTTGGGCCTGCTGCCTAGGGTCTCCCTCGCTCTCCCCAGCTGCTCCCCACACTTGGCTCCGGACTGCTCCAGCCCCAGCTCCAGCTCCACCACTCTGCCTCAGCTCCAGATCCTCTCTGCCTCAGCACAGCGGCTGCTCTGCCTCCAGCTCCCTGGGCTGCTTCTCTGGCCTCTCTGGCTCTGGTTGCTGCAGCTCTCCTCCCAGCCCAGGTCTGCTCTGTGGGCTGCTCCCAGCTCTGACCTGCTTCCTGGGCTGCTTTTCTGGCCCAACTCTGCTCTGCTCCCCAGCTCAGCTTGGGCCCCTGCTTTCTCCTTAGTTCTGCTCCACTCTGTCTGACCCAGGCAATTCCAGCTCACACGGAGGACAGGACCTGGGGCAACGGCCTCTCCCCATTGCCCCTGGGGACTGTCAGTCTCAGGGTCCTGATTTCCTGTTGACTCTTCCCGTTACTTTTAGTACTGGGAGCTAGCCAACCAAAACACCCACACTGAGTTTTAATAAGAGGACAACAGTCCTCTGACACATGCAACTTCAGTCAACTTCAATAGTATTTCTAACTACCTTTGAGCCTAGTTTTTATAACCTGACTTCTATTTTTGTAGAGACACTAATTACTGTTACAGCACCTCATCCAAACTCTCTATACATTGAAAAGCATCCATTTGCTTAAAACACTGGTGAATCATAAACGATAAACATCAGTGATAAGAGACCTAAACATTAGAGATGAGAGGTGACAGTCCATCTCTGACAATATAGGATTTTTGGTAGTGTTCTGTTCAATCTAGTTATAAATGTTCCAAGTGCTGGACTGATGGACTAGTTTCTTTGGTGAACTATTCTTCTGTCTAATGGATGTTCAGGTTAATGAATTTCTTCATAATACTCTGCCTAAATTTCCCCTCTGTTAACAGTGTCCCATCACTTCTAGTTGCATCCTTTTGTGCTAGTCTAAATAATTCCTCTCCTTCCTTGGTGCCTGATCCAAAGCCCATTGAAGTCGATGGAAAGACTCTACTGATTTTTGGCCCTTGCGTCAGGTCCCTGTGCTTATGTTATTCATTTAGCTAATGCTTAGATTGAAAAAAACACCAGCTATTCCTAGCACTAGGTGTGCTAACATGTTTTAAATAAAAAGACATGAAAATACAACAAAAACAAAAATAAATGAATAAAATAACTCTGAAAGCTCCCTACCCACATGACAGCAAAGATCAACCAGCTGCTAATTCCCCACCCCTCTGTACAGCTCAGTCCTCCCTCAAAGCTCAAGAAAATAAATGCACCTTACTCTTCAGAATGTGTTGTAAATTCAGACTATTGTATGTGTGTACTGCAGCTGGAGAAGTGATCACCAGCTTGGGTAGACACTCACTAGCTTTGATCAAGCTAGTACACTAATAGTAGATTGTAGCACCAAGTAGCATGACAGGCTAGCTGCCTGAACACATGCCTAGGTCAGGATTGTACTCAGGTAGCTTCGACTAAGGAGAGGGGTAGTGAATTCCAGAGGCCAGGGCTGTCATAAGGTACCTGCTGTCAGCTCCCCTGTCCTAAACCAAAAAGGACTCCAGCTAGAGTGTCTTCACTGACTGTAGCATGGGGTAATAGGCAAGTTCCTAGCTCTTCAGGGATTTATATAGGACAAAAACCAACAACTTAAACGTTTCAATAGCAAGGTTCAGATTATTTTTCCCCAGAGATACGAGTTTGCATTCATCAGTGTTGAACCTCGTTTCGTTATTTCCTGCCCATATTTTGGCTCTCTCAGTCCTCACACAGACATGGTATCATTGGTGAATGTCCTGAACATGCTGTTTACTCTCTCTTCATGATCATTAATGAAGATGTGAGGAGATCAGACTAGAGGACCACCGTGGTCCATCTTGGCCTTGGAATCTATGATAAGCATGACTGGACCCAACACCAATCCCTTTCGTACCCCCATTGATCTCTCTTCTGACTTGATGGATTGCCATGTACCATTTCCCTTTTCTTGTGGCTCTAGAATTAAAGAACCACTAAAGCCATCTAATCCAGCTCCCTGCCCATGCATATTATTCCCTATTCTACATTTACCAGCGTTTTGTTCTCCAGCCAGTTTCAAATCCAGGTGACTGCATTCCTATCCCAGACAACTAGAAGTAATTTTGAGAATAAGACTTTGGGCTTGTCTACGTTTAAAATGCTACAGTGGCACCACTGCAGTGTTTCAGTGTAGATACTCCCCATGCCGACAGGAGGGGTTCTCCCATCAGCATAGGTAATCCACCTCCTTGAGAGGCAGTAGCTAAATTGATGGAAAGATTCATCATCACTTTAGTGCACAGTCTGCCCCAGGTATTAGTTCGGCTTAACTATGCTGCTCACGGGTGTAGATTTTTTACACCCCCTGAGCAACATAGTTAAGCCAACTTAATTTTCTAGTGTGGACCTCAGACCTTTGTGACATTGGGTTCAACCATCCAGCGCACTAGAGCTGTGCCCAACAATCCTGGCAAGGGAGGCAAAGCCATCAAGGGGAAACTCCTGTACTTACAGAAAGCACTGCTGGTTCTGTAGCATTTACACAGGAAAGACAGGATCACAGTTTTTAATGCTCCATCTGAAGGAGAGAGACAGAGAAGTGGAAATGGAAATGTAATTATCTGCCTCAGAAGCACAAAGGGCCAGACGCTGGTCTTAGCATGATTTGAACCAACCGTTTCAGGAAGTTTAGGTATTTCTTGGGATTAGGTTACCTAGCCATCCCTCTGGCTAAAGAACAGGGAGGTTATTAAAAATAAATTAAACATTTTTCTAGCCTATTTTGTATCTCTGCCTCCCATTTTGCTTCCTCTGCCTCACCTGTGTCCTTTCTCCAATTTCCGAGCTTCTACTATGAGCCTCTCTCAGGTCCGACTTTCACAGGCTCCCCTGAGGGCCTTGTCTTATTGCTTTAACTCTTTCACTTTTTCTAATGCATCGTTTTCACTGCCCCGAAGCTCAAAAATGTCCCTCTCACTGTCCTCCCCTGTCCCCAGTTATCTCTCTCTGAATCCGTTTTTCTCACTCACCTCTCTTTTAGGGTTTTTTCCCCTTAGTTTCTCCACTCTCACTCCTAGATTTCCACCCCAGCCCCCTTAATCTGTGTTTTAGGGCTTGTCTTCACAGGAAAGTGTTAAACATTATACTGGGATAGTGATACTGGGCATAACACAGCCACCCCTGCCCCATGTGTGGATACTCTTATTCTGGAATCAGAGAGGGTTTTTTTGGTTTAGCTTAAACCCCTTTAAATTCACACCTTCACTTATACCAGTACAACTTTCCCATGTAGACTAGCCCTTATGCTTTCTCTCCTCCCATCTCTTTCATGCCTTTGCCATTTCCCCTCTAGCCAGCACTGGAAACAACCACATTTGACACTGACTACACCCTGCTGAATCAGTGATCACAGAACATTTCTAAGATATCATTGCACCTGTCTGTCCAGGTTGCCAAGGTGCGTGTTCAAGCCTTCATCCTCTAGCACCTCTACTATTGGCATCAGCCACATTTCCTCCTCCCTGCCAAAAATCCATTCAAAGGGCTGCTGCCAGGATCATCTTCCTGGCTCACTGCTTAGACCTCCTTACCCTCCTCTTTGTACCCTCCTCCACTAGCTCTCCCTGCTCCAGCCAAACTCCTTGTCTTTGCCTTGAAGGCGCTTCATCACTTAGTCCCCTACTATTGATCAGATCTACTCACTTAGTGAGACATCAACCCCTTCCTTTGCTCCACCAGTGACACCAGCCTCAATCCGCTTCTCCCTTATGCAACTTTGTGTGTTCCCCCTAGCCAGCCCTCCATGTGTGGGGGAAAAAATACCTGTTAAAATGTGCAGAGCTCCTTTAAATCCTTCCTTAAAACCTGCCTCTGTTGTGATGCTTACAAATCGCTACCATCTGGCATTAGTTTGGCAAGTGAAATTCTGAGACTTCTCCTTTCATGGTAAACTCTGTGGTATTGTTACCAAATCCCCCACCTCCACCCCTGTTTCATACAAATGTTGTATGCGGTCTACCTTGTACTTTGCCAGCTCTCTGGAGCTTTGACTGTCTGTACTGATACTTGCCCTGTCCAGAGCCTAGCACAATGAGGCCCTAATTCTTGATCAGGGCTCCTAAATGTTACTATAACATAAATAAATACATAATGATGATTTAAAAGCTGTAGCCTGTATACCATTTCATTGTCCTTTAGAACTACTACTTCACTAGCATACCAAAGACTGGCAGATGCCAATTATTGGGTTCTTGCACATGAGAGCATCTAACTGGAGCAGAGGGAAACAATCCCATAGTTGCAAAGAATCCTGTGGCACCTTATAGACTAACAGACGTTTTGCAGCATGAGCTTTTGTGGGTGAATACCCACTTCTTCGGATGCAAGTAGTGGAAATTTCCTGGGGCAGGTATATATAAGCAAGCAAGAAGCAAGCTAGAGATTAGATCAATCAGGGAGGATGAGGCCCTGTTCTAGCAGTTGAAGTGTGAAAACCAAGGGAGGAGAAACTGGTTCTGTAATTGGCAAGCCATTCACAGTCTTTATTTAGTCCTGAGCTGATGGTGTCAAATTTGCAGATGAACTGGAGCTCAGCAGTTTCTCTTTGAAGTCTGGTCCTAAAGTTTTTTTGCTGCAGGATGGCCACCTTAAGATCTGCTATTGTGTGGCCAGGGAGGTTGAAGTGTTCTCCTACAGGTTTTTGTATATTGCCATTCCTAATGTCTGATTTGTGTCCATTTATCCTTTTCCTTAGAGACTGTCCAGTTTGGCCGATGTACATAGCAGAGGGGCATTGCTGGCATATGATGGCATATATTACATTGGTGGACATGCAGGTGAATGAACCGGTGATGGTGTGGCTGATCTGGTTAGGTCCTGTGATGGTGTCGCTGGTGTAGATATGTGGGCAGAGTTGGCATCGAGGTTTGTTGCATGGATTGGTTCCTGAGCTAGAGTTACTGTGGTGCGGTGTGCAGTTACTGGTGAGAATATGCTTCAGGTTGGCAGGTTGTCTGTGGGCGAGGACTGGCCTGCCACCCAAGGCCTGTGAAAGTGTGGGGTCATTGTCCAGGATGGGTTGTAGATCCCTGATGATGCACTGGAGGGGTTTTAGCTGGGGACCGTATGTGATGGCCAGTGGAGTCCTATTGGTTTCTTTCTTGGGTTTGTCTTGCAGTAGGAGGCTTCTGGGTACACGTTTGGCTGAGATAATGTTTCTGGACACCTTAAATGATTGCTTCTTGGAGCAGCTGGTCCTGGAGAGGCAAGAGGAGAGGCAATTCTTGATTTAGTCCCAAGTGGAGCACAGGATCTGGTCCAAGAGGTGAATATAGCTGGACTGCTTGGTAATAGTGACAATAATATAATTAAATTTAATATCCCTGTGGCAGGAAAAACACCACAGTGGCCCAATACTGTAGCATTTAATTTCAGAAAGGGGAACGACACAAAAATGAGAAGGTTAGTTAAACAGAAATTAAAGGGTACAGTGCCAAAAGTGAAATCTCTGCAAGCTGTGTGGAAACTTTTTAAAGACACCATAGTAGAGGCAAATTAAAAAACATAGTAAGAGAACCAAAAAAGAGTGACTGTGGCTAAATAACAAAATAAAAGAAGCACCGAGAAGCAAAAAGGCATCCTTTAAAAAAGTGGAAGTTAAACCTTAGTGAGGAAAATAGAAAGGAGCATAAACACTGGCAAATGAAGTGTAAAAATACAATTAGAAAGGCCAAAACGGAATTTGAGGAACAGTTAGCCAAAGACTCAAAAAGTAAAAATAAATTTGCTATTAAGTACATCAAAAGCAAGAAGCCTGCTAAACAACCAGTGGGGCCACTGGACAATCAAGGTGCTAAAGGAGCACTCCATTACGGAGAAACTAAATGAATTCTTTGCATCAGTCTTCATGGCTGAGGATGTGAGGGAGATTCCCAAACCTGAGCCATTCTTTTTAGGTGACAGATCTGAGGAACTGTCCCAGATTGAGATATCATTAGAGGAGGTTTTGGAACAAATTGATAAATTAAACAGCAATAAGTCACCAGGACCAGATGTTATTCACCCAAGAGTTCTGAAAGAACTCAAATGCAAAATTGCAGAACTATTAACTGTAGTCTGTAACATATCATTTAAATCAGTTTCTGTACCAGATGACTGGAGGATAGCTAATGTGATGCCAATTTTTAAAAAGGGCTCCAGAGGTGATACCGGCAATTACAGGCCTGTAAGTCTGACTTCAGTACCGGGCAAACTGGTTGAAACTATAATAAAGAACACTATTGTCAGATGTATAGATTAACATAATTTGTTGAGGAAGAGTCAACATGGTTTTAGTAACGGGAAATCACGCCTCACCAATGTATTAGAATTCTTTGAGGAGGTCAACAAGCATGTGGACCAAGGGGATCTAGTGGACTTAGATTTTCAGAAAGCCTTTGACAAGGTCCCTCACCAAAGGCTTTTATGCAAAGTAAGCTGTCACGGGATAAGAGGAAAGGTGCTCTCATGATTGGTAACTGGTTAAAAGATAGAAAACAAAGGTTAGGTATATATAGTCAGTTTTCAGAATGGAGAGAGGTAAATAGTGGTGTCCCCCAGGGGTCTGTTATTCATAAACTATCTGGAAAAAGGGGTAAACAGTGAGGTGCAAAATTTGCAGATGATACAAAATTACTAAAGATAGTTAAGACTCAGGGAGACTGCAAAGAGCTACAAAAGGATCTTTCAAAACTGGGTGACTGGGCAACAAAATGGCAGATGAAATTTAATGTTGATAAATGCAAAGTAATGCACATTGGAAAGCATAATTCCAACTATACATATAAAATGATTGGGTCTAAATTAGCTGTTACTGCTCAAGAAAGAGATATTGGACTCATTGTGGATAGTTCTCTGAAAACATCCACTCAATGTGCAGCAGCAGTCAAAAAGGTGAACAGAATGCTGGGAATAATTAAGAAAGGGATAGATACTAAGACAGAAAATATCATGTTGCCTCTATATAAATCCATGGTTCTTCCACATCTTGAATACTGCATGCAGATGTGGTCACCCAATCTCAAAAAAAGATATATTGGAATTGGAAAAGGTTCAGAAAAGGGCAACAAAAATGATTAGGAGTTTGGAACGACTTCCGTATGAGGAGAGATTAATAAGAGTGGGACTTTTCAGCTTGGAAAAGAGACAGCTAAGGGGAAATATGATTGAGGTCTATAAAATCATGACTAGTGTAGAGAAAGTAGATAAGGAAGTGTTGTTTACTCCTTCTCATAACACAAGAACTAGGGGTCACCAAATGAAATTAACAGGCAGCAGGTTTAAAACAAACAAAAGGAAGTATTTCTTCACACAACGCACAGTCAACCTGTGGAACTCTTTACCAGAGGATGTTGTGAAGGCCAAGACCATAACAGGGTTCAAAAATGAACTAGGTAAATTCATGGAGGATAGGTTCATCAATGGCTATTAGGCAGGATGGGCAGGAAGGGTGTCCCTACCCTCTGTTTGCCAGAAGCTGGGAATGAGCGACAGGGGATGGATCACTTGATGATTCCCTGTTCTGTTCATTCCCTCTGGGGCACCTGGCACTGGCCACTGTCAGAAGACAGGATACTGGGCTAGATGGACCTTTGGTCCGACCCAGTAGGGCCATTCTTATGTGATAAGTCCCAGCAAAGTCTATGGGCCCAATTTTGCAAATACTTGCTAGAGGGTGTAGTGCTGCAAGTAGTCTCATCAACTACATTGACTTCAACGGAACTACTTAATGCGGTAAGCACTCTGCTCAGTAATAAGAGTTTGTAGGATTGGGGTCAAACTGAGGGTTTCAGATATGGTGTGTGGGTGAAAGATTTTATTGTAGAGCACGTCTGCTCTTGTACTATTTAGCAGAGTTGATGCTATTGCAGTTAGAGCTTATTATTACTAGTATAAATGCATGCTATAATATACCATCTGTCAGCCCAAAAGGATCCCAAAGCACTTGATAATTTTAAACTGAAATACATACCAAGACCAGTGAAGTGGAAAACAGCAGCTGTTTCACAGCACACAGAAGCTCTAGAGAACAGTTTAGGACAGGAAATTAATAATACCGTATCCAACTGTAAACTAAAGAGGGAATAGTGTAATCGAAGTTGGGTTTGGCCAGGACACTGAGGTTAACGCCCCTATTCTGGTAGTCCAAGCCCCAGTGACATTTTAGCTGAAAACAGACTTAAAAAACATATATAATACATTAGTGATCGAGTAAAAAAAATGCAGAGTTTTTGCAGAATGAACACAGTGATGAATTACTAAACAAAGTGTAGGTTTCCGTGGGTACGTTTACACGGCAAAACGAACAAACAGGCAGCAAGTCTCACAGCCTGACCCAGGCTTGAGAGGCTCACACTACAGGGCTAAAAATAGCAGCATAGATGTTTCTGAGACCCAGTCCCCTCGCCAGCCCTCAGAGCCGGAGTGGGAATGTCTACACTGCTATTTTTAGCCCAGTAAAAGCATGAGCTGGGTCTTTTTTTTTTTTTTTTTGGCAATTTAGATGTAGCCTGAGATACAATATTTTATAAGACAGGCCAGTCCAGAATAGGGCTATAGATATGGAGTGATATATTAAGATGCAAATCATGCTTTTTGGAGAGACATTGTCCTTGATGTAAACCCATTTTCCTTTTAAAGAATACACCTAAGCAAGAGAGTCAGACCTCTACAGACCTGGCCTCCAAATGCATTGGGCAATTTGAAACCCTCCCTGCCCTACATTTCCTTTCACAACATTTTTGCTAAAAAACTTGAAATATTAATTAATATTCAGTTTTTGAGGCAGTGCAGATTTTTCCACGGTTTTAAGTGCTTGTCTTTACAAAATTCATAGTACTTCTAATTTATTCAACGAAAGCCATATTGATTTAATGAAATTTCAGTGAATTGCTCAATTTTTAAATTTATTTATTGCCCACAAAAATTTTAAAGATTATGCTTTACTTCTACTTTTTTAAAAGCCACGTTCACCAGTAAATGACAACTCTTTGGGCTGGTAATAGTTGAAGTACGCCGTTTGTTAAGCTCAAGGGCAGTTTTCATGGAAAAAAAATAGAAAAAAATCTCACACAAAACCCATCACATTTGAAGTGTCAAAAAGGTGATTTTAAATTAAAAATTACTCATTTGGGAGACCATTTGCATTCATGGCAGATATCTATTAGGCATAACTTCAGCCACAGACCACATGACACATAGCTAGAGAACCAGACAGTGCTAAAGTACTTTCCTGAATATGTGCCATTAAAAGGGGATGTGATTTTTCCTACTTAAATATAAATTTTATTGCTAAGGCCCTACCAAATTCACAGCCATGAAAAATGTGTGTCAGACTGTGAAATCTGGTCTTGTGTGTGCTTTTACTATACAGATTTCACACGAGAGATCAGCATTTCTCAAATTGGGGGTCCTGACCCAAAAGGGAGTGGCAGGAGGGTCACAAGGTTATTTTAGGGGGATTGCAGTATTTCTTCTGCACTACCTTCAGATCTGGGGAGCTGGAGAGCAGCAGCTGTTAGCCAGGCGCCCAGCTCCGAAGGCAGTACCCCACCCGCAGCAGCACAGAAATAAGCAATACCATACCATCTTTACTTCTGTGCTGCTGTCTTCAGAGCTGGGTGGCCGGAGATTTGACAGCTGCTGACTGAGGGCTCAGCTGTGCAGGCAGTAGTGCAGAAGTAAGGGCTGTGATCCTGGTCAGCAGCTGCCACTCTCCAGCTGCCCAGCTCTGAAGGCAGTGTTGCTGCCAGCAGCAGCACAGAAGTAAGGGTAGCAGTACCGCAACCCGCCCCAACTCCTTTATGGTCAGGACCCCTAGAATTACCACAAGGTGAAATTTCAGATTTAAATAGCTGAAATCATGAAATTTATTATTTTTAAAATCCTACGACCGTGAAATTGACCAAAATGGACCATGAATTTGTTAGGGCCCTAATTATTGCACAGTAAATCTGAACCTCCCTTGCTGAACCTGCATCAATATTTATGTTTGTGACGGCCTCCCCAGGGTGCAGCCTGGGACTGTGAGACCGCTGTGTCCTCTGAACTCTCTCCAGCCTGGGCTGTCTATCACAATGCCTTGCTAGTGATCAGCAGGGCCGCCCAGAGGATTCCGGGGGCCCGGGGTCTTCGGCGGCGGGGGGCCCTTCCGTTCCGGGACCCGCCGCCTAAGTGCCCCGAAGACCCGCGGCGGGGCCCCCCTGCCGCCGAATTACCGCCGAAGCGGGACCCGCCGCCGAAGTGCAGCCCGGTCTTCGGCGGTAATTCGGCGGAGGGGGCTCCCCGCCGCGGGTCTTCGGGGCACTTCGGCGGCGGGTCCCGGAACGGAAGGGCCCCCCGCCGCCGAATTACCGCCGAAGACCGAGCTGAACTTCGGCGGCGGGTCCCGCTCTGTCTTCGGCGGTAATTCGCCAGCAGGGGGTCCTTCCGCCCCAGAGCGGAAGGACCCCCCGCCGGCGAAGACCGGGAGCAGAAGAAGCTCCTGCACCCGGCCCCGCAAGAGTTTTCCGGGTCCCCCGGAGCGAGTGAAGGACCCCGCTCCAGGGGCCCCGAAAAACTCTGGTGGGGGCCCCTGTGGGGCTCGGGGCCTGGGACAAATTGCTCCTCTTGCCCCCCCCCTCTGGGCGGCCCTGGTGATCAGCAGCAAACCCCTGCACGTTATCACTCAGCACAACCGCATATGGAGACCCCACACCAAGCTAAATTGCATGAATGCTCCCAGAACCACTCATGAAGCACACAGAGAAAGGCACCAGAGCCAAATCCTCCCAGCACTGTACCTCAGGAATATACTGTCATGCATTGCTCAAGACGAGCAATGCAGATTTATTAATTGGTTCACCACTTCATCAGTGGAAAGTGGATATACACCAGCCTTTGCAAAACCTGAGCAGATTTGCCACACACTTCATACAAACTCACTGGTAAAGATAAACAGTTAAACAAATGTATTGACTAAAAAAAAAGATAGATTTTAAGTGATATTAAGTGATAGGCAAAAAGTCAGAGTTAGTTACCAAAATAAAATAAAATATAAGCACACAGTCTAAACTCCCCACCCTATTAGACTGGGCAGTTCTTGGTAAACAGATTTCATGCTTGAAAACTGGGCCAGTCCCCTCAGTTGTAGTCTTCAGAGTGTCCTTGTTGCTTGCAGCATAGGTGGGTGAAGGAAAGGCCAAGCATAGGCCCCCTGTGTTTGGTTTTATACCCTCAGTCCATGTGCTTGGAAAACACAAGTCCAGGCATGTCTAGGTGGGCATTGCTGAGTCTCCAGACAATGTTGAGCAATTCCCCTGGTGTGGCCTCAGGCATTGTAGGTCCCTTGCTGGACAATGGTTGTTGATGGGTTGATTGACACCCCATCCGGGTGTTGGCTACTTTCCTCGCTGCTGCCTCTGGGAGCTAATATCTGGCTGATTCCCAATTTACAGCATGTTTTAGTGACCACCATACAACACAATTTTCATAACTTCATATGCATTAATAATATACACATATGGATAGAGAAATGACTTTTAGCTGATCATAACCTGTCCCCTGATACCTTACAAACCATGCTTTATATGATTATATAAAAATGAGGAATGTGGGGGTTCCAGGGTGCTCCCCCAAGGTGTAGAATGTCACATTATAAGCCAGGTGCTCTGGAGAGCTCTCTATTGCAAACATTGGTTCAAACTTGTTGGCCTGTGCTTGCATGTCAGTTAAAACTGAGGAAAGAACACAGCAATAAAACCCACATGTGCCCTGTGTGAGGGGAATTTTTCCTGTTTATGAAAGCAGATATCTATCAGACTGTTTAGCATTTGCTACCTTTTGTGCCTAACTATACTCTAAGCAGATTTTTTTTTTAAATCTTCCAGTTTCTGTTAGCTACCTTCAGAATGGCTGACTTTAGGAAAGCTACTTTGACACATTGCAAAGCCCAACATTTTTGCCATTTTCCATTACAAAAGGAAGTTCAAGTGGACAGATGTTTATTGAAACTTTATAATCATCTGCTTGTAAGACGATGAGGAGACTTGGTAGAACAAACAAGTGCTGAGACGAAGAGTTCTGTTTCCTGGTATAACCCTTCTGTCAGTCAGAGTTGGCAGCAACAAGGGCCAGATTCAGTATCTAGGAGTTCCTTTTCAACAACACAACATGAAACCAGCTCAAGCCCCCACCCCAGTGACTTGGGACGATTACACACCACCCTGGGGTGCCTCTAAGAGGCAATACTTCTCCTCTCACAAGCACAGAGTCTGAGTGTAGCAAAGAAACTTTTAATAAAAGGAGAGAAGTAACCCAGCATTCATTTGGGAAAACATCGCAAACAGGGTTCATAAACATAAACCATGAGCAAAAGAAAGACTCACCACCCACAAGTAAGTTAGGCAGTATCCTTCTCCCTCAGGTTCTTAGGTCCAGCAACCAAAAGTCCCTTAAGCGTGCACGTACCTTCTCTGCACCCCACTCACTATTGTTGTCTTTGGTCAGGGCAGACCCAGAGTTGAGAGGTGCATCTGCACAGTTCACCTCCCACCCTGGGTGGAGAGGGTGGCGGGTAAGAAGGCACCTTACTTACTCTGCTGCCTGGGCACTCGCTTGCTGTTCCTCTTTGCCAGCTTCCCTGCCAGCTGATCGGCACTCTGCTCTTGTTCACTGGCCACCCTGCAACCCAATCATCATGACTTTCTGCAGGTCTCCACTATGGTCCTCTCCGCTGGCCACCCTATCACCAATCTGCCTGGATGTCTTCAGGTATCACTGATTAACACAGCTCTTGCTGGTTTCAGCTGGCTGTTAGTGGGGGAGCCTCACTGCTATTGCACACTGGGCAGCCTCTTGTATCAGAGACCCTGTCCCAAAGCAGGTCTAGTGCTTAGACCCAGATATCAGTGATTTCAGCTCTGTGGTGTGTAACAAGACTCTCAATTGAGTCTTAATCAGCTCTGTTATTACACAGTGAAGAGAGGAAGGGTCAAACAGTGTCTAGGGCCCACACCACCAGGTACAAGTACCTGTTCCCACCCTCTCTCCACTCACTAGAAGTTGGAACCCATGTCCCCTGCCTAGTGAGTGTCCTTTTGTTGAGAGAGAGTCCCTCAATCAGGTTATGCTAAGCACAGTTTTCCTGTCTTTAATTCACACAACAAGGATAACAACCCTTTATCACTCCTGCCCCAATAACAAGGGGACTGGGGATCCAACACCAGCCAAAAGCCATCATTTGGGCAAGCAATCCCATCATGCTGAGCACCTAGGCCCATGCAAACGAGATCAGCTCCTGAAGTCTTGTTCCACAGCTCATCACTACATGTCAGCGGAGAGTTCATTCAGACCCTGCTTACACTGGTTATACTAAGAGGACCCTGCACAAAATTGGCTATAGCTATTTCTCATCTCTAAGCAGTTTTCCTTCTGACTCTCTTTTGAGTGTTCCCATAGAAAGTTCTTTCTTAAATTGAATATGTGCCCAAACCATGGCGCCATCTGCTGGCAGCCTCCAATATTGCAGAATGACAACAAACTTCCCACCCCATTTGTGTGTTACTGCTTTTTTATCCCTCTTCTCTCATCCCACCTCCCCTACCACTACAACCCTTCAACAGCAGCGTCTCACCGTTCCTGCTTCTCACACTACTTTCTCCCTCCTTTCCCTTTTCTTCCGCTCTCCTTCATTTATCCTGTCCCCCTCTTACTTCAACAATCCATTCCTACTTATGGTAGGTACTTATATTGCCCTCTTTGCCACGGTATCTGAGCGCCTCACTATCTTGCACATCGGACATTCCTCACTCTTCTACAATAAGAAGTATAAATGTTCTAACAAGCGGTTGGGGCTGTAGGCAGAATACTGGCTCCCACATCCAGAGTTTCTGGGAAAGCCCAACCTTAAAATCTGTCTGGACTTGTTTTCTCAAGTTATGGAAGAATTTACAGAAATAGCTGGAAACTTCAATAACTGATGGGCAAATAATCAAATTAACTGTGTCTAGAGACGCCTGCTGGATCAGTCAAAGAGATGATAGCCAAGAAATGGGAAAGTAAAGTCCCTCCACTAGACTAAAACTGGCTGACCCTCTTGGCAAGGAAGCTGAGCTGGAGGCAACAGTATATGCCTCAAAATAGGAGACAGACAAGTATAAGGTTCTATTTAGGGACAATCCTTCAGGAAAGTGAGATAATTCAGATACAGGGACCGGAAGGTAACATTCGAACAGGTTTATCCTGCTAAGTGAATCACAGCTTTATCTATAAATAGGTTACATATTTGTACTTTCCATCTTTCTAAGTAGATCCTGGGTATCACAATAAAAACAGTCTGCAAAAGTTTTGAAATACTTAGAGTGAAGAGAGGCACTGATATTTTCATAATATCAGCTCTGGAATACTGTGGGCAATGCATTAGTTGAACTTGGGATGGAAGATTCAATGGACTTTTATATCAGGATGAAAGGATGCACAGATCTGATATATAGTGTCAAAAAAAATTTCAGACATGCTGGATGTATGAAGTCTTAAATGCTTTGATAATATTGTTTTATTTTGGGAACAATGTATATATTTTTCTCTCTCACATGCTCATTTTGCAGAACAATTATAAGGACAGTAGTTCTATATAATTGCTTCCCTCCCCAAAGGGAATTATGCACAGATCCTTTACCCATCAGGGTTTACATTCATTTCAAAAGGGGCCAAGAATTCAGAGGCAAGATTATTGCTGCAGCTATAAGTCACCATTTTGTGTCTGTAAGATTATCCACTGCTTACAGACTTTTTTTTTGCTATGTCTAGACATATTGGAAAAAATTAAAATGGATGTGACATACAAAACTAAATTCTTTGTTTTACAGCAAGTTTAGACACTTCCAGGGCCTGCCTGTGATCTCACTTTCAGCTGTCTCACACCAGTACAACTCAACTAGCAAAGAAGTTAATTCTGATTTACACCCATGTACAATAAGTGAGATCAGAATCAGCTACCTGAAGTTTGCTACATCAGTACAGGTGAAGTTAGCTTACATAACTCACCGCATGATACAAAACCAGATTCCTTTATAATACATACCAAATCACATTTTTGTTCTGTGTGCATATGATTCTGCACTGCTTCCACTAACATGCAGAGATATGTATGGTTTTTCAGTATAAAGAGTCAGAGAATCCACATATCAGAGTGTATGGGGATATACTCACTGATATGACAGTACAAGGAGGGAGAGAATATTTTAGCAAGTGAAGAAGATAAAATTAGATCCACAATGGGTCGGATCAGCACTGAGGGCTTCTCACTTGCTTCAATGGAGTGCTGAAAAATGTCTGAAGCAGATGAAAATAGTGTGAAGTCAGAGACAGGTGAGCCTCATGGAGTTCAATTTTTTGTAAGGCTCTCAGACTGTCTTTTGGATTCCCCAGATTAACCTGAGTTCATTATCCATTTTTTCTTGTAATTTACAACAAACAAACATCATGACACAGGGACCAAAAAACCATGATTGGCTTAAAAAAAAATCAAGAGAGTTAAAAATAAATAAATAAATTTGGGCTCTTTTTCTTTGCCTTCTGGTTTCTTAGCCTTTAGGTTGCCATATTATCAAGCATTTATGTGCAAGCATGAAGAATAGATTTTTTATTTTGTTTTATAAATGAAAGCAGAGAATCTCATGTAACCACCACATGACTTCTGTGATCAGGCTATGTCTACACTCTAAGTCAACCTATGCTACACAACTCCAGGTACGTGAATAATGTAGCTGCAGTTGACATACCTTTGGTCGAGTTACTGTGGGGTCTACACCGCACGGGGGGTGGGGCACGATGGGAGAAAATCTCCCATCGACTTACCTTACTCTTCTCGTCGGGGGTAGAGTAGAGGTGTCGACGGGAGAGCAATCTGCAGTCAATTTGGTTGGTCTTTACTAGACCTGCTAAATTGACTGGCGGTGGATCGATCTCAGAGTGTTGATCCCGGCTGTAGTGTAGACCTGCCCTGAGGCTTGAAGTCAAGCAGTAACTATTGCAAGACTAGTGATACAATTGTGAGAAATGGTAACACAGCTACATAGCAAAGTTAGCTGAACAACATGTGGGTGGCCCGTATAAGACTTTCACACTGTTTTTCTCCCCCCCCCATTATAAATTTCTCTCTGCTCCTTTCCCCCCACTCTAATAGGGCAAAGGTGAAAAACGGAGCTTAGTTTTCCCTCTTCCCTCTTTTGTTTTCACAATCTCTCTTAAGTTAAACAGGAGCCTAATAACATCTGATTTAGAGGTCAGTTTTCAAGCATGTGATATTGCAATAGATTATTAAATTTGGAGAAAACCAGCTCATCCATTCCTACCTACCTCTTGCAAAGTTTAGACATTTAAATCAAGATATTCCTAATATGCACTGGCTTTCTTAGGTGCAGCCTTAATTTGTCAGTTCCTGGGACACCCACACCCCCTCATGTCAAGCCCCAGTGAGACCAAGTCCGGCTTTCTTTGATGTCAATGACAGTTGAGCCTTGTCTTTGCTGGAAGAAGGATAGGACCAAGTACAATAGATCAGTTTGTTTTCATTAATCAAATCTGTGATCTTGATCCAAATTCTTCTTGCTTTCTGCCCATTCCAATGGAACTATGCACATGAGGAAAGTGAGTAAAATTGGCCTTTTTATAAGTATTCTTCACACAGAAGCCTCTTGATGATGATCTGCTTCTCAGAATTGGTCTTGGTGTTTTTATTTATTTGTGTGTTTTACAAATTCCTGCAAATGTATGATCCATTATAAACTCTCACACGTTTAAATCCACTACTCACTACTAATTGGAGACGTGGGGTAGAACCATAGAATATCAGGGTGGAAGGGACCTCAGTCCAACCCCTTGCTCAAAGCAGGACCAGTCCCCAACTAAATCATCCCAGCCAGGGCTTTGTCAAGCCTGACCTTAAAAACCTATAAGGAAGGAGATTCCACCACTTCCCTAGGTAACCCATTCCAGTGCTTCACCACCCTCCTAGTGAAAATGTTTTTCCTAATATCCAACCTAAACCTCCCCCACTGCAACTTGAGATCATTACTCCTTGTTCTGTCATCTGGTCCAGGGCAAAAGGTGATGGCTTTATAAAAAACACATATTCTTAATATGCTGTGTTACATCAGCTCATAAATACTAAATCATTGGGTCTACATTTACAAACATTTTCCTGGCCAAGTATTATTTGTAGCCATGTCTATAGTACACTCACTGTGTTATCAGACCATCTGGTAAGATTAAAGATACATTTTGTTACCTCTAAAATGTAGTACTCTTTTCATTCCAATTGAAGTCAATTTCTTTCCTAGCTTAGGTGCTGCTAATCGATTCCATCTGTGCTGAGTTTCTCATTATATGAGATTGCTTGAGGGGCTGCCAGCATAATCAAGTGGGTCTGCAATGGGCATCATAGTTGAAAGGTGATGAAATCCGGGCTCAACCCAATCCCCTGCAGCAGCCAAATCCATCATCATGGGTCTTCCCATGAGAACATCCTGACCTTGACCACCACAAGTTCGAACCAGGACTCTGTCAGCCAGAGCACTGCCACTGAGAACAGAAGATCTGGTGGGGAGCTAAGATACCTGAATGGGTAAGGCCCAGCTGTTTTGAAACAGACGCAGAATTTGATGCTGGATGACATGCGACTGAAATCCATGACTTGATCATTTGGACAGCCTTGCTTGACATTAGGTTCATATGTCATAGAATATTAAAAGTTGCTTGTAAACCATGCAGTTCCTGACTGCTCATTTGGATCCTGTCTTTTTTTGCCTCATACAAAAAATGCGTAACACTATGATAAATTACAGGCAGTCATTCTTCTGAAAGACAAGGTGGGTGAGGCAATAACTTTTACGGAGCCAATTTCTATTGGAGACAGAGACGAGCTTTCGAGCCACACAGAGCTCTTCTTCAGGTCCAGTAGAAGATATTACTTCACTCACCTTCACTCCGATATCCTGGGACCGACAGCTGCATACAGTCATTCTTCTGTCACTTTCAATGCAAAAAATTGGCTGGGCAGTTTCAGTTGTGCCCAGAAAAATGTTAGATAACCATAAGAATCAACTTCGTTATTGATATTTACACATGTGTATAGATGAAAGGATAAAAAACTGCCATGCATTCATTTTAACTGCAGGAATGCTTTTAAGGGTTTGGATTAAAAGACACTTTAAAAACAATATTCCCTGGGAGCAAATAGGTACTTAAAAATAATTTCTTTATGATGTTACACAGGCACAACATTTTGGTGTTGCTCTAACAAGTGGATTATTTTGGTGTTCTGCAAGAAGATTTTGATTAGTCAAACACATGAGCTTTGCTTTTAGTGATAACAATTACATCATTCATAACCTTTCTATCCACAGGCTTATTTCAAACACTAATGTGCAGATGGTGTTCTGAGGAGAGCTAGCCAGCATATTCAATTTCCTTATCTATGCAAAAAGTTAATTCCACTTTCAGAATTAACCATCATTTAGGATTTTAGATTCAGAGATTTTTTTTCCCCTGCAAAATATTAGTTCCTTAAATCTGAAGTCAATACCCACTTCAAAGTGCCTTGACTTGGATAACAGCAAATGTTTTTTTAAAAAAAATCAGCCAGCCAAAAAGGGGCGGGGTGCGGGTAGGGAGAGGAAAATAAAATGATCATTCTATGTTAACCATCCAAATTGCTTTGCACTCATACATAGAGGCCAGTACAGAGGAAAATCAATGGTATTTCAGTATAGCTAGAAGAACTAAGAAAAATGTAAAAAATTGTTCAGCACTGAACCAAAACCAAAAACCTAAGTAGTATAGTCCATCCCAGTGCACAGGACCCTCATAGATCCCTGTACGTCATTTGAGTTCTTTATTCTGGTTCAAGATAAAAGGATATGAATCTTAATAAAAATTTTCTGTGGTCTCTGTTGAGATGGACTTTAAAATTGTTATTACATCATTATGCATAACCTTGTGGAGCTGAGGGCAAAGGAAAGCGAGGCAGGGAAGAAGTTATAAAGAACTTCTAATTGTGATCTGCTAACTTGAATCCCAGCTATATTAATACATAAAACTAAGTAATCATATAAGACCTAAGTATACATATTCTGTTATGGGATAACTTGCAAAGTTCAGTTCTTACCTGTCCTAAATTAGAGAGATGTAATAATAGATTCAGAATCAGCCTTATTTATTAAATTAAAACCTCACATACCAATGAAATGATGACTGTTAGACCAAAAATATTTTTTCGTGTTCTACAGCAGAATGAATATCAATGTTGTGGCTGGTCATTCAGAATGAAACAAAATCTTTTGAAAGAAGTTGACTGTACCTTAAATTGGCTATTTGTTCCTTGTGTATGGAATTGACGCTTTGTATCATAACACTGAAAATAGGAGCATTCATACACCAGTTTGCCATTTTGCTACATCTGTTCTTTTCCTTATTTTGAAACAGATTCACTGACTATCAGAATTCAGTTTTAATTCTGTTTTCCCAGTGAAGATTTTGAGTCCATACCCCAGTTCTAGAACAATGCCCTGTCCCACCCGTGCGCGCGCGCTCTCTCTCGCGCTCTCTAATAAATTCACCTTTTAATGAGAGCTGCTAGATGCTCTGCACTTTTGAAAACAGGCACATTTTTTAAATATACATAATGATTTATCAGCTTAAATGTAGACACACGTTTAAAAAAAAATCTTGGCCAAGTGTTCTTCAGATACCATATGCATATATTTTCTATTGCTAAACAGTGCTATAGCCCTGACATTTCCTGTCTTGGTTCACTTGCTATCTTCTTTTTGTACATGTGGAACTTAAACTAGTTAAAATAATATAATTAAAATGTCATTTAAAAAATAAAATAAAACAATGTCATAATCAAATCAATCTCTAAAATCTTGGATCTAGCCCAGGCTCTAGCTTTTGAAGCATCTACTTCACATCAAATTCATTCATCTGTATGCAGCAAGAGGCCTGTCTTATGGTGTATCCAAAACCGTAATCATCACTTAATGTTGGGAAAACATCATCAACATTGCCAGAATTGGAAAAGAACGTTGCCTCTGATAGCAGAAAATGACACAAAATAATTTTCACTTTCAATTTTTTCTTTTGGGTTTCCTTTCGCTAGAAAATATCATAAGCATGATAAGAAAACAGGAAATAAAGCATTACAATGGCCCTGTTCAAATGCTACCATTTTCCCCATGGATTTGATTACCAAAATATTTCTTTACTAGTGGTTAAGGACAGGTGAACACAAGGTCATTCATGGTTTCAAAAGTCATTAAGGAATTTAAAATAAAAGTCTGCCGGACTTGCAAGATGCATCTGAGTTGTGTCATTTACAGCAGTGATGTACTTAGACTGTACACTCATGTGGCAGGGAGACTGTTTCCATTTTGTATGCATACGGTGCCTATCTTAATAGAATCTTGGCCTCTAGGCAGTACTACGATGCAAGGAAACTAAAACCAAACAACAACGCTTCAATTACAATAAGTTTTTCCATCAAGGGAAGCCCATGCTATGTAAACAGAGAAGAAAGCTGTGAAATACAGCATTGTGTGCTGCTGTTCTTCCACAGGAACATATACAAGCCCACTGGAGTGCAAAGTTGCCTTAAAGATGGAGTCAGCTTCTGGATCACTCATAGAAATGAAGGAAATGTGGCTAAACCCCTTTTGTAAAAGCAGGGAGGGGGAAATCCTATCCTACCCTGCATATGCCTAAAAAGTGGAACAGGCAGATGAAGAAAGTAAATAAAAACACGGCAAAGGAATATATAGCACTCTAGTGCTTCAGGAACAGCTTGCGACAGATTCTCACAGCACAGTGTTCAAAGCAGGTGACAGACAGTTCAGCTGCAACATGTCTGAGAAAAGTTGGGCTGTGGAGTTCATAGTCTTTGAATTCACAAAAAGTTCACGGCAGTAGAAAGAGAGCCTGGTCTAGGGTGGCGCAGAGAGGCATGTGCAGTAGAATATTCCCCTAATGGCAAGTAATTCTCTGCTTGTAGGGAGATATATTTCCAGCATTACTCCACACTGAAAATTAGCCATAACAAGGGAAATGAACAGAGGAAATGCTAAATTCTTTACATCGATATAGACAATTAAATTCTGAAGAAAAATTTGTATTATAATACAGCTACAGCACTTGAGAGTAAAGCATAAAAAAATTTGAATCAACCCCCAATCAAGAGGATACACAAAATTTTAATTCAGCGTTGTAGGAAATATGGGGTGAAATTTTCAAAGCCATCTAGGGGGGTTAGATGCACAATTCCCCTTGAAATTAAGGAGCGATGTGTTTCTACATTCATATAGTAGCTTTGACAGTCTCATTTGAGGAGACAGATAACGCAAGTGATTTCCATTTCAAAAGTTTTAAAACACCCCCCTGCAAAAAAAACCAGACCCCTCCCCCTCAAATCTTAGAAGGTCATAGTTCACAGGTAAGGAAATCATACTTCTTGGATTGTAAGGACAGAAGAGACCATTAGATCATCTGCTCTGATATCCTGTATAACACAGGCCAAATAATTTCACCCAGATCTCTTTGTATTGAGCCCAGTAACTTGTGTTTGACTAAAACTGGTCTTCCTAAAAATCAGACCCAGGTTTGAAAACATCCAACTGTGAACATCCATTGACTTCTGTAATATACTAGGTCAGTCTGACTTTGAACAACATTTATAACAGATGTTTGCAGTGTCATCATAGCCATGTTGGTCCCAGGATATTAGAGACAAGGTGGGTGAGAGAATATCTTATATTGGACCAACTTCTGTTTGTGAGAGAGACAAGCTTTTGAGTTCTTTCACAAACACAAGCTGGTCCAATAAAAGATATTACCTCACTCTCCTTGTCACTTTTAAGATTAGCAATCCTGTATATTGACCACTGCAGGAATTTATGAGTGGTGATGACTAAATGGAATCGTAAGTCTGAATCTATTAAGAGGTCACTGAGAAAGTCTGAATTAACAGGACATCAGCATAAATATAACTTAGACATCCCCGATATTGTTCTGAAGTCTTCATACCTGAGACATACACACTCAGCATATGGAATAACTTTTACAAATGTAAGGAAGAATCCTATCTGAAATTCCTTTATTGAGATGCAAGAACCACCACAACAGGAGTTTTTTGTTTTGTTCTTTAAAATGCCACATGTACCCCCTTGCAGGAGGCTGAAGACAAAAAATCTTCAGTGTGGTCTCTTTAGTATTTGAAGGTGAAATGCCATTACATATAAAACTCCACTTTTTCAGGCAACAGAGATGGGCATTTCCAGGGAATTTACAGCAGCATCTGCCAGAGTTAAGACGACTTACATCCCAAGAGGTATACACAAACAATGGATGGTTAATGCTATTATGGCTTCCATTCAGGCTCTCATGATTTGATAAGCAAAGTTCCAGAGTTATTATTCTTTTTAATTTTATTTCAATTAGATGAAAAAGGAAAGACTGACACTGGAATGTATTTACAGTAATTTGGCTATCTAGAAGATGGACTGTAATGAGGTACAGAAGTTTACATTTCTTTCATCTTTGTATTCTGTCGCCAAACTCAAAGCATTGAAGCCCCTCCATAAGCCTGCATGCACATCACATTTGCCGTTCGTATTATATAGGAATATAAGCACTAGAATGAGAAAAGAAATCCTAGGAGCCAAAGGTCCCATCTGTTTTAATACAGCACTTTTCCCAGGGCACTTTCAGTAGATTTAAGTTACTTCCTTTACCTTTGTCCTCACTAGAAGTTTGAACCATGGTTTTGTAAACTACTAGGACCCTTACTTGAATGGCTAAATGGGTATGTTTTTTCCAATAGGGTTAGCTCAATTGAGTTTGCTTAGCAGAACCAAAAAGCCCTGACAACATGCAGGCTGAAATGTCTGAAGTCACGTTATCAAGTCACATTTTAGTATGGTGGGAGAGGGACATAGTCACCTTCACTGATTACAGGCAACATGGTTCAGATGGTGTCCTTGCAGCAGTTTTACTACCATCACAACCATGTTTGTACATCTGCACCTACCTTGTTTGTATTAATCCATTCTGGGAAAATGTAAGCAGCTATCCCATAGTGCTCCAGAGGGGACAGAGTTTCTGCGGGGCCTGGGCACGGAGCAGCAAAAGCAGGACGTGAGGCAATGCATTCTCGGATGGCCTAATGCAAAGAGAGCTAGAAGGAAGAAGGACCAGCCAAACCAGTTACAAGGCATGATTAGATATTATTTATTATTGTCATTCGGGTTGTGTCTAAAGGTTCCAGTTAGGATCAGAGCCTCATTGTGCTAGGCACTGTACAAACACATAGTAAAAGAAAGTCCCTAACCTGAAGGTTTACAATCTAAATAAGGAATCAGCTTTCGCTTTCAAGGCCTCTGAGACCAGGTTACTATATGGATCAATTTCCACCCTAGAACCAGACGTTCTAGGGGAACAATTTAATCTAGTGGCAGAGTGGGAGTGAGAAGAACCTCAGGGAGGCACACCACCAGTGACTGATGGTACATAGGGTGGTAACTTGTGAAAGATTGGCCACTTAGTTACCTCATTCGAGTTGAGAAATGAGTTGTTTTATTGAGTGGACCGATTTATCCAAAAACGAAAGAGTTCTGATATCTGACATCATTCTTGAAACTAGTTCAAAGGGAAGTTCTATGGCTTTTTCATATCATACCCTCTGCTGGCCACATGGGAAGGGAGAAGACTCTACAGAGATTGGTTGCAATCTTGATGGCCCATCATGAGATGACTAGTTTTTGTGCCTCCCGTCCAGAAAGTGGCTCAGACAGTTACCAGGCTCTTCTAGTTCTCTTGGTTCTAGTGAGAAGTGGCCTTTTGGGAAGATTAGGATGAGTCTTTTGATTTGATAAAGGAAGACATACATTCATTCTAGTAACAGTGGACTATGCCATGTGGTTTTTGGAAGCTGTCCCACTTGGAACCTCACTAGAGAAGGAAGTGGTTCAGGAATTCTCAAAGGTAGGATTACTCCCAATACATTTTGCATTCCAGGACACCAGCTTCATGTCTGCACTGCAGTGACAAGTATGTGACCTGCTGGAGGTCGTGTGTGTGTGTGTGTGTGTGTGTGTGTCCACAAACACCCAGCCAGATGGACTGAACATTTCTCTCAATTTATTTTGCTATGGCTCTATATCTATGTGATGCTGCAGTAGTTCTCTATCTCTGTAAGGCTGAGTGCCACAGCTACAGACTTCACTTACCAAAACCATTTGAAATTGCTCTGTACAATATGGGCCTTTATATTTTTCTAACGCCTCAGGGCTTCCAATTTTTTTTTTAATACTAGTTCATTTCTTCATATCTTGCTCCTCCCCCCCGCCATAAAAAAGTACTAGATTCCAGGGTCACACCCTGCCCGCCAATATTTTCTTTAGAAGTATTTTAGACACATGGAAATCTTTCTTCTGATGTAAGTTTGCAAAGCTTCCTTAACTGGAAACTTGCTTTCACCTCCTAGCATTTTCCCCCCAGGCAGAAGTGCTTTAAATCCCATTATATCTGTAGGAGAGTCACACAACATTAAACACTGTAAGTTGATCAAGACCATGAAATTCTTGAGAGGGCTGGGAACAGAGAGGAGGGAAAAGGAGAAAAGATGGGGCAGAGTAAAGAGGGAAGAGACAGGAATATTCATTGTTTGCATATATGGACTATATATCCAAGAACAGATGGACCATAATAGACATGGAGTTTAAATGGCACTCTAAGGTAACTAGTATAAGAAGTGCTGGGCCCTGTCTCCTTTCCTGAGTGCCTGCTTTCACACAGGACAGAGAAGAAGGCTTTATGTCTCTCACTGATAGAAACTGATCTAATAAAAGCTATTACCTCACCCATATTGTCTCTCTAATGGTCACATTGGTCATTGCATCCTGCTCCAAGGAGTCTCATTCTACTTTCAGGTAAGAAAGCCACTGTGTCTGAAAGAAAGATTCTAGTTCGTTTTCCTTAATAAATTATCTCCACTACTCGCGCAAGAAAGGGGCTACTCTCCACACTCACAGGCAGGAAATGGACAAATTCCTTATTAAGATATAAAAGAGGCAAAAAACGATCCACGTTTTAAACTTAAATACAGAATCCATCTTTATTCAATATATGCTAAGAAAAAATATTTTAATCTGCAAATCGGTATTTAAAATTGAAGCACTTCACATTCAGATATTAACCCTACTTTGACTACCGCACTTCTGCATTCCGCTACACATTTGTCACCAGATTTGTTCACCCCCAGGTGAATGAGTATTGACACCAGAAGCTAACAAAATGCACTGTTTGTTCAGAATGCAAAGAATTTTAGGGCTGATTCTTTGCCTGGCATGGATCATACATGGACTTTGGCACATGCACAAATCTATTGGATTGAGGCTGATTCTGAGTAGGGACCTTTATTTGCAACAAAGTGCATAGGCAAGTGCTTAGCTTTAAGCATTTGTGAAGTCTTGTTCAAGTCAATGGCATTTAAGCACATGCCTAAGCATTTTGGTGAATCAGGGCCAAAAATGCACCAAAAATACAACAACAACAACAAAAAACCACACACCTGGGAGAAAAGCATGAGTTCAAGAACAATTGCTCAAAGGTTAAAAGGTTTAAACAAACAAACAAAAAAAAACCCCAACCACCACCCAAAACAACCCAAAAAGATTAAGCAGTGTGCCGGAAACAAAAATGCAAACAAGAAGTGGATGAGAAAGAAGAAATTTCTTCTTTCTGAAGGGTTATTTTAAAAAAGGTTATTTTGTTAAGCAAGTGAGGTATGTACAGTACCACAGTGTTTTGTAAACAAGTTAAAAAAGCAAAATTCAGAACAGTTCTGCAGAGGTTTAATAAATACACATTATAACAATATACAGTTTAAGTCTATTTAACCTTTATAGTCAACATAATAAACATCTCTTTTATAGATATTCCCTTTAATATTATTGTACATCTTACAAATATTCACCAGAAGCTTGTCTTCTATTGGAAGGAGATTAAAAACTGTCAGATCAAGAAGAAACAGTGTATTATGAAAACACTAACACTTGCACTTACAGGATAATATAAACCTCTGAATTCCCTCTCTCGACTTTATGTCCAGTATGTGGGTCAGGTTATTTATTTTTTTGAAACCAGGTACTGTGGCTCTAAACTTGGACTGCAACATTAGTCTTTTTGACAGATTTCTGGTGCTATGATTAAGATCCTGATCCTGCAATGAGCTCTGGGTGGACAGACTCCCTGCAGCTGCATCCCGCCCCATTGAAGTCAATGGGGTGCCTGAACTCAACACCATTTCAGGATCAGGGTTTAAACCAGCCAATTTTTTGTTCACCCAACCAAAAAAAAGCAGCTTGTGCTAAAGCTTCAGTCACAGATGAGACAATGCCTTTGCCCTCCAAATTAAAAATAACCTGCAACTCCAAAGGAACCTATAGAATTAACAATAAAACAATTCTATGATGTTTGTACAACCAGTGTATAGTGCCCTAAAAATCATTAGAACTCCTTAGAGGAAATGCGTCACCATAACAAGCCTCTTTGTTGTTTGAGTCTCCTTTTCTGACAACCCCAAATGAGCAAAAATCCCCATCCAGGGGGCTAGTGGAGGCTACTTTTTTTTTTTTTTAAACAGCAAATTGTAACTACTTACGTACAAGTTCCAATATATTATACATAAAAGAGCAGAATGCTGCTCTTGGGATTTTACAGTGTAGGATAAGTTAGTGCTGTAGTTAAAGTCTGATAATATGGTTGGACTATTTTCTTACTGTTTAAACTGTTTCAGGATATTGAATAGCAGTGAATCTGAAACAGCTGGTACTTTCACATAGAGTGTGATGACCTTATCTTTTAAGAGGTGGCATAAATGGGCAACATGGGATGGATCATTTGATGATTACCTGTTCTATTCATTCTCTCTGGGGACCCTGGCATCAGCCACTTTCGGCAGACAGGATACTGGGCTAGACAGACCTTTGGTCTGACCCAGTATGGCCATTCTTATGTTCTTAAAGGACACTTGGCTCACAAATGCTTTGCTAATACCATTGGCACATTTCACTGCTGAAGCATCTGAAGAGAGTTCATTTTCTTCTTTGTGCTCTACTCTCAAATCTCCTTGCATTTTGTTAAAAATAAGCAGTTTAAGGTTTACTTCAAATATCCTATAAAAATGAATCAAAAGGCACTTGGTATTTCTTTTTTGGCTCAGTTAAGGCATACAGCTAGCAGCTTCCCAAAGCTCCTGTCTCTTCATGTGATAAACAGTCACCATCCTGAGAGATGGATGTATGTGCAAACAGGAAACAAAACAAAACAAAACAAAAACTTCACCAGGATTTCACCAGCTGAATTTCTCAATCCTCTCCTGGTAAATGTGCAAAATGCTCCACAAGACAAATCACAAAATACAGAATAATTTATTCCACAGTCTTTTGAGGGTGTAGTTTTGATCACACATGTCTGAGATATCATAATTCAGTGTTCTTTAAACCTGTGAAGAAATAGCTAATATGAGAAGTTTGGAAGCAGTGCATAACAAGAGATCAATACATTCAAAATGCTGTCCACATTCTTTGTTATACACTTTCCTATTCTATGTTATATTTATAGATGAGGGACCTGATTTTGATTTCACTTACACTCGTTTTACTTTTGTATAAAACTCCATTGATTTAGTGGAACTTCTCTGGGCTTACACTGGTTTGAAATCATAGACTCATAGAATATTAGGGTTGGAAGGGATCTCAGGAGGTCATCTAGTCCAACCCCCTGCCCAAAGCAGGACCAATCCCCAACTAAATTATCCCAGCCAGGGCTTTGTCAAGCCTGATCTTAAAAACCTCTAAGGAAGGAGATTCCACCACCTAAATGCCATTAGCCTTCTTGGCAACAATGGCACACTGTCAACTCATATCCAGCTTCTCTTCCACTGTAATCCCTAGGTCCTTTTCTGCAGAACTGCTGCCTACTCACTTGGTCCCTAGTCTGTAGCAGTGCATGGGATTCTTCCATCTTAAGTGCAGGACTGTGCACTTGTCCTTGTTGAACCTCATCAGCTTTCTTTTGGACCAATCCTCTAATTTGTCTAGGTCCCTCTGTATCCTATCCCTACCCTCCAGCATATCTACCACTCCTCCCAGTTTAGTGTCATCTGCAAACTTGCTGAGAGTGCAGTCCACACCATCCTTCAGATCATTAATGAAAATATTGAACCACCCTTTCCCTCCTGTCAACTTCTGAAAAAAAGTACAAATTGAGCTATTAAAATATTTCCACCCTCCAACCAACCAAAAACCTCAGATTGCCAAATTTCACACTAAAGAGTGAAAAATTACGAGGGCCCCAACTTTTGGAGAAAATGTACAGAAAATGAGAGAGAGAACTCAATTTCTCTACTGTTTTTTAAAACAGTTTTGAAGAAAGATTTTAATGATTTAAAGAAAAAGAGGTTACTCTTTACAAAATAGAAAAATCCCTCAGATTAAGGTACATGCACATAAAGGAAGAATCCATGATTTCTACAAGAAGAAGGCGCACATCAAAGGTGGAGAAGCCAAGAATGACATATGAAAACATTTAATCAACATACAGAAAAACACAAGTAAACTTACAAGGTCTGGTCCATCTTACACTGGAGTTCTTTTCGTATAAGACGGAGTAAGAACTGTACAAAAACAAATCTAGGTTAAATATCTAGACAGGTGAACCACTCATCTAAGTTTTCAGTGTCAAACACACACTGCTACTCTGAATTCTTCATTTAATGTTATCCCAGTTTGACCGAATGGAAACCCATTATATTCACACATGTTCAGTCAATGGTTGGAAGATGAATTTGTACCACTTATGTGAGAGGAGCTAAATCAAAGTCTTTCTCTGTATCAGCAAGGATCCAGAGGTTATGCAAGGGCTGGAGCTGATGGACATTTTTCAAAATAGAACATTTTTGCAATCCCACCCCGCATTGTGACAAAATTGAAGAAAATAAAAACTGCTGTTTTTTCAAATTATTTTTTCCTCTTCCTGTCCCTACATATCTTTCCCGTCTCCCTTCTGCCCACCTTTTCAGGGGTGGAGGGGAAGAGGAAGGAAAACTGAAGAAAATCCCCATCCCACCCCAACACCCTGCCCCAAATTCCCAAACATTTGGGATTACTATTTCAAACAAAAAAATTGTTCCACTTCTAAATCTGTGGAATAAAAATGAGTGAAATTCATGGTGATTGTCCTCCCCGCCTCACCATTTTTTTTACCAGTTCTAACAATAACTATTTTATTATTTTCAGAGTAGCAGCCATGTTAGTCTGTATCCGCAAAAAGAACAGGAGTACTTGTGGCACCTTAGAGACTAACACATTTATTTGAGCATAATTGTACCAGCAAAGTATTATTGTACCAGCAAGACTCTGATGAGACCAGCAGAGGGAGCCCAAGACTGCGAGAAAAATGGTAACTATTATACCACCATTGCTCTGAGACACACATTTGGGTCTAATCCTGTAAGCGATTAAACGTACTCAGGTTTACTGACTGCAGGATCAGGCCCTTATACTTATTGTCATAGGTATACCAATTAATACAGTCCTCCATCAAGAGGAAACAGAAGAGTGATCTTACAGACGATGTTTGATGAAAAACCCATGCTAAGAAAATTTCAGTCTTCCATGTTTTCTGGCTATTATCAGTGTGAACCAGTTACAACTATTTTTAGAAATGAAGGCTGTGATTTTTCAAAGCACCTACTCCCCCTTTACACACTTAATTCCTATTGGAATTCAACTGAATTCAAGGGCCTAATTCCCTCATGCACTTTTGAAAAAAAAAATCTGTTTAAAATATAGATCTTAAAAAGCTCTATTTGTTATATTGGGGCAAAAAAAAAGAAAAAAAGGTTCCAATAGCCGGATTTATCACCCTGACAAGGAATTTACCCACTGGCCAGTAGAAATCCTTGCAGAACCAGTAATGGCTGAGAAAAGAAGAAGTTATGAAGTCATTTATAAACACACATTCATTCACTTGACAGAACCCAGCAAGTGGGAAGCAGAGGTTTCCATCTATGATGGAAAGTGACATTCAGCTCCTTCAAAAGAAATGGATCTTGTACCGGTCCATAGCAACATGAACGCAGTCTCTCCGTGTACTAAAAGAGCTACAATCTAAAAACTACTGAATATTTGTGGGAGTGCCTCTTGAAATCTGAATAACTTGCCCATTTTATTTATTAATTTCCAAACATCTTACTCTATAATGTGGAACAACTTGGCAACAAACCAACCTTTTTCTTGAGTTAGAGATGTGCAATCTGAACCTCACAGGGGGACTGCTTCCCTTAGGGTGGCCATATAGCAAATGTGAAAAATCGAGACAGGGTGTGGGGGGATAGTAGTTGCTTATATAAGGCAAAGCCCCTAATATCGGGACATCTGGTCACCCTACCTTCCCTGCATGTACATGACTGAATTAAATGGAACTGTATAGCATACGGGACTGTCCATGCGGATCAGACAGGAGAGCTGGGGCCTGATTCTGAAGTGTCTAACAAAAATTTAGCCCTTCTGTCACCACCTTCCACCAAGTGATACCAATGCACTTTACAATGGATTAATAAATGAACCTTCCCTAACTCTATCTGAGGTGGGTCAATAATGTCATCCTCCCATTGCAGAGTTACACCAGCAAGTAATTAGTCCACAGATCTCCTGACTCCTTATCTTGTGCCTTAAACACCACAGAAGACAATCTGCCTAGATAAGATAAAATAGGCAAGTCAGAAACAGCCTCTTTTCAGATCATCCCGTCCATTACACTTTGTCAAATAGGAGAAAGATGTGATGGACACCCAATTGGAATATGTGACTCATTCTTAACAGTTGAATTACCATGGTGATACTGATTCTGTAGCAATGCAGCAAAATGTGTTGCTATTTCAGTAAATTGGTGTTGCTGCTTCGGTGCTGCCTTTAAGAGAAAAAACAGAAAAATTCTTCTGTGGGCCAAAACTGATGTGAATTTTTGCTTTCAACTATGTTTGTTGCAATCCCTTTGATGAGCTACTGTGTACAGATATCACCCACTGAAGCTAATCTGCTCTCCGGCTTCAAAGTTCAACAAGAATTTCAAAATGCTCATCTTAGTTCTTTAAATAAAAAAAACAACAAAAAAGAACTCTACAATATGAATGGAAACTTCCCACTCAATAATAGAATATACAAATCACAATACAAGGAGGAAATTTCCATTTTAACATGAAGGGCTTTATAAGAAAGAAATATGGCACTAAATGTTTTATTTAGACTTACTAGTAAGGCACATGCATCTGCCATCATTAGCATGTAAAATACATTGTTCCAACCAGAGGGAGAGATGAGACCAGCTAACAGAGGCCCTAGAGCAGCACCTAAAATACAATAGTGAAACGTTAAAAGTCTGAGATGGAAACATTATCAGTTCCAATGACAAGATATTCTGTGTTTGGATATTTTACTCAGTTTCAACCTTCATAAAAGCAAACTCATTTTGGCATTCATTTGTAAGAGGATCCATAAGGTTTATAGACAGTATATATGGCTGCAAAGCTGCCATAACACTGGTGTAGCTGGATGGCCATTGGATGATTCCCCTTGCTTAGAGGCATCTGCAGGTTGTGTAGGTCTATCACGGTGGATCTCTGCCTTCCTCAGTACTGCTGGTGCAGAGGGGATAACCAAGGCATTCTTGATCTCAGGAGCCCAGAACAGACCCATGGTGTATACTGTTCTAATTTGTGCTGGGGGCCAGCCCACCACCACCAAGCCTGGGGAAGTACAAAGGAGGCCTAAAGCCATCTTTGCCCATTCCCCACTCCCAAAGTGATGCTGAGTACTGGCCAGGTGTGACATGGAGAGAATCCAGCTTGGCAAAGAGCCTGAGTTGATTTTGTAGCACCAGCAGTTTTTGGGGAGAAAAAAAAAGCCATCTTTTTATATGCAAACTATGCACACATGATGTGCAAATCACTGAGACACAGACATGGAACTCCTTGATGCCAGCTTTAGTCTGCTTTCTGAGCAGAACTACACTGTAATTATCTAGCACCCAGAGCCACAGAAAGCCTACTGCAGATAAGGCAGACAGCTTCCGAACGACAGCTTACCTACAGAACCTGTTCCATCGATGATAGCCGTAACTGTGGACAAGGCTCTTGCATTTCCTTTCAGACTTTTATGGGTACCCTACAGTGACAAATACTCAGTTCAGAACCATTTACAGATGAGCCTGGAAAATGACCATGCATCTGCGTCATACTCCTGGCCTTTCCCATCGGAAAACATATCATGAAATAATGGACAAATACAGAGAAAATCATAGAATATCAGGGTTGGAAGGGACCTCAGGAGGTCATCTAATCCAACCCCCTGATCAAAGCAGGACCAATCCCCAACTAAATCATCCCAGCCAGGGCTTTGTCAAGCATAACCTTAAAAGCCTCTAAGGAAGGAGATTCCACCACCTCCCTAGGTAACCCATTCCAGTTCTTCACCACCCTACTAGTGAAAAAGTTTTTCCTAATGTCCAACCTAAACCTCCCCCTCTGCAACTTGAGACCATTACTCCTTGTTCTGTCATCTTCTACCACTGAGAACAGTCTAGATCCATCCTCTTTGGAACCCCCTTTCAGGTAGTTGAAAGCAGCTATCAAATCCCCCCCTCATTCTTCTCTTCTGCAGACTAAACAATCCCAGTTCCCTCAGCCTCTCCTCATAAGTCACGTGCTCCAGCCCCCTAATCATTTTTGTTGCCCTCTGCTGGACTCTTTCCAATTTTTCCACATCCTTCTTGTAGTGTGGGGCCCAAAACTGGACACCTCACCAATGACGCCTCACCAATGCCGAATAGAAGGGAATGATCACATCCCTCAATCTGCTGGCAATGCTCCTACTTATACAGCCCAAAATGCCGTTGGCCTTCTTGGCAATGAGGGCACACTGCCAGCTCATATCCAGCTTCTCTTCCACTGTAATCCCTAGGTCCTTTTCTGCAGAACTGCTGCCTAGTCACTTGGTCCCTAGTCTGTAGCAGTGCATGGGATTCTTCCATCTTAAGTGCAGGACTCTGCACTTGTCCTTGTTGAACCTCATCAGCTTTCTTTTGGCCCAATCCTCTAATTTGTCTAAGTCCCTCTGTATCCTATCCCTACCCTCCAGCATATCTACCACTCCTCCCAATTTAGTGTCATCTGCAAACTTGCTGAAGGTGCAATCCACGTCATCCTCCAGATCATTAGTGAAGATATTGAACAAAACCAGCCCCAGGACCGACCCTTGGGACACTCTGCTTGATGTCAGCTGCCAACTAGACATGGAGCCATTGATCATTACCCATTGAGCCCAACGATCTAGCCAGCTTTCTGTCCACCTTATAGTCCATTCATCCAGCCCATACTTCTTTAACTTGCTGGCAAGAATACTGTGCGAGACCATATCAAAAGCTTTGCTAAAGTCAAGGAACAACACGTCCACTGCTTTCCCCTCATCCACAGAGCCAATTATCTCATCACAGAAGACAATTAGGTTAGTCAGGTATGAACATGTTAGCATGAACTTTACCAAGTAGCTTTCAATAGGTATGGACAAGACCCTTTTATCATTGCTTAAAAAAATCCCCCATGACCAATCTATTTTAAATGATGTTCTTTATAAATAACCCTTTCTATTCTGCATGCCAGGTGTTCAGGCAGAATGGGCTGCACTTCAAGCCTGCAATTTTTCTCTGAAACTGCACAGTGGTCTGTCAGTACCGCCATTGTTGATATCAGAAAACTGTGCAGAATAGAAGAGAATCACTAGTTGGACAAGAATACTAAGAAAGCTAGAGTATTAATGATAAAAGCCATAAAAAGGGCCACTCAGCAGGTTGAGTCAAAAGGCACCAAAAGGAAGTAGTTGTGAAGGCCATTTTCATTAGGCCAGTTATTCAATAGGACTGCAGAGCAAAACTAATGATCATAGGAACAATTTTATAACTTGGTATATAGGAGACTGAATGGCTCAGAGGATTGTTAAGAAGACAGAGCCTTTCATTTACTCAGGGCACTGAGGAGAATTCAGTCTAGGTCACCAGTCGCCTAAAGTCATTAGTGTCAGATGGTTGTTCAGTGATGCATGAGAAAATCAGTTGGCGGTTTCCGTCCAGCTCCCAGAGAGCAGGTGTCTATGTGACCAGATCCTACAGTCTAGCTGCCAGTCACAGCAATGAGGCTATTGATTGAATGGACCTGAAGGGGGAGCTCTCTCTCAACCCTACAGGTGCTCCCTTTTGATCACTAGGAGGCTCAGGAGGAATGCTGGGGTGGGGTGTTGATTTAAATTCCGCTGCCTTTCCTGTACCTATTCTGCTGGTGAAGGACCTCACTCTGTGGGGCTCTCACCGTCCAGCACCTTTCAAAGCAATATATTTTTCCTAGCACTGAAAAGCAAAATTGAAGAAAAGGTACCCAGGGCAATGTTTTCATGAAGCATGTACTGCAGTCAGACCACAAGCCTGCAGGGCCTGGTGTGGCAGGGTAGCAGGGAGCACAGGCTGACTGGGGTGCAGTATACGGGTGAGCAGAGGCTAACATGAGCACAAGGAAGGGCAAGCACCAGGCAGTGCCCTCCACACCTAATGGAGATAAGTCTCCAGCCAATTGCACACCTGATCCCTTACTCTCAAAGGTGCAGGGTAAAAAAAGTGCAGGACGTGGGTGGCAAATGGCACATCTAAGGAGACATGGCCTTATGTGTGATCCTCAGCACACACATGAAGAGATCCCCTCTTTGATCTCTCTTTTACAAGGCAGGAGTAATTTGGAAGCCACTTATCAGTATTAATGCAGGGTTGAGTTCTTCAATGCTCCCCATCCTTCTCGTTACTCTTTACCTTGTACATAGAAGTGCAACACACACAACATCTGAATTGAGCCCTCAATGCTTTACCCACATTTACTACTTGTCACAGAAACCCCCAGGCTTCCCCCCAAAAATGAAGGCAAATGAGCTGGGCTGTCTGCTAAATGTAAAACAGACAGCCAAACTCACCAAGTCAGCAGAGACCGCAGTGGTGATCAGCGCATAAGGACCATTCACCAGGGCTCCACTGATAAGCAGCATAACTGTTGGAAGTTCGATGAGGAAAAGTAAACACGAAGTTTCCAGAATTGATGTTATTTATAATCACTATCCCATGTGATGAGCTAGACCTTGATCATTCAACATACTACATATCTTCAATAAATGCAACACAACTACAAGAGTATATTCATGGGAAGTACAATTTTGCTTCAAAATGGCTAACAAGGCTACCAGGGAAAGCAAGGGTAAAAAGTCATCTCAGTAGCAATAGACATATTTAAGCACAAAGGGGCATTTGCTTCCAGCACAGTGGAGAACATGATGTGTCCATCCCCAACTCTTCAGCTGCTTGTGCCTTTTAGACTGTAAACCCTTCTGGGTGGAGAAGAGTCCTTTATCTGTTTGTACAGGGCCTACCACAATGGGGCTCCAAAGCTCAACAGGGCCTTTGGATGCTTGTGCCATACATACAAAACCTCACCACCAGCACTGCCTTCACATTTT